>NC_088408.1:32994301-33344301 GCF_034236695.1 Oncorhynchus nerka
AGATGAGAAATTAATGTTTTATCTCATTATGCGTTGAGGAGCCAGCGTTCAGTATCACACCTCACCTGCTGCCACATGATCACAGATGTTTGGAAATGTACTGCAAAAGCAGAGACACACTCAAGGAGTTTGTAATTTGAACAAAATAACAAATGGTGTTTTTCTAACCAACTTACTCACGCAGTAAGCTTTACACCGGCTTTGGGAACAATGGGCAAAAGAAGCAAGCTGTGAAACGGCCATCGTTCACTGGGTCGAGATGAGTAAATATTTCCCAGTTGTCAAGGATGAGCTAGTGAGCCAGCTATGCACCCGTTTTAATGACAGGGTTTGGACGGGGGAACTTAACCTAGTAACTTTTCCAGGCTCAATGTGGCCGACGACTCAATCATGATATTGTACACCCCTGCGCCTCCGACTGCCCTGAAATATTAGCGTCCAGAAAAATGGACCTGCAATTATCGATCTTTTTTAAGTAATCCCCCAGCAGTCTACAAACCAGAAGGAAATAGCAGAGCAGAGAACACTTCAAACGGGAAAGGATTGTTTTCCTGGCAGAGAATCAATACCATTGAACACAGATTTTTTTTTCTCTCTCTCACTCTTTCTTTCTGTTTTTCTTTCTTTCTCTCTCTCTCTCTCTCACTCACTCACTCACTCACTCACTCACTCACTCACTCACTCACTCACTCACTCACTCACTCCCTCCCTCTCTGGCTTGTTGGAGAAGCTGGGTTTGTTCTCTCCGGCTAACTGAATCTGTCTCTCTCAGACACCGTGCACATCTGTTCTCCCACTTCACACACAACTGGCCCAGGCAGCAAGGTAGAATCAGATTCTTTTCAGCTAAATCTCCCGTCAAAATGTTCCCCCACGGTAAGCATCTGCACGGCAGGGAGAGCTCTGAGAGCACTACATTAAAATGTTTAACAATGAGTTGCCTCTCTGTTTTCACTTAAATAAGGTCAGTCAGGAGCGAGTCAGAGCTGCGGCTTTAAGAAAGGCCTCCATTTCTGCTGAGTCTGCAGATGTCCATAGCCCTCATCATCTTGTTAGAAAGTTCAAAAAACAACAACAAAACATCAAACGCAGACTCAAATATCAATGATCTTTTCTGCAGTGCTGTTCTTTAACCCTCCGACACTGGACGAGGTGTCTCTGATGACGGGGAGCAGCTTCATGCCCCTACAGGCCCCTTCAGCTCACCACCACTGTGTGTATGTGTCTGTGGCTCCAGAGGCAGTAGCCAGGCCAGCGGGTGATGAGAGCTGGGTTTAGAGCGGGCCCACGGCCCTCCCGGAGAGGAGCTGTCAGCTGGACACCTGTCGACCATGGATACCTGCCACCTCCCTGCCTCAGCCCTCTAACATGCAGCCTGGGATAGTGCTGGCATTCCCAGGGCCTCTTCCAAAAATACCCAGCATGGCTAAACACAAACCCCATGTTATCTTATCTTGTGTATGAGAATGCTAAGAGTGGACCTCGCTCATTATAATGGCCCCTCTGTGATATCAAATGTTATGTCACATGCGCAGAATACAACTAGTGTGAAATAAATGCAGCTTTACCGTGAAATGCTTGCTTACGAGCCCTTCCCAACAATCCAGAAGATAAAGATACAAATATAACAGTAACACAAGAGCAATTATATACACAAGAATGGAGCTATATTCAGGGAGTACTATTACCAGATAAATGTGCAGGGGTACGAGGTATTTGAGGTAGATATGTACATGAAGGCAGGGTAAATTGACTAAATAATAAGAGTAAAATAAAGAAAAGGTTAGCAGCAGCATATGATGAGTGTGTATGTGTGTTTCTGTTGTGTAGGTCTGTGTGTGTGTGTGTGTGCATACAGTTGAAGCCGGAAGTTTACATACACTTAGGTTTTTCAACCATTCCAAAAATGTCTCGTTAATAAACTATAGTTTTGGCAAGTCAGTTAGGACATCTACTTTGTGCATGACACAAGTAATGTTTCCAACAATTGTTTACAGATCAATTATTTAACTTATAATTCACTGTATCACAATTCCAGTGGGTCAGAAGTTTACATACACTAAGTTGACTGTGCCATTAAACAGCTTGGAAAATTCCAGAAAATGATGGTTTTAGAAGCATCTGATAGACTAATTGACATCATTTGAGTCAATTGGATGTGTACATGTGGATGTATTTCAAGGCCTACCTTCAAACTGCCTCTTTGCAAAGTGCCTCTTTACTTGACATCATGGGAAAATCAGCCAAGACCTCAGAAAAAGAATTGTGGACCTCCACAAGTCTGGTTCATCCTTGGGAGCAATTTCCAAACGCCTGAAGGTACCACGTTCATCTGTACAAAAGGAAGGAGACGCCTACAAAAGTATCTATATCCACAGTAAAACGAGTCCTATAGCGACACAACCTGAATGGCCGCTCAGCAAGGAAGAGGCCACTGCTCCAAAACCGCCATAAAAAAAGACAGACTACGGTTTGCAACTGCACATGGGGACAAAGATCATACTTTTTGGAGAAATGTCCTCTGGTCTGATGAAACAAAAATACAGCTGTTTGGCCATAATGACCATCATTATGTTTGGAGGAAAAGGGGGGATGCTTGCAAGCCGAAGAACCTCATCCCAACCTTGAAGCACGGAGGTGGCAACATCATGTTGTGGGGGTGCTTTGCTGCAGGAGGGACTGGTGCACTTCACAAAATAGATGGTACCCATGAGGAAGGAAAATTATGTGGATATATTTAAGCAACATCTCTCAAGTTAAAGCTTGGTCACAAATGGGTCTTCCAAATGGACAATGACCCCAAGCATACTTCCAAAGTGGTGGCAAAATAGCTTAAGGACAACAAAGTCAAGGTATTGGAGTGGCCATCCCATCCTATAGACAACTTATGGGCAGAACTGAAAAAGTATGTGCGAGCAAGGAGGCCTACAAACCAGGAGGAATGGGCCAAAATTCACCCAACTTATTGTGGGAAGCTTGTGGAAGGCTACCTGAAATGTTTGACCAAAGTTAAACAATTTAAAGGCAATGCTACCAAATACTAATTGAGTGTATGTAAACTTCTGACCCACTGGGAATGTGATGAAAGAAATAAAAGCTTAAATAAATAATTCTCTCTACTATTATTCTGACATTTCACATTCTTAAAATAAAGTGGTGATCCTAACTGACCTAAGACAGGGAATTTTTTACTAGGATTAAATGTCAGGAATTGTGAAAAACTGAGTTTAAATGTATTTGGCTAAGGTGTATGTAAACTTCTGACTTAAACTGTATGTAGTGAATGTGTGTGGGTTTTATGTGGGAGTGTCAATGTAGTGTGTGTGAGTGAGTGTGTGTATATGGATTGTATATATCCTAGGGAAATGTCAGTGCAGGTAGTTCGGGTAACATTAATTGACTTTTTAGCAGTCTTATGGCTTGGGGGTAGAAGCTGTCTCGGAGCCTCTTGGTCCGAAAGCCCGATGCTCTGGTACCATTTGCCGGATGATAGCAGAGTGAACAGTCTATGACTAGGGTGGCTGGAGTCTTTGGCAATTTTTCGGGCCATCCTCTGACATCACCTGATATAGAGGTCCTGGAGGGCAGGGAGTCGGCCCCAGTCAAGATGCTCTCGATGGTGCAGCTGTAGAACTTTCTGAGGATCCGAGGGCCCATGCAATACAAATATTCCGCCTCCTGAAGGGGAAGAGGCACTGCTGTGCCCTCTTCACGACTGTGCGGGTGTGTGTGGATCTTGTAATTTCCTTGATGTGGACGCCAAGGAATTAGAAGCTCTCGATCCACTCCACAGCAGCCCCGTCGATGTGGATGGGGGGGGGGGGGGGGGGGGGGGGGGGGGGGGGGTGTGGTGCTCTCCCCTCTTTCTCCTGTAGTCCACGATCAGCTCATTTGTCTAACTGACGATGAGGGAGAGGTTGTTGTCCTATCACATTACATATGGAATGACTGTCATACTTTCAAATCAGCTTATTAGCTACATTTGAATGATTGTAGTATCAGATGGACCTCTAATTGTGACATCACACTGTTGTCTGATGGGCTATATTAAAAATCTGCTCCATGCATCGAACAACAACACATGCTCGTCTGTGTGACTGACTACCATCCTGACACGTGCTGTGCGGATTTGCTGTTCACCTGCTATTTTTACAAGTCTGTTGTGATGCGCAACTCTTTTAGCGTAACTATAGCAGACAGAGAACGCTCTCAAAACCGCCTGACGCCCGGTGAATTTGGCCGCTCCCTGGTTCGCTCATCTGCGCTCAGAAACCCGTTTCTGGAATCCTGAACCGAACAAATTTCAGCAGATGTGAAAACCTTTGAGCGACGGCCAACATTTCCTAAACCAAATAAGCAAGTCTAAGTTGACGGGGAGAGGCTCACTGCTGAGTAGCTAATGATGCCAGGTTATTTTGTTCTTCTGCACTCCTCCACAACACTCCCACCATCCCCTCCCTCTGTTTTCCCTCCAACGTCTGTGTGTGATATAAAGAACAGTTCATGGCAGGCCCACAAGGTTTCCGTGAAAAATGTTACACCATGTTTTAATACGCTCCTCTTGGTTTTACAGGTCTTCCCAGGACGAAGCTCTAAACAGGAAGATTTTCTCGAGATGCATTGTTTTCCTCCAGCTTGAGAAGTCGGGCTTAACCTAATGTACATTTCAGGCGGGGTGTGTGGCTGTGTGAAGGGGTGGGAGTTTAGGGGTGGAGGGAGGAGATAGGCAGGAAGCATTAGCTGGCGTTTTTATGACACAGAGGTACAAAAATGCACCTCTTGGGAGAATCTTGACGGATATTGTCCGAGGCATGAAAAACAGTACGCAGAGACTTTTGATATGATGACTTACCACAGAGCAGAGGTTAAAGATGTCCTTCCTTATCCACTGAAAATGATGGCATTGGACTTCCCCTCAACATCTAATTACATTGAAGCATAATCAGTGTGGAGAAATGAAAGCTAGGGCCGTTTGGTTCTCCCACTGGGGATTGGATTGCTGTGTAATGTCTCCCATTAGGAAGGAGAGAAGAGGATGATTGCATTGTACGACAGATAGGAGCCAGATGTCTCACAGGATGTATAAATCTGAAGCATCCGTTTAGAACATCTTCTCACCACCAAATATGGTGATGAGAGGAAGTCCAGTGGCGGGAAGTGGGAGGAGATGGAGCTAGATGAAACTTGGCTGACTCTCTGCTTATTCTCTCATCGATTAAATATTAAATCTCAATACAGTTTTCTGTTCCCAAAACCTAAAATATGTTACGAACAGAGCGCAGTTTTTTAGACTTCACTTGACCCTTTGTACAAGTTTTAAAAATGGTATTGTTTAGGAGTGCAAGGGCGTTTTGAGTTATTGCACACGTGGCATTTAGAGTAGGCATTCCCTAACGGAAATATGCAAATACATGCTAGAATGCCCCAATAGAATCTTGCTAGCTGGTGCTTGGCTCTGCCCACCTGCTTGCTTGTCATGCCCAATATGCTTCATTTGTTCCCATTGGAAACAATGCAATGCTATATCTTGGGCTCTGCTGGCAGTCTTGATGTGATTATCTCATGTTATGACAGGCTGTCCTGGATGAAAATCCCTGGCACCAGTGTCAGGGCTTCCCTGGGCACGCTGTGTAGTGATGATGTGCCTAACTCTTGATGCCAGCTTGGGCCATGACCTTTGACCTAACCCTGAGGACAGGACAGGCCAGTTGGGAGAGGCCTGCACTGGGATGGAGGGATTAAATAGGAAGGGAAAAGGGGTGAAGGAAGGCCACCCTCTAGAATAGTAGAGTTATCGATCACAGGCTAGATAGCACCTCTGACCTTGTGTTGTCAACGATGCCTCTTACCATTCTCAATGATTTGTTGTGACCGACTTGTCTTTACTGGGCGTTAATCACAATGAAACTGGCCCATTCTGCTCTCTGGAAGAACCTGGGGGAGCTGAGTCCTAAAATAACGTATGCCTGCCTTTCTCTTATTCTTCACTCGTCTTCTCCTCCCTCTGCCATCCCAGCCCCGACTGAGCATGTCTTACGTAAGACTGGGTTACACTATGTCCTTCGTGAGATACTGAACACCTGCCAGTAATAACATACAGATCCCATCTGTCACTTTCCAGATTTTCTAAAAGGCTGCAGGTAGTAAGCGTGTAAAAGCTAACACTTACATGACTGTATAATGGCAGACAGAGAAAACATGAACAAGCAGTGGAAAGTGGAAAATGAAGCAAGGTATAGTGAGTGTGGTTTTGGGTTTGGTTGTTACATACATGCTCAGTCAGGTTATGGGACAGTGTTATGCACTCTCAAGTACCCTGGTATGTCTAATGAAGCGCAATGATTATACCCAACTACCTTTAATACCTCTACGGATCCTACTACTAGACTGCAATCCAGAGACATACACCGCTGTGCTGCTATCTCGTTACACCTAACATCTTATATTACAACGCCCCACAAAAGAGTTATCTACATTATGACACTACATGGAGAATTCTGTGGGACTGCCCTGAGTGATGGGCCTAGTCATCAGATAACGCAAGGAACACTAGGCCCTATAACAGGTCGAAATGATATATGTCAAGGTACAAATGTAGGAGGACCCACAATTGCCTTTATACCTGCAATAAAAAAAAATGTGTCATGTCAGCTAATAAACTTTGATTCATGTGCCCATGTGCCAGGCAGCTATGGACAATGCCCACCAGAGGGCAATCTTATTTCAGCTGCCTCTGTCTTACCTGGACTGTAACAGTGAGGTGTTTTATCAGTCCAAGACAGAGGAAGCACCACAGAGTTCCGAACATGACTGAATGATTTAGGTGGGAGGTGCAGTGCTGTAACAATGGGGGAAGTCTGGTTAACAGTGGGCTACGCCTAGCTACGTCTTTCTCATTATGAATGGGGTGTTCGCCTCATCTGTGTTTGCGTTCTTGAGGTTGCACCTAAAACAGCTTGGGATCCAAGTGTGCATACGGTACGTAATGTGAAGTCTACAAGAGTTCTGAAAAACAGTCGACTTAACACAAACACTTCTGTTTCTCGTAGTAAAAGTGTCTTCTCTTTGGTCTGGGTAATAGCATTGGTTGAAGTTACACGACATAAACTACTGCAGTTTAAAGATCCTTCATAGGACTTCCTACACTCCTGCCCAAATCCATGTAACGCACCCAGAAATGTCACATCTCTGTTAGAGATGCAAAAAGCACAAAGGATGTTGTGGTCCTGTGATAAACTGACACCGTTCTGGGATTATGTGCTGAATGTGCTGTATGTGCTGTCATTTCATTGTGTCTAGGAATTTATATCCATCCATCTCCACAATTATGTCTGTTGGGAAATGTAAATATTGGTGAACAATATCAGAGTAAGTTTTGTGATCTAAGTCTAATTGCTGCAAAAATAACAAAGTGGAGGACTGACCTATCTAGTGATGCCGCTGGGTTTTGTCAGTTATGAAGTTCAACAAAAACCAGAGGTATTTGACAAAATGTGGAAACCGTATGTTGATCACCTTGGGGAATGTGTTGTATAGTGGCCATTTTGTTTGTGTGTTGTGTTGTTTGTGGGGCGCCGTGGAAAAACAATAAAAAAACACATTGTCAAAAAAATAAAAAATAAATACAACTTGAAAGCTGTCTGGGACTGTATGTAACTCCTTAGGTGTTGGTAAACCAAACATGTCATTATCAACAATGTGGACACCATTAGAGTGCATTGGAAGCCTGAATCATCCTAGCAGTATATTGGAAGGGATGTTGATCGGTCGTAGCCCTACTAAGAGACCTCTACTTTCACAAGAGTTACAGTAGGGACTGTTAAGTCTTACTTTAAATGGATATCTCCTCTGTCCCAGTCTTAAATTCCAAAGTCACAGCAGGGGCTTACAGTTAGAGACAATCTTCTCCTCTGCGAAAGGCCTATTCCACATTTGTCTGTGGGCACTGCTATTTTCCACTCTTAACGACTGCCTGCAAATCCAGCACAAGGAATTGGACTGAAACGCCACAAATAGTTCAGAGACAGTTTAAGAGGCAGTCTACAGAGTTTACAGCCTCTTCAGTCCAATCACTGTACTAACTTCGAAACTAATGAGAGACAGTCCGGGAGAAAAATCGCATTAGATAGATAAACAGACGGGAATGAGGAGGGGATATTGAAAATGCACGTATAACTACATTGTTGGTACAACCATGTGTGACGAACTCTTTCAAATAATCCAAATGCATTTCCACTGGCACATGACAAAGGAACATAGAGAGGGAACACACGCAGAGTTAAAGAGGAGGGACATGAATAGTTGATGTTGGGCGAATCAGAGAGCTGCTCTTATGAAAAGGGTGCTGTGGTGTATCACATTGTCTCTCCGGCTTTACACTTGGCAGCGCAACTAAAGGCCTGGCCAACATAGGGGGTGTTTACCAGGGATAATCATTCATAAAGGCCCCAGTGCACAATGAGATCCATCTCAAGGCACAGTGTCATTTAAATGTCCCCTGAAGCGACCTGCTGAATTAAATATAAGGTGGCCCAGACAGAGCGAGAGATGGATAAAGGCTTCCTTCTAATTCCACAGGGGCCGAACAAGAATACCTTCAAACTTGCAACTTGTCGGTTTCTCTCTCAATCTTATCTATTGTTTAGTCAGTTTCTGTCTCTCTCATTGTTGTTTTTGAGAACCGGGACATTGGTATCGAGTTCCATCCCTACACGTATCCCTCTGGGGAAATGTGAGATGTTTACTTCCGTGTTGACGCGCGTTGAGCTGCTTTGAACCTGGGCTGTGGGAGATGGCTGGCATTAACATTACAGTAGAGACAGAGAGAGGCCCTCTGTGACAGCCCTCTTTCGGCAGCCCACTAATTACATAGTGGAGATGTGGATTATTGTCAAAGTGAGTTTGACGCAGGTAAACTGCCTCCTGATGGTTCGGTGGAACTCTCGCTGTGAACGCGCGACACCGAACTCTTCAAGTGGCGATGAAATGACTCTGCCCTAATTGTCACAGCCACATTAAGGGAGTCCTGTTAAGCTTGTCAAACATGCAGCACCGGGTTTGACAACATCAAAACGTGTGCTGAGGAAAACTGTCCCATCTATTCCCACTTTGGTTGCAAATGCTCCGGAATTCACACTGGTTTATTTTCTCTGCCTTTGTGTAAATTCTTGAAGGCAAATCTCTTGACGGCAGATCTGCACTTTCCATGGCACACTTTTCAAGTCACGTCTCGCTTTACTTTGTGAACTTGAAATGAATATTCAGGGAGGGATATTCTGCATAAATGAACAGAACGTTACTAGGTTATTCAGTGGGATATAATTTTGACAGTACTACACGCTGTACCAACAGCATCGTAATCAGACCACTCCTTACCGAGTCTATAAAACATTTCTGTCTTCTCTTTGTGCATTCCGTGAATAAACGTTATCTCTAGGGCTGTGTGCAGCAGTGCACTGTGTCAGGGACTGTGTCCGGATGGTCTGTCGTATCTCCCACCCAGAGAGAAAGGTGAGACCGGGTTTCTATCAACACCTCGCTCCCTGTGTGCACCAAGGCTTCATTGTGTGGTAGACAGGGTGCAAAATACCTCCCGACCGCCTTCCTTTGCTATGTTAGATCCCACTGCCTGCCGGTGTATTTGAATCTTCAAAACAGCCGCCACGTGATAAGCAGTGTGAGGAGGAGATATATATATATATATATATACCGTTCAAAAGTTTGGGGTCACTTAGAATTTTTTTTGTCCATTTAAAATAACATCAAATTCATCAGAAATAAAGTGTAGATATTGTTAATGTTGTAAACGACTATGTTCCGACTATGTCACTCCTGTGTTCCAATGGCACGTTGTGTTAGCTAATCCAAGTTTATCATTTTAAAAGGCTAATTGATCATTAGAAAACCCTTTTGGAAGTATGTTAGCACAGCTGAAAACTGTTGTTCTGATTAAAGAAACAATAAAACTGGCCTTCTTTAGACTAGTTGAGTATCTAGAGCATCAGCATTTGTGGGTTCGATTACAGGCTCAAAATGGCCGGAAACAAAGTACATTCTTCTGAAACTCGTCAGTCTATTCTTGTTCTGAGAAATGAAGGCTATTCCCATGCGAGAAATTGCCAAGAAACTGAAGATCTCGTACAACGCTGTGTACTACTCCCTTCACAGAACAGCGCAAACTGGCTCTAACCACAATAGAAAGAGGAGTGGGAGGCCCCGGTGCACATCTGAGCAAGAGGACAAGTACATTAGTATCTAGTTTGAGAAACAGATGCCTTACAAGTCCTCAACTGTCAGCTTCATTAAATAGCACCCGCAAAACGCCAGTCTCAACGTCAACAGTGAAGAGGTGACTCCAGGATGCTGGCCTTCTAGGCAGAGTTGCAAAGAAAAAGCCATATCTCACACTGACCAATAAAAGATTAAGATGGGCAAAAGAACACAGACACTGGACAGAGGAACTCTGCCTAGAAGGCCAGCATCCCGGAGTCGCCTCTTCACTGTTGACGTTGAGACTGGTGTGAAGATGGTGTGGTGTGAAGATATATATATACACACATACACACAGTGTATATACAGGGCTGAACCAGGCCACACTCTCTTGCTCTGTAGTGAACTGTAATAGCACTCACAGGCCAGGCTGCCAAACAGTAACAGGGTTTGGTCACTCTCTCCTCATACCGAGGGGAGCTGGAGACAGTTGCCGTGGCAACGGGGGTAAACAAACAAATGCGGTACCATGAAATGCAGGAAAATAGTTACTGTGGAGTAATAACTCTGCTGCTGCAGTCGTCACCCGTCCGGTGCTCAGCACTCACATACTGTATCTGGAGGCTTTGCATATCATGAATTGTTTTCAGCAGCTGTTGGACCCGTCGTGGGTTTTCCCTGGGGTCAGCCTTTAGTAAAATAGTTAGCAGGACTGGAGGCCAGATCACCTTCTGTGAGTGTCTGTTCTGGGTTAAACCCATGTTGGTCCACATGATTGTTGAGGCGCGGGGTAACATCTCGTCCTGACTTAAAGACTCTTGGTCTGTATTTAATCGGAGCATTTGGGACTTGAATTGACCGTAGCAACACAGACTCTAACACACACAACAAACAACACTCCCGGCACGCGCTGAAGTGGATATGGGTCGGGGTAATACGCTTGAGGAAATTAGACCGGCATTTTTGCATAGCGCCGCTGGAAAATGATCGGATTTATCTCTCACGTGAATGGAAAGATCGCATATCCATAGTTACAATCAAAACAAGGCTTTATTCCACGGTTTGACTGCCAAATCTATGCTGATATTCTGTAGTATGGCCCATTAAACACCAATTAATATCATCATACATAATGCCTTGGACATTTACATACACCCAAATTGCTTACACAGAATTTCCCACAGTCTTTGTGAACAGTTATTGTTATGTAGCAACCAGTCTGTGTACTATTATTGGTTGCTAGCAGTGACAAACTACTACAGTATGTTCGATCCGTCAAGATATCCATTGAGGCTTCTTTATACACTGTCTATGGACACAGCTGGAGGCTCGACTCTTGATGCAGGATTGGGATGTGATTGTGGAGCCAAAAGACATGCAGCACGGGCGCAGGGACGCACGGATGCACACACACACACGCAAACACACACGCAAACACACACACACACACACACACACACACACACGCAAACGCAAACACACACACACACACACACACACACACACACACCGAACGAACACATCCATCAATCACCAGTGTAACCAGCTAGAATAACAAGCCTTTCATCTAATTGTGGCAGCCGGAGGGCTTTGGTTCCACCTGATAGATATCACTAGTTACACAACCTCTTCCCATTGTTTTGACTGCTGACGTCAACATGACCATAGAGAAGATTATTGGGGGGAACAAGATGTGCCTCACTACTGTGTCTGCTATTATGGGAAGCGTTTAGGCACCATTAGCTGCCCATTGTCCACTGTGACTGATGTGTTTGGGGCTCCAGATATGCTTTCAAATGTCTATTTATTTACTGAGTGGGCTCTTAAATAGAGTGGGGAAAATGGAAAAATGCTCTATGGTCTATAATACATACCTCTACTTGATAACATGTTTGTAAATTATAATGATAAATAACAAATATTACCACAGAGAAGTGTGATGGGTGAAATAACATTTATCTTTAGACTAAATAACATTTGTCTTTTGGACCCAAATGTTGAGCAAAAATGAATGATTTTATTTATCGTATTCTAGCTACCTAAACACCCTGTACTAACCACGCTAAATAATCAACAGTGTAACGCTATGACAGGTCTCGGAACAGTATAGTAAACAGACAGTACTCACCATGCCATGGTTGAGCCACTGGGGTATGAAGTTGTCCAGAAGTCTGGGGTACACCAGGTCTCTGTCATACAAGTATAGGGCCCAGAACATGGTCACCACAAACTGCAGAGAGACAAGGACACAGAGACATAGTGAGGACATAGGAGACATAGCGAGGACATGGGATACATAGTGAGGACATGGGAGACCTAGTGAGGACATAGGAAACATAGCGAGGACATAGGATGCATAGTGAGGATATAGGATTCATAGTGAGGATATAGGATTCAAGGTGAGGATATAAGAGACTGTGAGGATATAGGCTATATAGTGAGGACGTAGGAGACATAGTGAGGACATAGTAAGGACATAGAGAGACGTAGTAAGGACATAGAGTGACATAGTGAGGACAAAGAGAGTAGACAGTGATGACATCAGTTACATGAAAAGAAGATGAACTATCAAACAATCATGAATCACAAAGATAAACAATCAAACAGATAATTCACATAGAGAAGATAAAATGTTTATGTAAGACAGCAATAGAGCTTACATTTATCAGAAAACCCATTCGTCAAAAAGTCATGTTTAGGATTAATTCAAAGTTAGATTTCACTGCACTTTACATAAGCATATTGGTTGACGTGGAAATACTATGATTGAATATTGAAACAATGCGTGGCGAGTCTATAAATATGTGACACACATACCATTACACACCCAAATGTACAGCACCCTGAGCCATGTCATGGCTCACACCATCCAGCTAGGCACTGTCATACAGTATATCACCCTATATCCCAGTGGGCAAAACCTGGTTGAAAAGATGTCAAAATTATTATATTTTAAGAAAACTTATTCTGGTCGCAAACTGGTTGAATTTTTTTTTATTTTTACTGACCACCATATGACAAGTGGATCACAATTGTGACCACTATATGATGGGCTATATTACAGTGCCTTCAGGAAGTATTCACACCCCTTGACTTTTTGTTGTTGTGTTACAGCCTGAATTTTTATGTTGTGTCAATGACTTACACACAATACCCCATAATGTCAAAGTGGAATTATGGTAAATAAAAAATGTAAAAAGGAAAGCTGAAATGTATTGAGTCAATAATTATTCAACCCCTTTGTTATGGCAAGCCTAAATAAGTTCAGGAGTACACAGCTTCTTAACAAGTCACATAATACCTCATCTCTGTAGCCCACACATACAATTATGTATAAATTCAGCCGAGCAGTGAATTTCAAACACAGATTCAACCACAAAGACCAGGGAGGTTTTCCAATGCATCACAAAGAAGGGCACCTATTGGTAGATGGATAAAAAAAATCATGGTGGTTATTAATTACTTTGGATGGTGTATCAATACACCCAGTCACTACAAAGATACGGCGTCCTTCCTAACTCAGAGGAAGGAGAGGAAGGAAACTGCTCAGGGATTTCACCATGAGGCCAATGGTGACATTAAAACAGTCAGTTTTCTCCTATCACAGCCATTAAACTCTGAGTATGAATCAACAACATTGTAAGTTACTCCATAATACTAACCTAAATGACAGAGTGAACAGAAGGAAGCCTGTACAGAATGAACATATTCATTATGTTTGTAATATTCAATGTTTGTAATAAGGCACTGAAGTAAAGCTGCAAAAAATGTGGCAAAGAAATACATTTTATGTCCTGAATACAAAGCGTTACGTTTGTGGCAAATCACATCACTGAGTACCACTCTTCATATTTTCAAGCCTGGTGGTGGCTGCATCATGTTATGGGTATGCTTGTCATCGGCAAAGACGAGACTGAATAGTACAGGCAAAATCCTAGAGGAAAACCTGGTTCAGTCTGCTTTCCAACAGACACGGAGAGACAAAATTCACCTTTCAGCAGGACAATAACCTAAAACACGAAGCCAAATATACACTGGAGTTGCTTACCAAGATGACATTGAATGTTCCTGAGTGGCCTAGTTGCAGTTTTGACATAAATCGTTTTGAAAATCTATGGCAACTTGACTGAGCTTGAAGAAAATAATGTGCAAACATTGTACAATCCAGATGTGCAAAGCTCTTGGACTTACCCAGGGGTGTGAATACTTATGTAAATTAGGTATTTTTGTACTTAATTTTCAATCAATTTGCAAACATTTCTATCAACAGGTTTTCACTTTGTCATTAACAGGGTATTGTGCGTAGATAAGTGAGGATTTGAACAAAATGTGGAAAAGTCAAGAGGTATGAATACTTTCTGAAAGCACTGTATATACTGGTCATAGTTAAGACATCATAACCTGAATGACCACCTGATTACAGCTTATTACCTACTGTAAAACATATTGCAGAGGATGAAGTTTGATATTGAATACATGGTTCATTACATTTCTATGGGTTTCTATAGGGACCAATTAATGTTTCAATATGCAACATATTCTTACATTTAAAATATATCAAGCAATGGCAAAAACGAATATACATCAAAACATTTTGCACATCTGCATACAGTAATTGTTTCATAATTCACCCACAGACATTACATGCATAGAAAGACTTGGACACAGTATATAAAGGCTCATTGTTTTTATTTTATTCATAATTAATAAGAGTGGTGTGATGGGGTAAATCCTCATGAAGGACCTCTGAGCACAGAAGACGATCTGGAGCGTAGTGGCCGCCTTGAAGACTCGTGTGATGTGTCAGATCTGCAATGAACAGAATCAGTGCATCACAACTTTATCAATTTGAGATTTAAAAGAAAACAACATTCCTGAAGAAACTTTGGACTCAGCTGACTAAATGTATTTCCATGGTACGAGTTTAAGACATTTGTGGCAGTTATAGATTAGAGGGGTCTTCAAAAAAGAGCAACTTGTACAAAACATTAGGAACATCTGCTCTTTCCATGACATAGCCTGACCAGATGAATCCATCTGAAAGCAATGATCCCTTATTGATAACACCTGTTAAATCCACTTCAATCAGTGTAGATGAAGGGGAGGAGACAGATTAAAGGAGGATGTTTAAGCCTTGAGACAATTGAGAAATGGATTGTGCATGTGTGCTATTCCGAGGGTGAATGAGCAAGACAAGAGATTGAAGTGCCTCTGAATGTGATGTAAAGTTGTGATGCACTGACTACAAAGGGAAGCACAGCCGAGAGCTGCCCAGTGACACAAGCCTACCAGACGGGCTAAACTACTTCTATGCTCGCTTCGAGGCAAATAACACTAAAACATGCATGATAGCACCAACTGTTCCAGAAGACTGTGTGATCACGTCCTCCACAGCCGATGTGAGTAATACCTTTAAACAGGTCAACATTCACAAGGCCGCAGGGCCAGACGGATTACCAGGACGTGTACTCCGAGCATGCGCTGACCAACTGGCAAGTGTCTTCACTGACATTTTCAACCTCTCCCTGTCCGAGTCAATACCAACATGTGTAATACCAACATGTTTTAAGCAGACCACAATAGTGCCTGTGCCCAAGAACACTAAGGTAACCTGCCTAAATGACTACCGACCCGTAGCTCTTACGTCTGTAGCCATGAAGTGCTTTGAAAGGCTGGTCATGGCTCACATCAACACCATTATACCAGAAACCCTAGACCCACTCCAATTTGCATAACGCGCCAACAGATCCACAGATGATGCAATCTCTATTGCACTCCACAGTGCCCTTTCCCACCTGGACAAAAGGAACACCTATGTGAGAATGCTATTCATTGACTACAGCTCAGCATTCAATACCATAGTTCCCTCAAAGCTCATCAATAAACTAAGGACCCTGGGACTAAACACCTCCCTCCGCAACTGGATATTCGACTTCCTGATGATTTGGCATTTGTCCTCAGATCCTCTAAAGGTTCTACATCTGCACCATCGAGAGCATCCTGACTAGTTGCATCACTGCCTGGTATGGAAACTGCTTGGCCTCTGACCGCAAGGCACTACCGAGGGTAGTGTGAATGGCCCAGTACATCACTGGGGCCAAGCTTCCTGCCATCCAGGACCTCTATATCAGGCGGTATCAGAGGAAGGCCCTAAAAATTGCCAAAGACTTCAGCCACCCTAGTTATAGACTGTTCTCTCTACTACCGCACGGCAAGGGGTACCGGAGCGCCAAGTCTAGGTTCCAAGAGGCTTCTAAACAGCTTCTACTCCCAAGCCATAAGACTCCTGAACACCTAATCAAATGGCTACCTAGACTATTTGCATTGCTGCTACTCTCTGTTGTTATTATCTATGCATAGTCACTTTAATAACTCTACCTACATGTAGATATATGGGAAGGTGTTCCTAATATTTTGTAAACTCATTGTACATACTTTGTGTCCTCCTCCACCACGACAGTCAGGGGCACATTTTAGGACTTTCCAGAGGGCCACACAACCTCCTGAGTGTTCTGACTTTTCATGACACTTACTGCAAGCATAAAAAGATAAGAAAATAAATGAACGATATGGCATAATGTGGGCATGCAGGATATGACAGAACAGTAATACACAGTAAAACTATCTTCAACAGTCAGAATGTACAAAAAATGTTTCATTAACATTGGTTTCCATCCAACCTTTTTATGCAAGTAAAGTACCTGTTGGAAAAAAATACTGTATCATTTACATACTGTAAGTATTCACACCCCTGAGTCAATACTTTGTAGAAGCACCTTTTGTAGCATTTACAGATGTGAGTCTTTCTGGGTATGTCTGTAAGAGATTTCCACACCTGGATTGTGAAACATTTGCCCATTATTCTTTTCAAAATTATTCAAGCTCTGTCAAATTGGTTGTTGCTATACAATCATTTTAAGGTCTTGCCACAGATTTTCAAGTAGATTTAACTGAAAATTGTAATTCGGACACTCAGTAACATTCACTGTCTTCTTGGTAAGCAACTCCATTGTAGATTTGGCCTTGTGTTTTAGGTTATTGTTCTGCTGAAAGGCGAATTCATTCATCTCCCAGTGGCTGGTGGAAAGCAGACTGAACCAGGTTTTCCTCTAGGATTTTTCCTGTGCTTAGCTCCATTCCGTTAATTTTTTATCCTGAAAAACTCCCCAGTCCTTAACGATTACAAGCATACCCAAAACATGAAGCAGTCACCACTATGCTTGAAAATATGGAGAATGGTAATCAGTAATGTGTTGTATTTGCCCCAAACCTAACTCTTGTATTCAGGACAAAAAAGTTAATTGCTTTGCCACATTTTTTTGCAGTATTACTTTAGTGCCTTATTGCAATCAGGATGCATGTTTTGGAATATTTTTTATTCTGTACAGGCATCCTTCTTTTCATTCTGTCATTTAGGTTAGTATTGTGGAGTAACTACAATGTTGTTCCATCCTCAGTTTTCTCCTATCACAGCCATTAAAAACCTCTAACTGTCATGGTGAAATCCCTGAGTGGTTTCCTTCCTCTCTGACAACTTGAGTTAGGAAGGATGCCTGTATCGTTGTAGTGCCTGGGTGTATTTATACACCATCCAAAGTGTAATTAATAACTTCACCATGCACAAAGGGATATTCATTTTTTTTTTTACCCATCTACCAATAGGTGCAATTCTTTGCAAGGCATTGGAGAACTTCCCTGGTCTCTGGTTAAATCTGTATTTGAAATTCACTGCTCGATTGAGGGACCTTACAGATAATTCTGTGTGTGAGGTACAGAGGTGAGGTAGTCATTCAAAAATCATTTTAAGCACTATTTTTGCACACAGTGAATCCATGCACCATATTATTCTTGATAAGCACATTTTTACTCCTGAACACATTTAGGCTTGCTATGTCAAAGGGGTTAAATACTTATTGACTTAAGACATTTCAGCTTTTCATTTGTAAAACTTTTGAAAAACAAAATTCTACTTTGACATTATGGGGTGTAGTGTTTGTAGGCCAGTGCAAAAACTACATCTACATTTAATCAATTTTAAATTCAGGCTGTAACACAACAAAATGTGGAAAAAGTCAAGGGGTGTGAATACTTTCTGAAGGCACTGTAGGTAGCCTGCCCACATTGTATCTGCCAGCTGTTGGCTTGAGTGCACATGCCAAGACTAAAGTGGGCACATTCACGATATAACGCAACATTTGTTGTGACAAAACCATCAGTAGAGTTGAAAATGCAACGGAAACCCATTTAACTTCTATTTCTTATTCGGTACAAGGGAATTTAACCACAAAAGTTATGTTTACTACGTCATCACGCACAGCCATTCATCACCAAAAAGTCAATTTGATGGAAACTCAACTCTGTTTGGAAAATGTGCATATTGTTTTTATGTGTATTTGCGAATATTCACATGAAAATCTGATGTAAATATAGCTGTTGTTTATGTCAAATGTCTCAACTGCTCATATTTACTTACCAACTACAATGAAGAGCACACACTAGTGGTAGCAAAGGCATGCTTGCTCCGCTGGCCCTTATATTGAAGTGGAACATTAATTCATTGGTCATCAATCTGAAACATTTTAAGAAAAAGGATTGAAACATGTAACAGTAGTTGGATAATATCTCTAAATGTTTTAAGAATGAGCAAGAGAGAAATGGTAGAAACTTTACATGACTCACCAAGGGAGGTAGGTATCTCTTGAATCAGAACAACGGTTTTGCACCTGAAAAAAAAAGTTAGTTACAATAGGATTTTATATGCTTTACAAACTTCTATTATTAGAAGTGGTGCTATTCCAATTTGATCTACTGACAGCAATTTGGATCTACTTACTCAGGCAATCATGGGCAGCTGAATAGCATGTCTCTTGGGGAATCCAGTCTCAGTGATTTAATGAAAAAATGTTAACGATCATCAGCATAGCTAGTACAAACCTAGCTCTTACAAAGCTGATTAGTAGGAATCAATTCACATTGAATATCAGAGTATCAAATAGACAAAAACAACATTTTCCACACAAAACTGTCAATGACTATGGATTTAAAGACGGGTTGGTCTGCTCTCTCCTATCCCTGGGATGTAGTAGAATAGGTCACTGGTAACTGAGTGTGTGGCCAAGCACTGGTGTAGAAGCCGTGCATCACGTCATTGACATGTTTCAGGAACTTTAAAGACGGAGACAAATCATGATTAACCATTGCCTAAGGTCTTCACTAAGTTAGACTTAGCCTAGCAAGTACATTGACTATGTTGCCCCTCAGCAATCTGGCAGTCAGGCAGACAGATGGAAAGCGAGAGATAGGCTATGTCTTAGTCAGCAGGCTGGGTAACTTCTTTCCTTTGTTACCACCTCTACCCTTCCATCCAAGCTGGACCCCACTGGGAGCAGACGTTAATCCAACGTCTATCTCACGCTGGTTCAACGTAATTTCATTTCAAAGATGTGGAAACAACATTAATTCAACTAGTGTGTGCCCAGTGGGAAGATTCCTGCAAAAAAAGAGAATCAGAAATGTAAAAAGGCAGTTGACAGGTGCGACATGTGAATGAGTGTTGAGGGGGAGCAGGTATAGCAAAATGTATCGTATTGTCAAATACAAAATACAAGGATCTCTGATGAATCAAGAAAAAATGTAAATCCATATGGGGGGTACACATTTCAAGAATTAGACTAGCTTGCAATGTCTCACACACACAATCAATGTTTCTTATATGTGTACTCATCAACCATCTCGCTCTCACACACACACACACACACACACACACACACACACACACACACACACACACACACACAGCTAGCATGTCACAATGTTGACATGACAACTATATTTTCTATAAATTATTGTGATCATCATCTCTCGCTCTCGCTCATTCTCACTCACACACACACTCTCTCACACAGAGAACACACATACACGCACATTTACTGTCATGAACTAAACATTTATCAAAATGAAAACTTACCATGTCAACGGAGGGTTAGCCAGAGAGATACTGTTAGTTAGCTAAAGTTAGCTAGCTAGCGAACCTTTCCTTGACGTTCTTTTCCCCAACAAACCACCGCTTTACTTACAGCAGTAAAACAAGAATGCCGGAGAACAGGGACTACCACTTAGCAGTCAAATATATATATTTTTGGTGTACATTGAGAAACTGTCATTCTTTTCCAGCTGTGTTGTTGTGTAGCCTGCCCGGTGCTCTGTCCCAACGGCCTTATGGAATGTTGATGCTGAAGCAAGCAGGCTGCCTGCTGCGTGGAGTGATCTATTGCTGCACATGAAGCACAGATTCCAATCCAAGTTTCAGCTGGAACTGATATGCCTACCTCCTTATTTACCCACTGAAATTAAAATACAATTACTGCCTGCATTATGTTAATTGCTTAAAAGCTTTAAGGGAAAATATTATAGTCATATTTTCAGGATCAAATTCAGGTGCAATCATTTTTGACTAATTAGTCATTAAAATAAATGCGATAAAAATAGGATTTTGTCAATCCTGGTAAATTGTAGTAGGATATAGAAAAAAAATAGGCCTGTGTGTTATTTGTTAAATTCAGATATGTTTTTGTTAGTCATAATAGAACATCAAAATGGCATACAGTGGATCAGAAGAACATGTGCAGCACAATAAACAGTGCAATTAGCTAACACAGACAAAAGATGACCATAGAAGCCAACACACACAACAAGTTAGCAGATACTTTTTGTAAAGTTATTATTGTGCATGTATATCTTATATGCTGGTAACCTAGAAACAATGTTATGGAAAGGAATGAGCACTTGTTAATTGGGTGGACTGTAAAACAAAAGCTGCCATAGCCTTTAGTAAAAGCAAAAGCATTTATAGGATTGAATATTCTCTAAATTAGGGGCCATCTCTGATAGCTATAGGACCGCAGAGACTGACACAAATTTTATGACCAGAAAATTCGATGACTTAGAGGTGAAATATATATATTTTTTAATATATTTTTTTATATTGGTATTTCATCTCTTGCCGAATAAAAACCTTAAATGGCCCTACTCCTGAAAAAGTTCATCGGGCCGGATAAACTGAAATGGGCTCGGCTCGAGTACCATTAGCCGGAGCCCAGAGTAATATGATTCGGCCGGACGCGGGAAAAGCTCATCCGTACGAAGCCCCCCAAGTCCATGCCGAGTCCTTCAAGTCTAAAATGGAATAGGCACGAGCCCAACGTGTTGACTGGGTCCAGTATGCCATGAGACCTTAACCCGCTTTGGTGCGCTCTGCCAGTTGTCGTTTGCCAAATGTTTTAAGCTGAATCATGCAAACCCTGCTGAAAAAGAACATTTACTCCAATTTCAATCATTTTAATGGTTCTAGTGTCTTATATCCAATGGGTGAATGATCCCAAACAATACAGTATGTACAGTGCATTAAGAAAGTATTCAGACCCCTTGACTTTTCATATTTTGTTACATTAAAGCCTTATTCTAAAATTGATTAAATTAAACACCCCATCAATGACAAAACAGTTTTTTATTTTTTATTTTGCTAAAATATTTACAAATAAAAAACAGATATTTATAAAAGTATTCAGCCTATTTGCTACTAGACTCAAAATTGAGCTCAGGTACATCCTGTTTCCATTGATTATCCTTGAGATGTTTCTACAACTTACATGGAGTCCACCTGTGGTTAATTCAATTGATTGGACATGATTTGGAAAGGCACAAACTTGTCTATATAAGGTTCCACAGTTGACAGTGCATGTCAGAGCAAAAACCAGGCCATGAGGTCGAAGGAATTGTTCATAGAGCCCGAGACATGATTGTGTCGAGGCACAGATCTGGGGAAGGGTACCAAAAAATGTTTGCTGCATTGAAGGTCCCCAAGAACACAGTGGCCTCCATCATTCTTAAATAGAATACGTTTGGAACCACCAAGACTCTTCCTAGAGCTGGCCGCCCGGCCAAACTGAGTAATCGGGGAGAAGGGCCTTGGTCAGGGAGGTGACCAAGAACCTGATGGTGAATCTGACAGAGTTCCAGAGTTCTTCCGTGGAGATTAACCTTCCAGAAGGACAACCATCTCTGCAGTACTCCACCAATCAGGCCTTTATTGTAGTGTGGAAGGACAGAAGCCACTCCTCAGTTAAAGGCACATGACTACCCGCTTGGAGTTTGCCAAAAGGCACCTAAAGACTCTCAGTCCATGAGAAACAAGATTCTCCGGTCTGATGAAACCAATGTTGAACTGTTTGGCCTGAATACCAAGCGTCACGTCTGGAAGAAACCTGGCACAATCCCTTTGTTGAAGCATGGTGGTGGTAGCGTCATGCTGTGGGGATGTTTTGCAGCAGCAGGGAGACTAGTCAGGATTGAGGGAAAGATGAACGGAGCAAAGTACAGAGAGATCCTTGATGAAAACCTGCTCCAGAGCACTCAGGTCCTCAGACTGGGGCTAAGGTTCACCTTCCAGCAGGACAGCAACCCCTTGCTCACACCCAAGGCAATGCAGGAGTGGCTTTGGGACAAGACTCTTAATGTCCTTGAGTGGCCCAGCCAGAGCCCGGACTTGAACCCGGTCGAACATCTGGAGAGACCTAGAGAGAAATGGATCTGGAGAGAAATGGCTATGGAGAGAAATGGCTGTGCAGCAATGCTACCCATCCAACCTGACAGAGCTTGAGATGATCTGCAGAGAAGAATGGGAGAAACTCCCCAAATACAGGTGTGCCAAGCATCATTACCCAAGAAGACTCGAGGTTGTAATCGCTGCCAAAGGTATTTCAACAAACTACTGAGTAAAGGGTCCGAATACTTATGTAAATGTGATATTTCGGGGGGGGGGGGGGGGAATATATTTTGCTAAAATTTCTAAAAAACAGTTTTCGCTTTTCCATTATGTGTAGATTGGTGAGGGAAAACATCAATTTAATCCATTTTAGAATAAGGCTGTAACGTAACAAAATGCAGAAAAAGTCAAGGGGTCTAGATTGGTGTCTATTAATTGAGTAGCATTGGGATAACTGATCAGTTGTTCAATCAGATTTCAATGAAAAAAACATATTTCAACCAAAATAAGATTTATTTTTCATGACGTCAAAAAGACATCATGGAAAAGAGGTCTTAATCTGGTTGTGATCGAGTTATAGACGTCCCGACCAGATTTCAACCAGAAAAATACATCTTTATCAGGTCGTATGCCCACTTGGATGTATATCACAGAGAGCCGGAAAAGCTTTTGGCCCAGGGGGTCAAATAACCATGAATGTTTACATGCTGCCCATGTTATCCCAAGATAATATAGGTCAAGCTATCCACAAAAGAGATATGCATAATAGCTATGAGTGTATTAAAAATACAAATCTAAGTACATTATATTTTCAGTCAAATACAGTATGCTCATAATTTGACAGGCAATGTAATGGTCTATTGGGGTTTTCCAGACCATTTTCCGCCCTTGTTTTATGCCCTCTGGACACGCCATTCACCTCAGGTCATCATATACCCAGGAAATCCACTGGTTCTGTGGCCTGGCTCTTCTCTTGTCTCTCCCTGAGGTTTCCTGCTTGGCCTGGCCTGGGTTGAGCGTGACCCTGCTGCCCCCACAGTCTGCCCCTCTAAGGACGAGTGCTGGAGCATAAAGATGTCAGCCTCTGACCTGAGCACTAGCTATCTCCTTCATCCAGGTTGCCTAGCACTCTCCGACTAACACCGAGGCGAGCTAGCAATAAAGCCTGCCATGCCGGGTGAGGCGAAGCGAAGCGACAGTTCTGGGGCTAATGTTTTAATATCAGCATACCATAATTAATCCCTAAGAGGTGACTTCTTCGCCGCTCCTTGTCTCTTATCCCGACGCTTCTCCACCAGCCCTGTATGCCTCCTGTAAGAAGGACAGCGGTAAGCTTGTGAGGAGATCAAATGCACAGCAAAAACAAGCATGTTACTGTCGAGTGTACAGGCTTTGAAAAGGGGTATTTGAAGTTCCAGCTCTGTGGAGTGGAGCAGCTTCCTCGATGAAAGAATTCCAGTTCTGCCTGTAATCCTTCTGATCCAGACAGTTGTAACTGCTCCCGACCCTACCAAACTACCCAACCTATTTGCATTAATCGACCTCGATTAGGGATTTGACAGAATCCTGTTTTGAATTGTACTCACATTATTTAGCTGGATCTACGATTTCCCGTAAGTCTCTTGCCACTGTGGCCAAATAAACAGGCTGCACTAGAAGGCCACAGCAAGCAGGCAGGCCTGCTGAATGGAGAGCATTGACTCTGAGGGAGCAGCTTATTACAGACCCTCGAAAGTGAGAAACAGAATTTCTTATTTCCTCTCCGAGGTGCAGAGTGTGAGTAAATGGATTCAGTCTGACACAGGTAGTTTATTTAGACATTTCACATTTCCACACCCTCAGCCTTTTTAGCTGCATGGGCTCCATGTCGTCGGTTCCGTAGGGAAACCACACCTGGCCCCGTAAGGGGCCTCTAGGCCTGTCCAGGAGCCAAACCATCCACAGCCCAGCCGAGGGGGATGGAATTACCTGGTCTGCCATCTGCGCCTCAGATGGATGCATGTGAAATGTCCCCGCTATTGTGCCCTGATGGCACACACTCCTCTTTCATCATCATGTGGAGAGGTGGGAAGAATGGAGGGGTGCGCTCGACCCTGCCAGGGATACATTCACACCTGACCAATGCAGGGAGAATACACACACACACAAACCAGAGCAGCATGCAGACTACAGATACACGCATATTACCATTATCCAGCATCAACGCTAATGAGTGCTCATTTCCCGGCATTAGCTGCGGTGCACATGACATCCATTGTAAGGTGTGTAAACTGAACTGTGTGGCCAACTCTCAGACAGGGACTGGTGCCAAGTGGCTCATCATACACTGCACTGCGACGGTGACGATAAAAGGGTTCTTCAGCTGTCCCCATAGGTGAACCCTATGAATAACCCTTTTTGGTTCCAGGTATAACCCTTTACACAGAGGTACGTGTTTTTTCTAAGAGTGTAGCAGCGTCGTCTCGCTCTCTCCGCTCTGCTGCTCTGATGACTCATGTCTTACAGCCTACCTACGCAGAAGAACACAGGTCACAGCACACATCACATGATCTCTGGTAAGCAGGGCCTGTGATGTATATAACATGCATGTCCCTATTTCAGTACAATGCCTTCGGAAAGTATTCAGACCCCTTGACTTTCTCCACATTTTGTCACGTTACAGCCTTATTCTAAAATCAATTACACATGTTCCTCATTCTTAAAGAAGAAGTTTGGAACCACCAAGACTTTTCCTAGAGCTGGCCGCCTGGCCAAACTGAGCAATCGGGAGAGAAGAGCCTTTGTCAGGGAGGTGACCAAGAACCCAATGGTAAATCTGAGCTCTAGAGTTCTCCGGTGGAGATGGGTGAACCTTCCAGAAGGACAACCATATCTGTAGCACTCCACCAATCAGGCCTTTATTGTAGTGTGGCCAGACAGAAGCCACTCCTCAGTTAAAGGCACATGACTACCCGCTTGGAGTTTGCCAAAAGGCACCTAAAGACTCTCAGACCATGAGAAACAAGATTCTCTGGTCTGATCAAATCAAAGATGAACAGAGCAAAGTACAGAGAGATCCTTGATGAAAATCTGCTTCAGAGCACTCAGGTCCTCAGACTGAGGTGAAGGCTCACCTTCCAACAGGACAACAACCCTATGCACACAGCCAAGGCAATGCAGGAGTGGCTTCGGGACAAGTCTCTTAATGTCCTTGAGTGGCCCAGCCAGAGTCCGGATTTGAACCCTATCGAACATCTCTGGAGAGACCTGAAAATAGCTTAGCAGCAACGCTCCACATCCAACCTGACAGAGCTTGAGAAGATCTGCAGAGAACAATGGAAGAAAATCTTCAAGTACAGGTGTGCCAAGCTTGTACCATCATACCCAAGAAGACTCAAGGCTTCAACAAAGTACTGAGTAAAGGGTCTGAATACTTATGTACATTTTATATTTAATTTTTTCTTATTTATATTTCAGCAAAAATGTCTAAACCTGTTTTCCGCTTTGTCGTTATGGGGTAATGTGTGTAGATTGATGAGGGGGGAAAACAATTGAATCCATTTTAGAATAAGGCTGTAACGTAACAAAATGTGGAAACAGTCAAGAGGTCTGAATACTTTCCGAAGGCACTGTAGGTCATGGTAAAAAATAGATATCATGATGATGACACGACATGCAATGTTCTTCCTTATTACACAGTTACTAAGCCAAAGTTAGTACAAATTAATTTATTTCCCTCTCTTTTGGCTTGAGGCCTGGAAGAAAAACTGTATACTAGCAACCAGTACCTTTCCACTATAATTCAAATATTTACCCAGTACTTTATAAATTCACATCCCTGTATGAACCCCTCAGCACCTGCTGCCTGGGCATCCTGGCCCCTCACCACCACCACCTCACTATATAAAACTAAAACATCACCTCTCCCTGCTAACAGGAAAAGAGGCAGCAGCAAAAAAACAATTTAAATATTTTCCGAGTAATTATCAGATGGCCATCACGGACACAAGGGCATATAAAAGTAAGACAAACATGAAGTGTTTCCTTTTTCTCCCAGGGCTCAGCCCTCTGGTCCCGCTACTCGCTGCCCGTTGCCTCCAAGGCCACGGCATGACACCCAGCCAGATAGATGACTTGGCATTTGCAAAGCAAATTGGCCGTGCTGCATCCAAGACAATGTGTGTCGGTGTCCCTACTAGGCTTATGCAAAGTCCCTCCCAGAGGACAGTGCAGCCCAGGATAGGCCACAGGCAGCGGTATGCAGCAGGGAAAGAATGCTGACAGTGTCCACTAACTCAGACGGAAGGCTAGCTAGGGGACTTTTCCTTTCCGCCAGCCTTGCTGTTTCACCTGCGAGGTGTGAGACAACCCTAGATTTGTCTGACCTACATATAGACTAAAGACTAGCATTTGTCTGGCGAGGTAGGAGGAAACAGACACTTGTTTATAGGTTATTAGGTCTGGAGCTGTTGAGTTTCGGTTCTATTTCTCATATACAGGTAACTGCCAACATAATGGAAACATTTGAGTAAATGAGGGATACAAAGTATATTGAAATCAGGTGCTTCAACACAGGTGTGGTTCCTGAGTTAATTAAGCAATTAACATCCCATCATGCTTAGGATCATGTATAAAAATGCTGGGCAAGCCATTATTTTGGACATTATTTTGGCTACCATACTATTCCCCCATAGGATGATAATTCCCCCATGATAATTCCCCCATCCACAGGGCACGAATGGTCAATGAATTGTTTGATGAGCATGAAAACGATGTAAATCATATGCCATGGCCGTCTCAGTCACCAGATCTCAACCCAATTGAACACTTATGTGAGATTTTGGAGAGGTGCTCGAAATGATGGAATTTCTTGTGGAAGAATGGGGGTGTGTACTGTGTACGTTCTGTGTACTGCATGCGTTCAATATTTTCAACTCGTGCATTGTTTTACCGTGCAGTAGTACAAACAGAAGTACTGTACAGTCAGACTCGAACTAGCTAGCTTTTAGCTAGTTGAAAAGCGAAGCATATGTGACACTACTTCCGGGTTGGAGCGAGCGGTCGCATCCGCACTCGGTCCGCAGGTAGTATTACATTTCATTACATTTCATTATAGTACAACGGTTTGATTTGTCTAATCTTAGCAATTTCTTCTTAGCTAGCTACATAGCCGTCTTTGTATCAAAGATAATTGCGTAATTATCGTATTTCGTCGTCCTAACGTAGTCTACACTGCTATCTGCCCAGCAGCTAGCCAGCTAGCTAACGTCCACCGTCTACCGATTAGCAGCACAACTATTACACTCAACTGAACGACTTGATTAGTGTAGTGTTAGCTAGCTACATAGTTGTCTTTGCTGTCTTCATATCCAAGATAATTGTGTAGTTTAGAGTGTGTAGTTTTAGAGTGATTATCTTAATTTACCGAGGTTAGCTAGCCAGCTATTTGTCGTCCTTAACGTAGGAGACACTGCTAGCTAGCCAACAGCTAGCCAACGTCTACCGAACAGAACTTCCGCACTCAACAACCCGGTCGCATTTCGCTTCGCTCCACAGGTAGTATCACATTTTCATTTCATTTCATTACAGTACAACGGCTTGATTTGTTTGATCGTAGCTAGCTACATAGCTAGCTACATAGCCGTCTTTGTATCAAAGATAATTGTGTAGTCTAGAGTGATTTCCTAGGTTAGCTAGCCAGCTATTGTCGTTCTTTTAACGCAACGTAACGTAATCAACACTGCTAGCTAGCCAGCTAGCCCCGAATAGCAGCACAGTAGAAACTATTACACTCAACGGAACGACTTGATTAGTGTAGTGTCAACAACGCAGCCACTGCCAGCTAGCCTACATAGTCAACAACGCAGCCACTGCCAGCTAGCCTACTTCAGCAGTACTGTATCATTTTAATCATTTTAGTCAATAAGATTCTTGCTACGTAAGCTTAACTTTCTGAACACTCGAGACGTGTAGTCCACTTGTCATTCCAATCTCCTTTGCATTAGCGTAGCCTCTTGTGTAGCCTGTCAACTATGTGTCTGTCTATCCCTGTTCTCTCCTCTCTGCACAGACCATACAAACGCTCCACACCGCGTGGCCGCGCCACCCTAATCTGGTGGTCCCAGCGCGCACGACCCACGTGGAGTTCCAGGTCTCCGGTAGCCTCTGGAACTGCCGATCTGCGGCCAACAAGGCAGAGTTCATCTCAGCCTATGCCTCCCTCCAGTCCCTTGACTTCTTGGCACTGACGGAAACATGGATCACCACAGACAACACTGCTACTCCTACTGCTCTCTCTTCGTCTGCCCACGTGTTCTCGCACACCCCGAGAGCTTCTGGTCAGCGGGGTGGTGGCACCGGGATCCTCATCTCTCCCAAGTGGTCATTCTCTCTTTCTCCCCTTACCCATCTGTCTATCGCCTCCTTTGAATTCCATGCTGTCACAGTTACCAGCCCTTTCAAGCTTAACATCCTTATCATTTATCGCCCTCCAGGTTCCTCGGAGAGTTCATCAATGAGCTTGATGCCTTGATAAGCTCCTTTCCTGAGGACGGCTCACCTCTCACAGTTCTGGGCGACTTTAACCTCCCCACGTCTACCTTTGACTCATTCCTCTCTGCCTCCTTCTTTCCACTCCTCTCCTCTTTTGACCTCACCCTCTCACCTTCCCCCTACTCACAAGGCAGGAAATACGCTCGACCTCATCTTTACTAGATGCTGTTCTTCCACTAACCTCATTGCAACTCCCCTCCAAGTCTCCGACCACTACCTTGTATCCTTTTCCCTCTCGCTCTCATCCAACACTTCCCACACTGCCCCTACTCGGATGGTATCGCGCCGTCCCAACCTTCGCTCTCTCTCCCCCGCTACTCTCTCCTCTTCCATCCTATCATCTCTTCCCTCTGCTCAAACCTTCTCCAACCTATCTCCTGATTCTGCCTCCTCAACCCTCCTCTCCTCCCTTTCTGCATCCTTTGACTCTCTATGTCCCCTATCCTCCAGGCCGGCTCGGTCCTCCCCTCCCGCTCCGTGGCTCGACGACTCATTGCGAGCTCACAGAACAGGGCTCGGGCAGCCGAGCGGAAATGGAGGAAAACTCGCCTCCCTGCGGACCTGGCATCCTTTCACTCCCTCCTCTCTACATTTTCCTCTTCTCTCTCTGCTGCTAAAGCCACTTTCTACCACTCTAAATTCCAAGCATCTGCCTCTAACCCTAGGAAGCTCTTTGCCACCTTCTCCTCCCTCCTGAATCCTCCTCCCCCTCCCCCTCCTCCCTCTCTGCAGATGACTTCGTCAACCATTTTGAAAAGAAGGTCGACGACATCCGATCCTCGTTTGCTAAGTCAAACGACACCGCTGGTTCTGCTCACACTGCCCTACCCTGTGCTCTGACCTCTTTCTCCCCTCTCTCTCCAGATGAAATCTCGCGTCTTGTGACGGCCGGCCGCCCAACAACCTGCCCGCTTGACCCTATCCCCTCCTCTCTTCTCCAGACCATTTCCGGAGACCTTCTCCCTTACCTCACCTCGCTCATCAACTCATCCCTGAACGCTGGCTACGTCCCTTCCGTCTTCAAGAGAGCGAGAGTTGCACCCCTTCTGAAAAAACCTACACTCGATCCCTCCGATGTCAACAACTACAGACCAGTATCCCTTCTTTCTTTTCTCTCCAAAACTCTTGAACGTGCCGTCCTTGGCCAGCTCTCCCGCTATCTCTCTCAGAATGACCTTCTTGATCCAAATCAGTCAGGTTTCAAGACTAGTCATTCAACTGAGACTGCTCTTCTCTGTATCACGGAGGCACTCCGCACTGCTAAAGCTAACTCTCTCTCCTCTGCTCTCATCCTTCTAGACCTATCGGCTGCCTTCGATACTGTGAACCATCAGATCCTCCTCTCCACCCTCTCCGAGTTGGGCATCTCCGGCGTGGCCCACGCTTGGATTGCGTCCTACCTGACAGGTCGCTCCTACCAGGTGGCGTGGCGAGAATCCGTCTCCACACCACGTGCTCTCACCACTGGTGTCCCCCAGGGCTCTGTTCTAGGCCCTCTCCTATTCTCGCTATACACCAAGTCACTTGGCTCTGTCATAACCTCACATGGTCTCTCCTATCATTGCTATGCAGACGACACACAATTAATCTTCTCCTTTCCCCCTTCTGATGACCAGGTGGCGAATCGCATCTCTGCATGTCTGGCAGACATATCAGTGTGGATGACGGATCACCACCTCAAGCTGAACCTCGGCAAGACGGAGCTGCTCTTCCTCCCGGGAAGGACTGCCCGTTCCATGATCTCGCCATCACGGTTGACAACTCCATTGTGTCCTCCTCCCAGAGCGCTAAGAACCTTGTCGTGATCCTGGACAACACCCTGTCGTTCTCAACTAACATCAAGGCGGTGGCCCGTTCCTGTAGGTTCATGCTCTACAACATCCGCAGAGTACGACCCTGCCTCACACAGGAAGCGGCGCAGGTCCTAATCCAGGCACTTGTCATCTCCCGTCTGGATTACTGCAACTCGCTGTTGGTTGGGCTCCCTGCCTGTGCCATTAAACCCCTACAACTCATCCAGAACGCCGCAGCCCGTCTGGTGTTCAACCTTCCCAAGTTCTCTCACGTCACCCCGCTCCTCCGCTCTCTCCACTGGCTTCCAGTTGAAGCTCGCATCCGCTACAAGACCATGGTGCTTGCCTACGGAGCTGTGAGGGGAACGGCACCTCAGTACCTCCAGGCTCTGATCAGGCCCTACACCCAAACAAGGGCACTGCGTTCATCCACCTCTGGCCTGCTCGCCTCCCTACCACTGAGGAAGTACAGTTCCCGCTCAGCCCAGTCAAAACTGTTCGCTGCTCTGGCCCCCCAATGGTGGAACAAACTCCCTCACGACGCCAGGACAGCGGAGTCAATCACCACCTTCCGGAGACACCTGAAACCCCACCTCTTTAAGGAATACCTAGGATAGGATAAAGTAATCCTTCTCACCCCCCTTAAAAGATTTAGATGCACTATTGTAAAGTGGCTGTTCCACTGGATGTCATAAGGTGAATGCACCAATTTGTAAGTCGCTCTGGATAAGAGCGTCTGCTAAATGACTTAAATGTAAATGTTAAATGAGAAGAAGGCGCAGGGATGCAGCTTAAGGTCCAGGGCAGAACGTTGGGACCGGACAGCCCACACTCCGACATCCGAAGCATTGGCCTCCACCACGAACTGACAGGAAGGGTCAGGATGAACCAGGATAGGAGCAGTGTTGAAGCGGTGGTTAAGGGCTCGAAACGCCCGGTCAGCCCGGTCAGTGGAGCAGGTGTTCTTGGGGAGAGCGGGAGAAGATGAGGATGTCATCAATCCAAATGAAGACGAACCGGTTCACATGTCATTCACCAGAGCCTGCAGGGGCGTTGGTGAGGCCAAAGGGCATGACCAGCTGTACGTAGTGGCCGCTGGCAGTGTTGAAGGCGGTCTTCCACTCGTATCCACCCCAGGTGGTAGGTGTTTTGTAGATCCAGCATGGAGAAAACAGTGGCCCCCTGGAGCAGGTCGAAGGCCGAGGAAATTAGTGGTAGTGGATAACGGTTCTTCACAGTAATGTCATTAAGTCCTCGGTAGTCAATGCACGTGCGCAGGGTCTTGTCCTTTTTTTCCACTAAGAAGAACCCTGCGCCAGCGGGAGAGGAAGAGGGACGGATAAATCCTGTAGCTAGGGATTCCCCAATGTAGATCTCCACAGCCTTGGTCTCTGGTCCCGACAGACATCCCCAGGGCGGCATGGTGCTAGGGAGGTCAATTCTGCAGTCATAGGGGTGGTGCGGTGGAAGGGAAGTGGCCCGGGAATTGTTGAACACTTCCCAGAGGTCCTGGTACTCCGCGGCAATGGCGGACAGGGCAGGAGCAACATCCAAACCCCCAGGAAGACGTCTCGGGGCAGGTTGCGCCGACTTCAGACAATGGGCGTGGCAGATCAGACTCCAGCCCATGATTGCACCCGTACACCAGTTGATGAGGGGATTGTGTCACTGGAGCCAGGAGTGGTGTTATGGGTAACCCAACCTATGGCTCGAAAGCCAGTGTGGCGTCCAAAAAGCCCTCATCGGCCCCAGAGTCAATGAGGACACGAAGAGATTTGGACTGGTCTCCCCGCAGCAGAATGACATGAAAAGGGGTGCGAGTAAGAGAAGCAGAAAAGTTCTCCATAGGCAGAGCTGGGCTGTTGCCAGCAGAACGGCAATATAGGACCAACGCAAGAGTACTCGCTCCTACCGGTGAGCCTGGTCTTTTACCGGGCAAGAGGACACGAGGACAAGAGGACAAAATGACCAAAAGTCCCGTAATACAGACAGCTCCTTGTGTTGGTCCTATGTTGCCGTTCTGCTGGCAACAGCCCAGCTCTGCCTAGTTGCATAGGCTTGGAAACAGCGTGATGAGGTAGGCTTTCTTGGAGCAATGTGAGGGGAAAGAGGAGGTCTGAAACTCGAAAATGAGGCCACACTGAGCTAAAAAACGCCCAACAGTTGCTCGGCTTTCCATTAAAGCGATCCGGGGGAGGTAAACGGGGCTCCCAGGAAGGTGGAGGGGCTGGTGGGGTGGCACTGCTGACCCCCAAGTTACAGAGGGGCGGTGGGGTTACCACCCTGGCAGGCTGCCCCCTAGACAACCCGCAGAACTGCTCCAGCAGCATGTCCAACACCCGGTCATGGCGCTCAGCCAACATTGGAACCACCTCCATGAGACCCCGAAGCAATTCCTCGTGCCTACCAATTGAGGCTCCTTGGGAGGAGATAACATTAAATAAAGTAATCCCTCTCACCCCCCCCCCCTTAAAAGATTTAGATGCACTACTGTTCCACTGGATGTCATAAGGTGAATGCACCAATTTGTAAATCGCTCTGGATAAGAGCGTCTGCTAAATGACTTAAATGTAAATGTAAATGTATGTGTCAATTACGGAAAATGCGAGATATGGAATAACCCATCGGCAACCGCCCAACTATATGTACACCCGACCCTAATCCGAAAATATAGAAAATGTGCTGTAGGCTACAGTCAGACTGCAGAATGATTTTTTGACAGGGGGTGCAGGATGTTTTTGATATACAGTGCATTTGGAAACTATTCAGATCACTTGACTTTTTCTACATGTTACAGCCTTATTATTTTTTCCTCCTTTTTTTCACTGCACAGCTATTTTCAGGTCTCTCCAGAGATGTTCAAGTTCGGGCTCTGGCTGGGCCACTCAAGGACATTCAGAGACTTGTCCCGAAACCCCTCCGAAACCCCTCTTGACTGTGTGCTTAGGGTTGTTGTGCTGTTGGAAGGTGAACCTTTGCCCCAGTCTGAGGTCTTGAGCCCATGGAGCAGGTTTTCATCAAAGATCTAGCTGCACTTTGCTCCATTCATCTTTCCCTCGATCCTGACTAGTCTCCCAGTCCCTGATGCTTGGCATTCAGGACAAATAGTTCAATCTTGGTTTCATCACACCAGAGAATCTTGTTTCTTGCCTTTTGGCAACCTCAAAGCGGGCTGTCATGTGCCTTTCACTGAGGAGTGGCCACTCTACCATAAAGGCCTGATTGGTGGAGTGCTGCAGAGATGGTTGTCCTTCTTTAAGGTTCTCCCACATCCAACGAGGAACTCTGGAGCTCTGTCAGAGTGACCATCAGGTTCTTGGTCACCTCCCCGATTGCTCAGTTTGGCCGGGCGGCCAGCTCTAGGAAGAGTCTTCAAATTTCTTCCATTTAAGACGGATGGAGACCATTGTGTTCTTGGGGACCTTCAATGCTGCAGACATTTTTTGGTACCCTGGCCCAGATCTGTGCCTCAACACAATCCTGTCTCGGAGCTCTACGGATAACTCCTTCGACCTCATGGCTTGGTTTTTGCTGTGACATGCACTGTCAACTGTGGGACCTTTATATATACAGGTGTGTGCTTTTCCAAATTATGTCCAATCAATTGAAATTACCACAGGTGGACTCCAATCAACTTCCAGAAACATCTCAAGGATGATCAATGGAAACAGGATGCACCTGAGCTCAATTTCGAGTCTCATAGCAAAGGGTCTGAATACTTGTGTAAATATGGTATTTCTGTTTTTTATTTTTAATACATTTGCAAATATTTCTAAAAATCTATTTTTGCTTAGTCATTGTGGGTTATTGTGTGTAGATTGATGAGGGAAAATAATAATGTAATCTATTTTTTACAAGGCTGTAACATAACAAGATTTGGAAAAAGGGAAGGGGTCTGAATACTTTCCAAATGCACTGTAGATAGCATATGTTTCTGCTTATAATTTCCGACATTTTAGTATGGCTATTTGTTAGTCAACTTGTCTATACTGTAATTAGATACATGCAGCTTCTCTTCTGTCATATGTTTCCTAGAAACGATATAAACCTTTGCTCACCACAATGTCATAAATGTCATAAAGATAGAATGAATGCTTCAATTAAGTTCTGTCAACTCTTCTTCTTTCGCAAAAAAAAATGCAATAACTCTTAAAAAGAAAAACTTGGAAAGATTTTCTGTGCAAAATTTCCAAATGACATGTTTGACCAGTTTGGTCTATGGTGCATGTACTATGTAGGTACCTGAGCTGAGCCATACAGGAGACTAGGCATCTACTGTACCACCCCACTACCAGATTAGAGGGGGCAATGTAGCCTGTTTTTTGTCTTCCCACTTTGGTTTTGAAATTACCATCACCCACTAATTAACTATTCATTTTTGCAGATTAAGTGTTTGAGCTAGTAATGTACAGGGAAGTAGTGCTGCCCTCACTTTTTTCAATTTGAGAATACACGGAGCTGATAAAACTATTTCTGGAAAATGAATAATAAATTATATTTAATTACCACTAAAACTCCATGAAAAACGATAGAATGACAAACCAAATAAATATGTATAGCAGCCTAGAGGTGATTGGTGGTTTCTCCCCTGTCTTCTCTCTGGTGGTGGTGAGAATGAGGAAAAACTATAGGCTGTGTGTGTGCACTGCGGAGGCCCGTCGGCTTGACCATTTTGGCCAATCAGAACGTTGAAAAAAAAAATTCACTGTGTGTCTGCCTTGATGTTCACAAAAGCGGACCCCTCTTGCACAGTGGAACCCAGAACAATATGCGACCACTTGGTTACAGTGGTACCATTCTGCCGAGGACACCCAAACCAGAGTGGCCACTGTAAAGCCGGACCCTTTCTGGAAGTTGCTGTAGCCCTGCTTTGGATCTTTAACCTATATTGACTATTGGCTGAGATGCAGGGCCTGTAATTCTACGTAGTAATGGTTCATGTTCACTACTTGGTCAATTTATTTGATAGCATGTTTAATCTATGCAAATAAATTCTATGAAGTGATAGTTCACCTCTGTTTTATTCTGTAATAGGTTATATTGTAACCATGGGTTTAAGCTAATCAAATCAAAGTTTATTTATGATGCCGTGTGTAAGGTACACAATACAATGAAAATGCCAACACACAATAAAGCTCTCCTCGCAAACAGTGTAATGATATTAAGCTATATGTATTTGTATTTACATTAGGCTATAGCCTACAAATAGCTATACCATATAGTCACAGGCCTATTAGGCTATAGGCCTACTGCAAATTATTGTTGTTCTTGAACCAAATGGCAGCGCTATCCTTCAGCACCACAAGTTGGTTCAACTTCTTTAACATCATTACGCAATCCTGGCGCTGTCCTTTCAGCACCCCGAAGGGCACTCCAATTGCTTAAAATAACACTCATCAAGATCTGTTGCCTACGCCTAATGGTCCTTCTCATCTCTTAATAATAATAATAATAATAGTAATATTTTATTATTATTATAACAGAAGATCATCACTTCTCACAATGGTGCTCGTTTAGTAAAGTTAGATCAAAGCTGAATCAATGTCTTGCAAGATCACATTACGATGAATTCGCATTTTACATAACAGAACCAGATATAATACCATAGCATAGGCCTGTAACGTTTACTGTCCCTTCAAAAACACCTCTTAATTTCTAATGAGATTTCAGGATGGTTAGCTGAAGCAGAATAGTCAGACAAAAAAAATATAATGTGCCAAAACTGTGCCACTAGACAGGACATATGGTTTGATTGAAACAAAATACAAGAAAGGCTAATAGTGTGTTAACATCATCTGCTCTAATTCGCTCATGAAACAGTAATTCAAGAATATCTAAATGCATGAAACTGATTGAGATCAATCAAATTATTAACATGGAGATGCAGTTTGGAAGTAAAAAGTAAAACTTGTAAAATGTGAAGAATTATAATTTACGATGGACAGTGATGATGGCCTATTTTGAAATTAGGTAGCTTATGCCTAACTTGGTGTTTGAGGGTATTACAAATAGAACATTTTCTTGAGACAATATGTGTGGGCACATGCAGACCTTGCTATCGAAGGAGCATATGCATTTTCTATAATGATAGGCTATTAAATTGGCTACATCTGTCGGTACAAACTTTGAGGAAAAATGCTCTTCCTCACCTAAAACAAATAGCACTACACCACTGGTAATATATCAATAATTATTGTTTACAAATGAGCTATGACATAGTCAGGCACAACTTTGGATCCCCCATCTCAATGGTTTTGACCGTTTAGAAGTATTTACAGAGATGTTCTCTTCTTTCAATTCGGCCATACAGTTCACCTCGCAAAAGTGATTGCTTGTTATGAAATGATTCACTTTACCGTATATATCTAAAAATGAACATTTACAACAATTGTTTAAAGCAAAACTATCAAAACTATTGCTGAACCTGGACAATCAAAATAACAGCTATTGTAAGCCCTGTTCAGCAGGTAGGCTATTGTCAGATGAGAGTTGTCTTTGGTAGTTTACTTTAATTCTGGTAAAACACCATTTTCAATGGCTCATAGATAACAATGACCTAGCAAATGAGGTTGTTACACAACTAATAAAGCCTAATACCACACAAGCCATTTTAGCATTTGAATGCTGAAGGTGCCGCACAGATGGGCAAGATCAGGAACAGGCCGCCTACCTCGCATTGGTCAGCCCGTGAAGCTGGGCACAGTGCGAAATGTGACTATGCTCCTGATATTGTCTGGTGTTGTTAGGCACGCAAAATTACTTGTAGATCAACACAGTTACATGCATTTCGACACTGAAGCAGAAGAAGCATCATTTGTCACAAAAGATTAGGTATTTTTTTGAAAGATTGTATTATGAAGCAAAAAAAACTGAACTGGTGATTAGTAAGGTTTGAATTGGTGACATGCATCTTAAACAATTGAATCGGGTGAATCGTTACGTAGCTAATTCGGGTGCATCTGTTTGTTCAAATATCTTAATTTTTTTAAATCTTAATTTTACCCCTGAATAATGCTTGAAAAGGCAATGAGAATGGAAGCATCTGTGTGTTGTGGATCTGTGGTTTCAAGCATCTTGACAGTCAGAGTAAGAAACATAGTTATTTACAATGTAGAACATTCACAGAGTGTTTTTTGCTCATTTCTCCTTGAACTAACTTTCAGATTTTGTGCTATATCCTAGTCCCAGATCTGTGTGTGCTATACACCAATGGTCGTTGAGTTGGCGATATACCACAAACAGATCTGAGAGCAGACTCCAATGCCCTAGGCCTCGCGTTGTGTTGTGACTACTACTTACCACTCCAACAGGGAAGGCCAGCACGGCCATCATCCAGTCCCTCAGGCCAATGAGCTTCCTAAGCTGCCTCTCCTGCTCCTGGCTCTCACTTCCCTTGGTCAGCAGGCTGGACAGGTCTGTCAGCACACACACGCCAAAGAACACTGCCTGGATAACCTAGAACAGGGGAGGAGAAGACACATGTAGATCACATCATGTGTACTTCCAGACAGATCGGCCACACACAGAGTACATAATAGTTAGTGCTTTTTTTCAAGTATAGCTGCTCCAAGAGTTGTCACAGAAAAGCATTTTCTGCACATTTTAAAGGGATTCACCGGTACTTTAGTATAATTTTTAGCCAGTAATTCTGAAAGTAGCGCCCACGAACCAAAAGTAGTTCTCGAAAATTATAGATATGTGCACCACGCCATTGCTCTCCCTCTCGCTCTACTGTGTGTGCATCTAGCTAGCTGTACCTCAAATGGCAAGGGGCTGAAGCTCATTGGCTAGAAATAATTTCTAAAAGCTGGCCCACGTTGGGGGAAACAGTTGCTTTCAAACTAAGGATTTTGTGGATAATTTTCACGTAGGTATGAATGAGTCGGGAGACAGACACAGGAATGCGTAATATTTTTTATTTATTAAGCCCACATTACGGTGTGCCGTGCAAAGGCACGGGGACGAAGAGCAAACAAACACATAACAAAACACAGGGTAGAAACCAAAAACAAAAGAGCGAGGAGTACCTCGAATAAATAACACTAGCGCACAATGATTAACACATGGGACGAGACCCGTAATCTGCGCAATCCACAAAGGCACGAAAGCCAAAACACATAGCATAGGTACTCACACGCAGCAACGGACATTGTAACAATAATGGACAGCCCAATGGAAACCAAAGGCCACACTTAGACAGGTACTAATCAGTGGGAATAGGGGGCAGGTGTGCATAATGAAAGTTCCAGAGGGATCTGCACCAGCAGCGCAACGACACTGGCCTCGAGGATGATCACAGGAATGCAGTGTGGGTCAATCAGGACCAGATGCAGCTGCCGAAGTTGCGTCTCATTGTGATGTGCCAGTTGCGGCTGCCAAAGTTGCGACGGCATCGGACGGACCGGTTGTGGCGGCGTCAGACGGGCCAGTTGTGGCGAAGTCGGAAGAACCAGTTGCAGCTGCCGAAGTCCCATAAGTGCCGGACGGACCAGTCTCAGGGTCGTCGCAGGGGCCATTCCGGCTGTCTCCTTTTAAGGTCCATTATTCTGTCACGTTGGCATGAAGGATCGGGAGACAGAAGCAGGAATGCGTAATAAGGTTTATTATTACACCCAAAATTAGGGTGAGCCGTGTAAAGACACGGGGACAAAAACCAAACAAACATGTACACAAAACACAGGGTTGAAACCCAAACAAAAGAGTGAGGAGTACCTCGAATAAATAACACAAACGCACAAAGATTAACACACAGGAGACCCGTAATCATCTGCACAATCCACAATGGCACGAAAGCCAAACCACACAGCACAGGTACTCACACAACCAACAGACATAATAGAAATAATCGACAGCACCATGGTGAACAAAAGGCATATATATACAAATACAATCAGTGGGAATAGGGGCCAGGTGTGCGCAATTAAAGTTCCGGAGGGATCCGTGACACTAATTGAGGTAAAACGGTAATTCTGCTCATAAATTATGCATGTTTGAAATACACATTGACACATCCCGTCCAAAGCGTAAAGTTTTAAAAATGCTTACAAGTCGCCAAAGTACCAAAGCATGTCTTTAAAGCTGCAATATATAACTTTTTGGGCGACCTGACCAAATTCACATAGAAATCTGAGTTATAGATTTGTCATTCTCATTGAAAGCAAGTCTAAGAAGTGGTAGATCTGTTCAATGTGCTCTATTTCTATGCTTCCCGTTCTTAAGTTTTGGTTTTGAGTCTTTTACTTTCAGTTTTGTACACCAGCTTCAAACAGCTGAAAGAAAATACTATATTTTTGGTGTAATGAAAATATATTTCACAGCGGTTTAGATGGTACAATGATTCTCTACATGATCCATTGCTTGTTTTGTCACAAACTGAAATTAGGCAAACTATTCGAATTTTAGCAACCAGGAAATGGTTGATAATTTTGGGTCACAAAATCAGTAGTTCCTCATCTCTCAAGAGCACAGTAGCTTCAAATATTTACATCACATTATATTCATGAAAAACATAGTAATCCTTAAAAAGATATCTACAATACATTAATACAGTGAGCTCCAAAAGAGTTGGGAGAGTGATAATTTGTTTTGCCTCTGTACTCCAGCACTTCGAATTTGAAATTATACAATGACAATGAGGTTAAAGTGCAGACTGTCAGCTTTAATTTGAGTGTATTTTCACTCATATCGGGTGAACTGTACATAAATTACAGCACTTTTTGCACATAGTCCCCACATTTTAGAGGAACAAAAGTATTGGGACAAATTAACTTATATGTGTATTAAAGTAGTAGAAAATTAAGTATTTGGTCACATGTTCATAGCATGCAATGACTACATAAAGCTTGTGACTCTACAAACTTGTTGGATGCATTTGCTGTTTGTTTTAGTTGTGTTTCAGATTATGTTGTGAATGCTAAATAATGTATTGTATAACTTTGAGGTTACTTTTATTGTATATAAGAATAGAATATGTTTCTAAACACTTCTACATTCATGTGGATGCGGCAATGATTATAGATAATCGTGAATTAATCGTGAATAATGATGGGCGAGAAAGTTACAGACGCACAAATATCATACCCCAAGACATGCTAACCCCTCACCATTACAATAACAGGGCAGGTTAGCAGTTTTGGGAGGGGGTATGATACTTGTGCATCTGTAGTCATTGTGTGCTATGAATATGGGACCAAATATTTAACTTTTTACTACTTTAATACACATACACAAGTCAATTTTTCCCAATTCTTTTGGTCACCTAAACTGGGGGACTTGTCACGACTCCCGCCGAAGTTGGCTCCCCCGCCTGTTCGGGTGGTGCTCGGTGATCGTAGTCACCGGCCTACTAGCTGCCACCAATCCCTTTACCTTTTCGGTTAGTTTTGTCTCATTTGTTACACCTGTTCCTATTTTGTGTGTGTTTGATGTTCTTTCCTATTTAGCGTATGGAACCCGCCCCTTTGTTGTGCGGGATTATTTTGATGTTCACGTTGTATCGTTGTTGTTGTTAGTGCTCTGGACCTTGTTATCCGTTGTCTTGGGTTGGTCAGTGTTTGCTCCCTGCGTGTTTGGCATTTCATTTTGGTGCCGTATTAAAGTGCCTCTTTCCCCTGGACCTCTCTGCTCTCTGCGCCTGATTCCTCGCTACACACCTAGCCAGCCGTGACAGAATCCCGCACCTGATAATATGGAATCAGCAGGAGCAGCCACATCTCCTCTCCCATCGATGGAGGAGAGGGTCCTCCATCACACCACCGTTCTTCACCGGATTGGGTCCGCCATGGATCAAATGATGGAGAGGATGGACCGACCCGGCGATGGACCGACCCGACTCGGCGAGAGATCACTACCCCGAGTTCACCCGCCGATTCCGGGCTGTGTTCGATCAACCACCGGAGGGCCGAGCGGCGGGTGAACGGCTGTTCCACCTGCGACAGGAGACGAGGAGCACGCAGGACTTTGCCCTGGAGTTCCGGACCTTGGCCGCAGGAGCTGGGTGGAACGACAGGGCCTTGATGGATCACTTCCGTTGTAGCCTCAGGTAGGACGTCCGCAGGGAGCTAGTGTGTCGGGACACTACTCTCTCATTGGATGAACTGATGGACATGTCCATCCGTCTTGACAACCTGCTGGCTGCCCGCGGGCGTTCGGAACAGGCCCTGTTGTTTCCACCTCCCGGCCCTCCTGCTCCCATCCCCATGGAGTTAGGGGGGGCTGCTTCGAGGGGGACCGGAGGAGGAGTTTCCTCCTGCACCAGTTGTGGTCGGCGAGGACACACGGCCGACCGGTGCTGGAGGAGCTCGTCTGGGAGTCGGGAGGGCAGGCGGAGCACTACTCGTTCACCCCAGGTGAGTCTGCACCAGACTCACCCAGAGCTTCCTGTCGGCTATATGTTTGTGCTAACCTCTTTTCCTGGTTTTTCTCCCTCTCTACAGCATAAGGCGCTAGTAGATTCAGGCGCAGCTGGGAACTTTATGGATCATGGGCTCGCACTAAGGCTAGGGATTCTCTTGGTGTCGTTAGACCAACCTTTCCCCGTGCACTCGGGGATAGCCGACCATTAGGGTCAGGGCTGGTCAGGGAGGCTACGGTGCCACTGGACATGGTAACGCAGGGGGGTCATAAGGAACGGATTAGTCTATTCCTTATTGATTCACCTGCGTTTCCAGTGGTGCTGGGAATTCCGTGGCTAGCTCATCACAACCCGGTGATTTCATGGAGACAGGGGGCTCTTTGAGGGTGGACAGAGGAGTGTTCAGGCAGGTGTATAGGAGTTTCCGTAGGTGCGACTACGGTGGAGTGTCCAGACCAGGTTTCCACCATGCGCATACCCTCTGAATATGCCGATTTGGCTATCGCCTTATGTAAGAAGAAGGTGCCCCATTTCCACCCCATCGTCGAGGGGATTGCGCGATAAACCTCCTGGAGAACACTGCACTTCCTAGGAGTCACGTGTACCCATTGTCCCAGGAGGAGACAGTGGCTATGGAGACATATGTCACTGAATCTCTGGGGCAGGGGTACATTCGGCCCTCCACATCACCCGTCTCCTCAAGCTTCTTTTTTGTGATGAAGGAGGGAGGTCTGCATTGATTATAGAGGTCTAAATTCAATCACAGTGGGGTTTAGTTACCCACTACCTCTCATCGCTACGGCGGTGGAATCATTTCACAGGGCGCGTTTCTTCACAAAACTGGACCTGAGGAGTGCGTATAACCTGGTGCGTATCCAGGGAGGAGATGAGTGGAAAAGCGCATAAGTACCTCGTCATGCCATATAGATTGAAGAATGCTCCAGCCGTCTTCCAATCTTTCATAGACAAAATTCTCTGAGAACTGCACGGGCAGGGAGTGGTAGTGTACATCGATGACATCCTGATCTATTCTGCCACACGCGCCGCGCACGTGTCTCTGGTGCGTAAGGTACTTGGGCGACTGCTGGAGCATGACCTGGTGATGGAGTGTGACCGCGTTACAGCCGTGCATAATTGGCCAACTCCGACCACGGTAAAAGAGGTGCAGCGGTTTTTAGGGTTTGTCAATTACTACCGGAGGTTTATCCGGGGTTTTGGTCAGGTGGCTGCTCCCATTGCCTCACTGCTGAAGGGAGGACCGGCGTGCTTGCGCTTGTCAGCAGAGGCGGGCAGAGCTTTCAGTCATCTGAAGGGGCTGTTCACCAATGCGCCAGTGTTGGCTCATCCGGACCCCTCTTTAGCGTTCATAGTGGAGGTGGATGCGTCCGAGGCGGGGGTCAGGGACGTGCTGTCCCAGCGCTCAGGCGCGCCACCAAAGCTCCTCCCTTGTGCTTTTTTTTCGAAGAAGCTCAGCCCGGTGGAGCAAAACTATAACGTGGGGACCGGGAGTTAGCTATAGTCAAGGCTCTGAAGGTGTGGAGACATTGGCTTGAGGGGGCTAAGCACCCTTTTCTCAGATGGACTGACCTTCGTAATCTCGAGTATATCCGGGGAGCGAGGAGAATGAATACACGTCAGGCTAGATGGGCCATGTACTTTACCCGGTTCTGCCATCTCATACCGTCCAGGCTCCCAGAACACTAAAGCCGACGCGCTGTCCTGCCTATATGATACCGAGGAGCGGTCCATCGAGGCGACCCCCATCATTCCACCTTCACGTCTCATGGCACCGGTGGTATGGGAGGTGGACGCGGAGATAGAGAGGGCATTATGGTTGGAGCCTGCCCCCCCCTCAGTGTCAAGCCGGGGCTCAGTACATGCCGCGGGGTGTCCGTGACAGGCTGATTCGTTGGGCTCCTCGGGTCATCCTGGCATCGGGAGGACAGTGCGGAGTCTTAGGGGGAGATACTGGTGGCCCACATTGGCAAAGGATGTGAGGTTTTATGTCTCCAACTGCTCAGTGTGCGCTCAGAGCAAGGCTCCTCGACACCTTCCTAGAGGAAAGTTACAGCCCCTCCCCATTCCACAACGGCTGTGGTCACACTTGTCAGTGGACTTCCTCACCGACCTTCCCCTGTCCCAGGGAAGTACCGCGATCCTGGTCATTGTGGATCGGTTTTCTAAGTCCTGCCGTCTCATCCCGTTGCCCGGTTTCCCTACGGCCCTGCAGACTGCGGAGGCTCTGTTTACCCATGTCTTCCAGCACTAAGGGGTGCCTGAGGACATCGTCTCTGATCGGGGTCCCCAGTTCACGTCCAGAGTTTGGAGATCGTTTATGGAGAGGCTGGAGGTCTCGGTCAACTTGACCTCAGGTTTCCACCCCGAGAGTAATGGGCAGGTGGAGCGAGTAAACCAGGATGTGGGCAGGTTTCTGCAGTCGTATTGCCGGGACCAGCCAGGGGAGTGGGCGAGGTATGTTCCTTGGGCAGAGCTTGCTCAGAACTCCCTTCGCCACTCCTCGACTAACATGTCTCCCTTCCAGTGTGTGTTGGGCTACCAGCCGGTCCTGGCCCCATGGCATCAGAGCCAGACCGAAGCTCCTGCGGTGGAGGAATGGGTGTAGCGCTCAAAGGACACCTGGAAAGCCGTCCAGGAATCGCTGAGACTGGCTGGGGAACGGCAGAAGAAGAGCGCTGACCAGCACCGCAGTGAGGCCCCCGTGTTCGCACCGGGGGACCGGGTCTGGCTCTCGACCCGAAACCTGTCCCTCCGCCTGCCCTGCCGGAAGCTGGGGCTGCAGTGTGTGGGGCCATTTAAAGTCCTGAGGAGGATAAACGAGGTGTGTTATAGGTTACAACTACCTGCTTATTATCGTATTAACCCCTCGTTTCATGTGTCTCTCCTCAGGCCGGTGGTGGCTGGTCCCCTACAAGAAGGTGAGGTGCCTGAGGTCCCTCCGCCCCCTCTGAACATCGGGGGGTCCCCGGCATACACAGTACGTAGCACAGTACTCGATACACCGGGTGAGGGACCTACAGTACCTTGTGGACTGGGAGGGGTACGGTCCGGAGGAGAGGTGCTGGGTACCGGTGGGGGACATTTTGGACCCTTCACTCCTGAGAGACTTCCACTGCCTCCACCCGGCTCGCCCGGCGCCTCGCCCTCCAGGCCACCCTCGAAGCCTGCGAGTGCCGCGCGTCAGGGGGGGTACTGTCATGACTCCTGCCGAAGTTGGCTCCCCCGCCTGTTCGGGTGGTGCTCAGCGGTCGTCACCGATCCCTTTTTCTTTTCTGTAGTTTTGTCTCATTTGTTACACCTGTTCCTATTTTGTGTGTGCTTGATTTTCTTCCCTATTTACCGCCCCTTTGTTGTGCGGGATTATTTTGATGTTCACGTTGTATCGTTGTTGTTGTTAGTGCTCTGGACCTTGTTATCCGTTGTCTTGGGTTGGTCAGTGTTTGCTCCCTGCGTGTCGGGCATTTCATTTTGGTGCCGTATTAAAGTGCCTCTTTCCCCTGGACCTCTCTGCTCTCTGCTCCTGATTCCTCGCTACACACCTAGCCAGCCGTGACAGGCCTATACACAAAAGGTGAATTTCCTAACGGTTCACCCGATATGGATGAAAATACCCTCAAAGGAAAGCTGACAGTCTGCACTTTAACCTCATAGTCATTGTATCATTTCATATCCAAAGTGCTGAAGTATAGAGCCAAAACAACAACAAATGTGTCACTGTCCCAAAACTTTTGGAGCTCAATGTACAGAATGCATATCACAAAGGAGTTCAATTGAGGTGTTCTCTAAAATACCATGAATATTCATGTTAAGTATAGAGATAAATACAAAAAATGGAGATACATTCATAGAGGGTATTTTGTATTTAAATAAGCATTATATAACAACTGAACAATTGCATAAACCCCATCCTGTCAATGTCTATCCCCTTAAGCTAACATATGTCATTTTGTGTGAGTCTAAGAGCAGTCTGTGGCAGTGGTGGAGATTATTAATGCATTAAATTAAGAGCAAGAGAACATAACAGGGTGTCTTTATCTCCACAGCAAAAATCCAACAGACTGGAAAGTGTGACTTTAATTCTCATTAATTCACTGTTTAATTTAGGATTCCAGGAACCCACATCTTTTTGGTCAGAAAATTGCCTCGCAAAGAGGACAGGGTAGTGCCCAGCAACGGCATTAGTATGACACCTAGCTAACACGCAAGACAGGTATTTAATTTCTCAGAAGTTCTTAGTTGTCTTTATATCTTCTACTTCGTTTTTTGCCTCCGTAACAGCATGTTAGCCTGAGGCTATGCTAAAAAACGAATGCCTTCCAGGTCTCTTTCACTAAGATCAAATGCAACAGGTTTGAAAAACAGAGCGCTCACAGGGAATGAATGCCAATTGCTAAGTATAAAACCCTTTACTAGCTCTACGGGCTCTTTTCCCTACCCTGTATCGCAGGCACTTAGGTGCAACCACAGTAATTCCTGGACTGGAGCGCAAGTCATAAAGTGTTGCTCCACACAACTCAAATGTATACAGCAGGGCCAGAGGGAATCTGGGAAGGAGAAAATGGACGCTGCATGAACAAGAGCGAGCCAGTTTATCTTTACAACAGCTATAGGAGTTATGACGCACGTACAATACAATAATTACAAGCCTGAACATATCCAGTGTGCATTAACTATATTACATTAGAGAAGAGCATTAAGGAAACATCAGTTAGCCATTTATAGAACAATGGGAAGTAATGTAATGTATATAGGAACCTAATTACCTCCACAGTTAGCAGAGGCTGACAGGAGAGTACAGTAGTGCATCATTCCTTAGTTAACGTAGACATTAGGTACTGTCCTACACTCCCCCTATCCCTCTTTACACGTGCTGTGTAGCGTGCTGGCCAGAGGCAGAGAGGGAGAACTGGACTGGATGCTCCAGGGACGGGGACACACTTCATATGTACTAAAGAGCCAGACAGAATATATCTCTGACCACACCTGCCCCACTCTAAGCATCACCTGACACTCTGACTCTGTGGGGCAAGGCAGGGGGGTTCTGCACTGTCACCGCAGTTATCGGATGCTACTTATGTGCGTGATACTACTTATGCGTGTGGATGTGACACATAACATAGAGTAGATGACACTTGCTCTATACGGTTACTTACTTGGCTTAAAACTGATAAGTTTAACGAACAACTTGGAAGTGAGAGAACAATTTAAACCAAAGGTATGACCCAAACAGACGTTCAGTTTCACAATCTGTCTGCTAGGCGCCTCACTTTTTCCCGACGGAGGCACTATGTTAAACCGCAGTGAGACTTTTCAGATCATTTGATTCCTCCAAACACAGGGGTTAGAGGTTTCCTTCTGTCTATTGATTGATGTGGACAAAGGCCAGCTGTCACTGGTGGTATAACCCCACGTGACAGCCCTGTGTTCTCCTCCTAATGTATCCCCCTGATGGGAACCTAAATCTGACCCAAACACTCAATAATGGATGACTGAGTCCCAATGAAAATCTATCTACAGGTTAAAATCACAGCAAGGTAAGTGAAGTGTTACAGAATTAGTGTTGACAGATCCATGGATGACAGGCCTACAGCTTGTTTCTAGAGTTTCCCATTCCCCCTTGGAAAGGTCTGGTTCGTTGCACAACAGCCTGCGAGCGAGTGGAATGTCTTATTGTGGATAGAGATTGTGCTGTGATGACATGTTTTTTGTTGTCTGTTCCAATAACTTCTCCATATAGCAACCACTCTAACAGGTAAGATGACTCAATTTAGAATTGAGAACATTTAGAATAAGAAATGCTTAAAGCAATTGTAATCCTTACCAATAACCAAACCAGTTATTCAAAAGGCCTGTACATACTGTAGCTGTTTCATGTCAAAGTCAATATATTTCCACCTCTGAGTCACTTCATGTTAGATTATTTTCGTCATGGCAATTTTGTATGAGCTAAAGCAAGTATTCCCGAGAAGAAGAAAAAAACATATTGATGCCAGAATGAGAGGATCCATTATAATGGGAAGAGACATTGTACAATTTAATTACAGTAAATAGGAAGCAAAATAGAGGAGGCCATTGAAGGACTATTCCTGGAATTTGCATATTGACTTCATATTGTCATTTTTCTTATTACTGTAGGATCACGATTAAAGATGGAATATTGAACGCACGACAGTCTCTCTCTCTCTCACACGCACACACACACACACACACACACACACATACTTTGTTGTGTCAGGATTTATGACAGGTAAAATCAATAGCTGTTGTAATGCACAATAACAAAACATTTTATTGCTGTTATTGCATGTAACACTATTGCCATAAAAATAGTTGTAAAATAGTTCAGCAGTGGGCTTCTAATGTGGAAAACATGAGTCATTGGTAAAAAAAAATTGACTGGCCCAATAAAAGTGTGTGCTTTGTGTTTATGTGTGTGTGTGTGTGTGTGGGTCTGCAGTAGTAGTAAAGCTGAAAATTACAATTAATTTCAGAAAACAAAAGTACAACTGCTCCTAGAAAAAAAAGACAAGCAAGACAGAAAGAGAGATAAAGAAAACATCCTGGGTGTTTCCATACAACATGTTTTACTACCCAAACCACATTCTGTTAAAATGACGGCTGTGTGATAGTGTAACAGGGGAATAATTTGAGCTCGGGACCTTGTTATCTTAATAACATCATCTCGGTTACCCACGGGGCACGGCTGGCTGCTTAATTGTGATTCATGATATGATTACAATGTTGCAACAGAAGGCAAACCGCTTGCGCGCATCAGCAGCAGCCGAGAAGAGAGGGGCACTTTTTAGTGGGTGTGAGCTTTTTATGTCTAACACGTGCCCAAAAATGTGAGGAATCCGTATTAACGCTGGAAAAAACAAAACATATTGTAGCGGACATCATAATAAGACATATTAGGCCCGTTTCGCAACCGAGGGTGGGCGGTATCAACAACTGGAGGTAGGTCACTGACCGTCTGTAGCATACCATACTATGACGTGCTACCATTTCTGACCAGGAGCCGTTCTATAGAACAATATTACACTTACCAGGTCTATGAATGTTAAAAACTTCCAGCTACCGCCGTATGTTTGATGCGCGGGCATGTCAATGGCTTTATAATTGCAGAGGATGGAGAAATAGGACAGGAGGATGGCTACCCTTAGCACCTGAGATGGGATGAGCGCCATGTTTTTTCCCCTGTTTCCTTGTCTCGTCTCCTGCTTTATCCTCCTGACAGAGCGACGCTGCTATGGGTCTAGCACAGAGCATGGGGGTCGTTGCCTCGGAGAAGGGATGCAGACAGAGAGGAGGGTGCGTACGAGTTGTGCGCGCAGAGCGCGAGGGAAGGGAGGGGGGAGGAGGGGTGTTGCCATAGAAACAGAGACCTCAGCCTCTCATAGATGAGGAGAGGCCAGACCACCGCTTGATGCTCTGCATGCATAAAGAGGCTCCTTCAATGATGTCTTCATAGCCTAGTGAATGGTGTAGGCTAGCTAAGATGTGTACAATAATATTTTAACCAGAAATGTCTTTTTTATTTTGGGGGTTAGTTTTAAGCAATAGAAGGCCTACCAGAATGTGGCAACACAAAATCACCATTTATGACTTGACACCAGACTTCTTGAATAAGAAACAATATATTTCTTCTGACATAAATTTAGTTTCAGAACAGAGACAGTTACAGATTTATGTGTATAGTTCCAGCGGAGACATTCTAATACATTATACTTTGGCAGAGAGTTTACTATCACTAGAAGAGTTTTACAACTGGTCTCTAGGACACAACGCAACTCTCCTTCCATGGCCTTCAACTGCTCTTAAATGCAAGTAAAACTAAATGCATGCTCTTCAACCGATCGCTGCCCGCACCTGCCCGCCTGTCCAGCATCACTACTCTGGACGGTTCTGACTTAGAATACGTGGACAACTATAAATACCTAGGTGTCGGGTTAGACTGTAAACTCTCCTTCCAGACACACATTAAGCATCTCCAATCCAAAATTAAATCTAGAATCGGCTTCCTATTATGCAACAAAGCCTCCTTCACTCATGCTGCCAAACATACCCTCGTAAACGAACTATCCTACCGATCCTTGACTTCGGCGATGTCATTTACAAAATAGCCTCCAACACTCTACTCAGCAAATTGGATGCAGTCTATCACAGTGCTATCCGTTTTGTCACCAAAGCCCCATATACTGCTCTCATTGGCTGGCCCTCGCTACATATTCGTCGCCAAACCCACTGGCTCCAGGTCATCTATAAGTCTTTGCTAAGTAAAGCCCTGCCTTATCTCAGCTCACTGGTCACCATAGCAGCACCCACCCATAGCACGCGCTCCAGCAGGTATATTTCACTGGTCACCCCCAAAGCCAATTCCTCTTTTGGCTGCCTTTCCTTCCAGTTCTCTGCTGTCAATGACTGGAACGAACTGCAAAAATCCCTGAGGCTGGAGACTCATATCTCCCTCACTAACTTTAAGCACCAGCTGTCAGAGCAGCTCACAGATCACTGCACCTGAACATAGCCCATCTGTAAATAGCCCATCCAACTACCTCATCCCCATACTGTTATTTATTTGATTTATTTTGCTTCTTTGCACCCCAGTATCTCTACTTGCACACTAATCTTCTGCACATTCTACCATTCCAGTGTTTAATTGCTATGTTGTAAATACTTTGCCACTACGGCTTATTTAATGTCTTACCTCCCTTATCCTACCTTATTTGCACCCACTGTATATAGACTTTTTCTATTGTATTATTGACTGTATGTTTGTTTATTCCATGTGTAACTCTGTGTTGTTGTTTGTGTTGCACTGCTATGCTTTATCTTGGCCAGGTCGCAGTTGTAAATGAGAACTTGTTCTCAACGAGCCTCCCTGGTTAAATAAAGGTGAAATAAAAAAAATAAAAATGGTGTTCAGATTATATCTGTTTACAACTTTACTGTCAGTCTTCAGGATCCCAAGGCTCTTTATACGTTTGATATTTGTGTTATACATACCGTCAGCGGGTTCTTATCTTTAATTGATGCTGTAAAACTACAGTACTTTAACCAAAGCAAAACACCATTTTGGGAGTGATGGAATCACCTGAGGAGGAACATCAAAGTGCTGCATGGATCTGTAAAGCTAAGAGAATAGGCCTGGGAACTATCAGGAGTGAATCAAGTGCATCAGATTAGACACCATTCTGGAACAGAAACACACCCAGGTTATTTCTCACTGAGACGTTCATTGCGTCATACAGTATTACTGTAATCTATAATTGCCAGCTCCAGTCTCTAAGCTTTTTGAGCGATGTCAGGCGGCGGCAGACTAACTCTCCCCCCTGTTAAAATCAGTTTTATGTTGCGATAAGGCAGCCAAAGAGGTTTATTCTGTAAAAATCCCTGACTGGAGGCAGACAAATGGTTTCCAATCCCAGCTATTAAGAGGATAGAAAGCTGGGGATTACAGGTTCTGTCCTCGGTCCCTCCCAAAGTCAGCACAAGATTTGAAGGCTGACGGAAGGACTTGGGCAGGCAGAGATGGTATGGATGGGCTATCCTGGTATAACCCTAGTATAACCCTAGTGAGAGGCTTTGTGGGTATGCATTTGAGTCCTGCCTCATTCAGCAACGCAAAAGCTCCCAACTACCATAAATGCACAATTTCTACATTTTTGTTCCAGTACACTGAGTTACTCACACACATTCTGTCAGGTACATTCACTTCATGTAGAGTGTAGAACATTTTCTGAACTGCTCTGCAAGTGTTCTTGGCCTGCTGCAGAGTTGCAGGGGTCTGCTGGAGTGCAGGCTCTTGACGGTTTGTGGTTAGCTGTTGGGTGTTTGCTTGAGAGTTTCCAGTGTCACTGTCTGCCTAAAGTGGGAGAGCTGATTCACAGCAAGCTATTTCACACTCATCCAGCTTGCTGTGCACTCTCAGTACACTCGGTGGCTACAGTAGAAAATCAGCCTGCTCTTCACTGTGACGTATTGGCTAGTGAGAGGCTTCTGTAGCCTGTGCTGGGTGAACACAGCATGGGCTCCCTCCCTCTCAGGCTTGGATAGGATCTAGTGTAACCATTGGCATTTAAAGAAGTGGAACACTTCTGAGGAGTGTTTTATGTTGGGCCTATAAAGGCCAGTGGGTTTAGCACAGACCAGTCAAGACTCCAAACTGTCCATCACATCCACATACTGTGGCCTTTCTATCATCCAGTTATTTCTTCTTGAATATGTTTTTCATTCTATGTTGACTGTAGATACCCAACCCACACGCAACATGAAACAGACTGGGATTACGCCATTGGTGTTGTGCAGCCTAAATGTGGCTGTCACAAATTCCCGTCGGGTTAACTGGGAGTTTCAGTCCTTAATCCACTCAACGTCTGTCCTCGTCCAAGCATCCGTCTTTAATGACTCCCCCTTGCCGCCGATAAATCTCCTCAAACAACACATGATAGGGTGTCCCTCTCACCCGAGTCCTCTTTCAGAAGATGGACACTTATCCCCCACTAGTTTAGCTGTATATGTAAGGTCAGGTTAATCGTCTGGCAGCCAGGGTAAGGCTGCATCTTGACTGACGCTACAGCACATTAACCCTCCTCTCTTCTCCCACTATTTCACACAGATTTCAACACACACTTATAACATTCGAGTGACTGAGCTCTCTCTGTGAGCTGGCAGGCTGGCTAGCTGGCACGTCATGGCGAGGGCCTAGAAATAGGCCACCAAGCCTCATTAAGGCCCTAAATTCGTTTGCCTCGGTATAATGCCCATATACAAACGCTGGCATCCATGGGCCTGGGTGTTTGTGTCTGTTTGCAAACATCAAAGTCTGGCCAATCAATCTAATGAGGAGAATGAGGACACGCATCTGTTGTCTCTCGCCTCTCTCTTACCATTGTCCTCATTTCTGCAATTAGATGTCCCCATGCTAAAACCGCTGCTTTAATCCAGATTAGTAATGACAAATATTTATTTATCTATCTATTTAGCCGGGGGAAAATGCTTCCAGATTTAAACATCGGTGGCTTACATAATAACACATCTGGCAGTTAGCTGAGGAAACATGGGTGATAAGCTAGTCATCTAAGTGGAGTGGCTGTAGTCCAGCCCAACGGGAAGCGTCTTCCATGTGGACTTGCTACACTGTTTGTTGGTTTATTACGGCATTACAATCCTGTAGGTTGGTAAGTGCTTTTTGATTTTGAGAGGGATTATGTTTTTTTTTATGGTTTTATCTATTGACTTTGATCATGGCTTTCATCTCTGCCTGTTTGTATTTTGCAACCTTTAGTGATATTAGTATCACTAACCTTGTGGCGGTAGGATTAGTGTTAAAGAGCACTGCCAAGGGTCTCCCTGCCTGCCTCGTGTTCTGATTAGAATGGATCATTTGATTAGATAAAGATGACATGAGACGAACGGCAGAGCAGAACCGCTAATTGTCCCAAAGCCTCTGACTAGCCTGGATGGGAGTGTTGCATGTTGTACACACTTCTGTCTACTTTCAGCATTGTTCTGATGACTGTGGTTAAAGGATGTGGCTTCTAAAGAAAGCTCACTGTATCGTATTCCTGGACCCATAGTTTTGCCACAATTTCCATGTTTATTTGTTTCTTTACAGAAGACTGTCAATGACCCCAGAGGAAAGGGGGCTCAGCCATGTACCTGTTGTGGAGAATGGAGAGAGGCAACGACAGAGGACCGTGTCTATAGGCCAGGCTTTTGATGGTGATGTGTGAAGAGGCCGTAGGCTGCCGTTAGGAAGGTAAACGCGTGTGTTTGCGCACGACAATGGCTGAGAACACAAGAGCACCACAAAAAGAAAGTGTTGCTTGTACAAACACCAGGCTGTGAAAGCTTCAGAGACAAGCAAACAAAGGTGGCACGTATAATGTGCCACAAAGACACTGACAGGTGAGGGTTGAATGGAAATAGCATTCTCATAACCTGCCTGTGACATCAAACCTTCTAGCGCGGGTGTCTGTATGACGACAGAAGCGTATCTGATCACCGAGCGGTGCTGGACTGGGCTGGGTCTTTATCTGTTCAATTACTCGGCTGGGTTGTATGGCCTAATAGCCGCAACATCCTAATTTTAGCATGGCAAAGTTCCTAATAAAACCGGGGAATTGCTCAACTGGAAAGAGAGATCACTTTGAGGGAAATATTATTCACAGCGACAGGGTGCATTTTGTCTGTCAAAATGCACTCTACCACCACGATATGACATGATAGCACGTTTACAAATTCCACCTGGATAATAAAGGAAGAGATCTCGTGAGCTAAATGTACACTGGTCACTGTTACTGGTTAAGAGCAGTCATCGCTGCCACCCGGAAGGGTCGACGGCAGTGCACACAACTTTAATACGCATAGATCAAAACCTTGCGGTATCATGCTTTACATGCTCACTGAGAGGATTGCAACGACGGGTGCCATGTTCAATTATTTTGTTTCGTATAAATCACAGAAATGACCTAAGTGGGTCCTATTGCCTAGACTGTTCTGGTTTCATAGCAGCCACTCTGATTGACTGAAGCTCATAAACCATATGTGAAAAAACAGCTGGTTAAAACCAGATATGAGAATATCTAATATTCACACTGTTCCTATAGAGCTGAAGGATGTTTAACACAGTGTAGTGACAGACTATATATTATAATAAACTCAGTGTGTTGCAAATTAAGGTTAAACAATCCTAAATAGAAGGAGGGAAACTCTGACCAGGAACTATTTGACAGGAAAGGGAAATAATAGCAGGATCAGTGGCTGTGTACAGAGGGCTGTAATTGGGAGAATATTTTGACCCCGCTGAGCCCAGGAAAGCAGAACAAGCTGTCAAATGTGTGCCAAGTCCTGGGTGGAAAGCATCCCTCTGCCAGGCTGCAATTTCTTACCACTTTCTGTCAGTTTCCAACTTCAAACACACAAACATAGTCCCAGGGGTTTAAGAGGTGCTTGCAATAGCCCAGCTTTTTATCTCCTGCAAATGTTCCACTGTGGAAAACTTTGCGTCGGCACAAGAGCCCCAGTGTCCTGAGGTCGTGAAAAGCGAGATGTACCTAATTTCCGAGGGTGCCTCTGACCTCAGAACCTTGATGGGTACGTCAAATCTTCCCCCACTCAAACAAACAACCAGTATCGCCAAAAGCATAGAGTTTGATTAATAGGTCCGTTGATTCTTGGAGCACTAGAACTTTCGGACCAGAAGTGAACAGCTATCAACCTCCAGCAAATTCTGAGTCAATTTATTGTTTTATTTCCAGCGTTTTAAGTCACGTCAGTAGAAATCAGGTCAGGCATACTTACACTGTTTGGGATTGCTCTAGTAAACACATACTCTGTACCTCTTTTGAACTGAAGTCTACTGGAGCTCTGTCAGAGTCAGTATTCTAGTTGACCACCAGGGGTCTTTGTTTAGCTCCGTCTGGTACTATAGGGAAGAGAATACAGCTCCTCAGCTGAGAAGCTTTCAACAGGCCTTATATCAATCTACATAGAAATGTAGAGCACTCTCTTAAGTGTCATTACATGACTTAACACAATGAGGCACCTGCCATACAACCAATAGGGTTGAATAAAAAAACGTGTCAGACTCTTGGTAACATAGGTACAGTATTACCCCATTCGATAACAACAACTGTGGTAAGGGAAACTAAGTATGATGGGAATGAATTATTTCTCATATCTGTATGTGTCTGTCCTATCAGTGAGAAATGATGTGCCTACGTGACTCTCTCAGGCATGTCTGATGAAGCCTGGGTTGTTTGATCATAGTCACCCGTCCGCTTGGCGCAGTTTTTACTGGCTGTTTTACAGCCTTGGCGCAGGAGATGAAAGCAGCTCTTCGTTGAGGATTCACCGGTGGATGCCTGTCATGCTGCGTTAGCTCCCTGCCTCATCACTCACACAAACGGACCTTTGTCATGTGTAACACATACATTTCCTTATGTAATTTCCTGGCAGCAAGAGAGAGAGGCGCTGACGCTGGGTTTCCAGTGAGTGGCGCAGTACTGAGTGTTAGGGTTAATCAGAGGAGCTGAAGGCTGCACAATAGCAGAAGATTAGTGCTGGGTACAAATAGGTGTGGAGCCTGACAGGGGAGCGGCTATGCCAAGTGGGTAAGCACAGGCAATCCATCAGCTGTCAAGGCCTCATTGTCTCCCAGAGGCACTGGTTACAGCCATGGGACGTGCCTGAGGGGGAGAGAGAGTGTGTGTGTGCGTGCACGTGTGTGTGTGTATTACTCAGGAACTCTATCATGCTTTCGATGATGTTGGGGAAGGACAACAGGCAGGATATGTGCTCCAGAGACTGTGTACTTCAGGAAGTGGACTGTCTGATGACTGTGTACAAAATGCTGTGTTTGGACAGGCCTTCAATGGACAAGCTGTGACTTGGCTGTGTTCTGTCTCGGCCATTAGACAATGACGAAGCCTTTCAAGGGGCTTGTCTCAGGGTCTATCTGTGAAGGGATCAGTTGACAATAAGCATTATGTGTAGGAGCTCAAAGTACTGCATGTCAGGGATTCTCAAACCTTTTGAGTCCGGGGACCCCTTCATCCGGGACCCCCTCATAATTAGAACACAAGTCATGTGCGATGAAAATAGCCTACAGGGATTTTCACTATGACGTCTACAGTACATGGCTGGAGTCTCGGACCCGGGGAAAGAACAGTTCAAAGGCCCACCATCTGAGAGAACATTTTGCAGTTTTGAAGCCAATTCCCTGCAATTCTACACATTTTGCCTTGTGGCAAAGAGACAAACTTAGTCGTTTTAAAGCTAAAATGATATTGCATTTATGTTAAAAAAGAAGTGGCAGTTAGCCTAGCGGTTAAGAGCATTGGGCCAATAACTGAAACGTTGCTGGTTCGAATCCTCGAGACAACTCTGTGAAAAATCATCCGATGTGCCCTTGAGCAAGGAACTTAACTCTAATTACTCCTGTTGCTAAATGACTAAAATGTAAATATAAAAATAGAAATAGGGGAATAATAAAATGTATAATTGGTGGTGGAGTACTGTGTGATACCAATATCCCTGTGAGCCTGTAGATGGATAATAGGACATTGTATTACACACTTTAAACTTATTCCAGAGATCAATTGGACAAAAGTTGTTTAATCGGGTTAGTAATATTCATTATAAAAATTACATGTAAAAATAAATCAAAATATCCCTCCGCTGACCCCACTATGAGAACCCCTGCTGCATGTGATAGAGTAAAATAGTATCATCATTTGATGTGGTAATGGATCATAAACATGGATTTACAACTGAACATAATATTAAACATTCATAATAGCATCAGTCACCCTGTTGCAACAACATAGTTTGATTTACAGTGTGAAACAACTAGTAGCACCTGCTTGGCTCATGGCCCATTATGTTTCAGTGACTAAGTCAGAGTACAAAAAACTTGATCTGTGGGAATACCCTCAGGTGTCCTTGGATTAATAAGTCAAAATGTTAGACTCATGCAGATACTCGTACCAGCAGCCATGATTTCACCATCTAGGAACACTGTGCCAATGATGCAAGATAACCCAGCAGAGAGATGCTGTTCTAACATGCCATTTGAGGTCAAGAGCACAGGTTCTCTCTTGTTTCTCAAGAGGAAAAATAGCTTCTGTAAGTGGGTGCAGTAGCCAACCATGATATTTTTTTGAATAACTGCATATGATTGTGTTATAAACATGATTACAAACACAGTCATGCATGCTAGGAGAGACTGAAAAGATTTGGCATGGGTCCTCAGATCCTCAAAAAGTTCTACAGCTGCACCATCGCGAGCATCCTGACTGGTTGTACCACCGCCTGGTATGGCAACTGTTCGGCCTCCGACCGCAAGGCACTACAGAGGGTAGTGCGTACAGTCTAGTACATCACCGGGGCCAAGCTTCCTGCCATCCAGTACCTCTATACCAGGCGGTATCAGAGGAAGGCCCTAAAAAGTGTCAAAGACACCAGTCACCCTAATCATAGACTGTTCTCTCTGCTACCGCACGGCAAGCAGTACCGGAGCACCAAGTCTATGTCCAAAAGGCTTCTTAACAGCTTCTACCCCCAAGCCAAAATATCCCTGAACAGCTAATCAAATGGCTACCCAGACTATTTGTCCCCCCCTCATTCTAGGAAAGGCAGCTCTCTGTTTATTTTCTATGCGTAGTCACTCTAACTATACCTACATGTACATATTACCTTGACTAACCCCCTGTATATGGCCTCGCTATTGTTATTTTACTGCTGCTCTTTAATTATTTGCTACCAACGATGCAGCAACGATGCAGTTTTAAGAAAAATAAGTGTTAAGGGCTTGTAAGTAAGCATTTCACTGTAAGGTCTACACATGTTGTATTCGGCACATGTGACATATAACATTTGATTTGATTTGAGATACACTATATATACAAAAGTACAGTATGTGGAAACCTCTTCAAATGAGTGGATTCGGCTATTTCAGCCAAACCCGTTGCTGACAGGTGTATAATATCGAGCACACAGCCATGCAATCTCCATAGACAAACATTGGCAGTATAATGGCTTTACTGAAGAGCTCAGTGACTTTCAACGTGAAACCGTCATATAGGCTGCCATCTTTCCAACAAGTCAGTTCGTCAAATTTCTGCCCTGCTAGAGCTGCCCCGGTCAAATGTAAGTGCTGTTATTGTGAAATGGAAACATCTAGGAGCAACAATGGCTCAGCCGCAAAGTGGTAGGCCACACAAGCTCACAGAACAGGACCACCGAGTGCTGAAGCGCTTGGCACTTAAAAATTGTCTGTCCTCGGTTGCAACACTCACTACCAAGTTCCAAACGGCCTCTGGAAGCAACGTCAGCAGAATAACTGTTCATTGGGAGCTTCATGAAATGGGCTTCCATGGCCAAGCAACCGCACACAAGCCTAAGATCCCCATGCGCAATGCCAAGCATCGGCTGGAGTGGTGTATTTATGCATTTTTTCACCTTTATTTAACCAGGTAGGCCAGTTAAGAACAAGTTCTCATTTACAACTGCGACCTGGCCAAGATAAAGCAAAGCAGTGCGACAAAAACAACAACACAGAGTTACACATAAACAAACGCAGTCAATAACACAATATAAAAATATATGTACAGTGTGTGCAAATGTAGAAGAGTGGGAAGGTAAGGCAATAAATAGGCCATAGAGGCAAAAATAATTATAATGACAATTTAGCATTAACACTGGAGTGATAGATGTGCAGATGATAATGTGCAAGTAGAGATACTGGGGTGCAATATAGCAAGAGGGTAAGTAATAATATGGGGATGAGATAGTTGGGTGTGCTATTTACAGATTGGCTGTGTACAGGTACAGTAAGCTGCTCTGATAGATGATGCTTAAAGTTAGTGGGAGAAATAAGTCTCCAGCTTCAGTGATTTTTGCTATTTGTTCCAGTCATTGGCAGCAGAGAACTGGAAGGAAAGGCAGCCAAAGGAAGTGTTGGCTTTGGGGATGACCAGCGAAATATACCTGCTGGAGCGCGTGCTACTGGTGGGTGTTGCTATGGTGACCAGTGAGCTGAGATAAGGCGGGGCTTTACTTAGCAAAGACTTGGAGCCAGTGGGTTTGGCGACAAATATGTAGTGAGGGCCAGCCAACGAGAGCATACACATCGCAGTGTTGGGTTGTATATGGGGCTTTGGTGACAAACCGGATGGCAATATGATATACTACATCCAGTTTGCTGAGTAGAGTGTTGGAGGCTATTTTGTAAACGATATCGCCGAAGTCCAGGATCGGTAGGATAGTCAGTTTTATGAGGGTATGTTTGGCAGCATGAGTGAAGGAGGCTTTGTTGTGAAATAGGAAGCTGATTCTAGATTTAATTTTGGATTGGAGATGCTTAATGTGAGTCTGGAAGGAGAGTTTACAGTCTAACCAAACACCTAGGTATTTGTAGTTGTCCACATATTCTAAGTCAGAACCTTCCAGAGTAGTGATGCTAGTCAGGCGGGAGGGTATGGGGAGCAAACGGTTGAAGAGCATGCATTTAGTTTTACTAGCATTTAAGAGCAGTTGGAGGCCACGGAAGGAGTCTTGTATGGCGTTGAAGCTCGTTTGGAGGTTTGTTAGCACAGTGTCTAAAGAAGGGCCAGATGTATACAAAAGGGTGTTGTCTGCGTAGAGGTGGATCAGAGAATCACCAGCAGCAAGAGCAACATCATTGATATATACAGAGAAAAGAGTCGCCCCGAGAATTGATCCCTGTGGCACCCCCATAGAGGCTGCAAGAGGTCCGGACAACAGATCCTCCGATTTGACACACTGAACTCTATCTGAGACGTAGTTGATGAACCAGGCAAGGCAGTCATTTGAGAAGCCATGGCTATTGTGTCTGCCAATACGTATGCGGTGATTGACAGAGTCAAAATCCTTGACCAGGTCGATGAAGATGGCTGCACAGTACTGTCTTTTATTGATGGCGGTTATGATATTGTTTAGGACCTTCAGCATGGCTGAGGTGCATCCATGACCAGCTCGGAAACCAGATTGCATAGTGGAGAAGGTACGGTCAGATTCGAAATGTTCAGTGATCTGTTTGTTAACTTGGCATTTAAATATTTTAGCAAGGCAGGGCAGGATGGATATAGATCTACAACAGTTTGGGTCTAGAGTGGCTCCCCCTTTGAAGAGGGGGATGACTGCGGCAGCTTTCCAATCTTTGGGGATCTCAGATGATATGAAAGAGAGGTTGAATAGGCTAGTAATGGGGGTTGCAACAAGTTCGGCAGATAATTTTAGAAAAAGAGGCTCCAGATTGTCTAGCTCAGCTGATTTGTAGGGATCCAGATTTTGCAGCTCTTTCAGAACATCAGTTGTCTGGATTTGGGTGAAGGAGAAGCGGGAGGGGGAGGGGGCTTGGGAAAGTTGCTGCAGGAGGTGCTGAAATGTTGCCCTGGGTAGGGGTAGCCAGGTGGAAAGCATGGCCAGCCGTATAATTGTTTTCTTGAAATTAGCGATTATCGTAGATTTATCGGTTGTGATAGTGTTTCCTAGCGTCAGTGCAGTGGGCAGCTGGGAGTAGGTGCTCTTATTCTCCATGGACTGTCCCAAAACCTTTTGGAATTAGTGCTACAGGATGCAAATTTCTGTTTGAAAAAGCTAGCCTTAGCGTTCCTAACTGACTGAGTATATTGCTTCCTGACTTCCTATATTGCTTCCTGAAAAGTTGCATATCGCGGGGGCTATTCGATGCTCATGCAGAACGCCACAGGATGTTTTTGTGCTGGTCAAGGGCAGTCAAGTCTGAGGTGAACCAAGGGCTATATCTGTTCTTAGTTCTACATTTTTTTAATGGGACATGCTTATTTAAGATGGTGAGGAAAGCACCAGGCTCTTCCTCTACTGACGGGATGAGGTTAATATCCTTCCAGGATAACCGGGCCAGGTCGATTAGAAAGGCCTTCTCGCTGAAGTGTTTTAGGGAGAGTTTGACAGTGATGAGGAGTGGTTGTTGACCCATTATGTACGCAGGCAATGAGGCAGTGATCGCTGAGATCCTGGTTGAAGACAGCAGAGGTGTATTTAGAGGGCAGGTTGGTCAGGATGATATCTAATAGTGTGCCCATGGTTACGATTTATGGTTGTACCTGGTAGGTTCCGTGATAATTTGCGTGAGATTTAGCGCATCTAGCTTAGATTGTAGGACAGCCGGGGTGTTAAGGATGTCCCACTTTAGGTCACCTAACAGTACGAATTATGAAGATAGATGGGGGACGATCAATTCACATATGGTGTCCAGGGCACAGCTGGGGGTCTATATCAAGCAGCAACGGTGAAAGACTTGTTTCTGGAAAGGTGGATTTTTAAAAGTAGAAGCTCAAATTGTTTGTGCACAGACCTGGATAGTATGACAGAACTCTGCATGCTATCTCTGCGGTAGATTGCAACTCCGTCCCCTTTGGCAGTTCTATCTTGTCGGAAAATGTTATAGTTAGGGATGGAAAATTCAGGATTTTTGGTGGCCTTCCTAAGCCAGGATTCAGACATGGCTAGGACATCCGGGTTGGCGGAGTGTGCTAAAGCAGTGAATAAAACAAACTTAGAGAGGAGGCTTCTAATGTTAACATGCATGAAACCAAGGCCTTTACGGTTGCAGAAGTCAACAAATGAGAGTGTCTGGGGAATGGGAGTGGAGCTAGGGTCTGCAGGGCCTGGGTTAACCTCTACATCACCAGAGGAACAGAGGAGGAGTAGTATAAGAGTACGACTAAAAGCTATAAGAACTGGTCGTCTAGTGCGTTCGGAACAGAGAGTAAAAGGAGCAGATTTCTGGGCGCGGAAGAATAGATTCAAGGCCTAATGTACAGACAAGGGTATGGTAGGATGTGAGTACAATGGAAGTAAACCTAGTCATTGAGTGACGATGAGAGAGGTTTTGTCTCTAGAGGCACTATTTAAGCCAGGTGAGGTGTGGGTGGGGTGGAACAAAGGGGCTAGCTAAGGCATATTGAGCAAGCCTGGGGGCTCTACAGTGAAATAAGACAATAATCACTAACCAAAACAGCAATAGACAAGGTTTATTAACATTAGGGAGAGGCATGTGTAGCCAAGTGATCATAGGGTCCAGTGAGTAGCTAGGTGAGCTGGAGACACGGCGATTTAGACAGCTATCAGGCAAGTGTGCCGGGGCTAGCAGGCCGGGGCTAGCAGGCTTGCAACGGAAGAGCCTGTTGAAACCCACTCGGATGGTTACATCGGCAGACCAGTCGTGATGGATCAGCGGGGCTCTGTGTCGGCAGTAAAGAGTCCAGGCTAATTGGCAAAAGAGGTATTGTATCGCAGGAATTGGCTGGTGGATCTCTTCAGGGTAGCCGGGAGATGGGCCTAGCTCGGGGCTATCTCCAGGCTAACTGGTGCTTGCTTCAGGACAGAGACATTAGCCAGGAGTGGCCACTGGGATAGCAGCTAGCTAACTGTGATAATCCAGTGTTAAGGTTTAGGGCTTGCGGTAGGAATCCGGATATGTGATAGAGAAATAGCAGTCCGATATGCTCTGGGTTGATATCGCGCTGTGCAGACTGGCAGGAATTGACCGGGCGGAGGAGGCTGGCTGATGTCCGAGTTAATGGTGACGACCGCTAGCAGTGGATAACAGTGGCTAACTGACTACTAGCTAGTAGCTAGTGAGCTGGCTAGCTGCTGATGGGGGTTCCGGTTCTAAAGTATTAAAAAAATTAGCAGATCCGTACCACATTGGGTGAGGCGGGTTACAGGAGAGTATGTTCAGTCCATAGATGGAAATTGAGATAAAAAATATATTAGAAATATATAAGAAGAAAAATATATATACATAGGACGGGACAAGACAAAATAGACGATCCGACTGCTACACCATTTTGGAACTCAAAAGCTTGCCGCCATTGGACTCTGGAGCAGTGGAAACGTGTTCTCTGGATTGATGAATCACAATTCACCATCTGGCAGTCCGACAGACGAATCTGGATTTGGCAGATGCCAGGAGAACGCTACGTGCCCCAATGCATAGTGCCAACTGTAAAGTTTGGTGGAGGAGGAATAATGGTCTTGGGCTGTTTTTCATGGTTCAGGCTAGGCACGAACATTACAGCATACGTTGACATTCTAGACGATTTCATGCTTCCAACTTTGTGGCAACAGTTTGGGGAAGGCACTTTCCTGTTTCAGCATGACAATACCCTGTGCACAAAGCGAGGTCCAAACAGAAATGGTTTGTCGGGGTCGGTGTGAAGAACTTAACTGGTCTGCACAGAGCCCTGACCTCAACCCCATCGAACACCTTTGGGATGAATTGGAATGCCAACTGCGAGCCAGGACTAATCGTTCAACATCAGTGCCCGACATCACTAATACTCTTGTGGCTGAATGGAAGCAAGTTCCTGCAGCAATCTTCCAACATCTAGTGGAAAGACTTCTCAGAAGAGTGGAGGCTGTTATAGCAGCAATGTCCATGATTTTGGAATGAGATGTTTGATGAGCAGGTGTCCACATACTTTTGGTCAGGTTGTGTAGGTTAAGGTGGTTTAGTAGCAATGTTGTTTATCTTAAAAATTTTATGTTGGATAACGTTTAGCTTTTTTTTAATGTATCCTTTATTTATGCATGTGTCCCATTCAAGTATAGGTATCTCTTACCAGGGAGCCCTTGCGGAAGTATGACAATATAACTCCAAGAAGTCCAGCCATGATTTAAAGACATCAGTTAGTTTAGGGCCATGGGAGCTGATCTCCCTTGTGAAGGGCTTTCTTAGAGATTAGAGAGAGGAGGTATCCATGGTGTTTCCATGGGGACTCCCAGGTCATAGCTGATCTGATGTGACCATCAGCTACCAGAGACAGTAAGCCACTCATGTTCTAGCTGCTAATCCACTTAACTCTACACTGAGTGTACAAAACACCTTCCTAATATTGAGTTGCACCACCTTTTGCCCTCAGAACAGTCTCAATTCGTCAGGGTATGGACTCTACAAGGTGTCAAAAGCGTTCCACAGGGATGCTGGCTCATGTTGACCTAAATGCTTCCCACAGTTGTCAAGTTGACTGGATGTCCTTTGGGTGGAGGACCATTCTTCATACACACAGGAAACTGTTGAGCTTGAAAAACACTGCAGCTTTGCAGTTCTTGACACACTCAACCCGGTGTGCCTGGCACCTACTACACTGAGTACACAAAACAGGCGCACCAGTTTGAGTGTGTCAAGATCTGCAATGCTGCAGTGTTTTTCACGCTCAACAGTTTCCTGTGTGTATCAAAGGCACTTAAATCATTTGTATTGCCCATTCACCCTCTGAATGGCTGTTAGGAGTGTGTATTGGAGGTGAAGTCAGGTGCAGGAGAGCAGAGTGTATTGAACAGGCACACTATTTATTCCCGTCCAAAATGACAGCACAAAGTAACATAAAATGTGCCCAAACACGGAACATAGACAAAAAGTAATGCGTGTAACAATATCCACAATTCCAAAATACACATAACACAAACAATCTTACACAAAGATGTGATGGGGAACAGAGGAATAAATACATATGGATTGATTGGGGAATGAAAACCAGGTGTGCAGGGAACAAGACAAAACAAATGGATACATGAAAAATGGAGCGGCGATGGCTAGAAAGCCGTTGACGTCGACCGCCGTACGCCGCCCAAACAAGGAGAGGAGCTGACTTCGGCGGAAGTCGTGACAATGGCACACATCCACAATCCATGTCTCAATTGTTTCAAGGTGTCTAAAAATCCTTCTTTAACCTGTCTTCTCCCCTTCATCTACACTGATTTGAAGTGGATTTAACAAGTGACATCAATAAGGGATCATGTCTTTCACCTCGATTCACCTGGTCAGTCTGTGTCATGGAAAGAGCAGGTGTTCTTAATGTTTTGTACACTCCGTGTATAAACATACAACACACATGCACACACACGCCAACACATACTGGAGGAGTTACTGGCTAGCTACAAGTGGGTAGCTTAGCTAACGAACTAACTACGTCGGTGACACATCGATGACCCACCAAATGCAAACCCCATTTCTGTTAGAAAAGACAAAGAGGAGGAGTTGGACAGTTTTTTGTGCCCAAAGTCGACTGTTAAAGCTAATTTCCTGAAATTCTACACATTTTAACATTGCTTACGAAGTGTTCATATGCTATTTGGGGGGCACCCGAACTCCAGGAGGGCCCCAATCTCCATTTAAAAAAAAAAGAATTATTGGGGGGGAGGAATCGATTTGTTCTTAATTTTGGGGGGGACATGTAAGCCATTCCCTTGGCAATTTCGTCTATAGCATATTGAACCATGAGAATAAAGAGAATGTTTACACTGTGGTACACAGTAATTGCACTATGGTATATTTATTAATAGGATATGCTAGAGACATATTTTCAAATTGGTCCTCGCATGAAATGTACCCTGGTCTGTCTGTCTGTCTGTCTGTCTGTCTGTCTGTCTGTCTGTCTGTCTGTCTGTCTGTCTGTCTGTCTGTCTGTCTGTCTGTTTGCGTGTCACGTCCCTGGGTGCGCTGCTTAGGGAGTTCCCTTTGTACAGAGCACGGAGGAGAGGGGGACGGGGCCGGATTCTCCATGTCCCTGTCCCTCTACCACCTCACACTGCCTCGCTCCACCGCATCTTCCTCTCTCTCCCTGGGTCGCGCTGGGGGATCCGATGACGTCACGCACCAAACACACTGTCACATTCTCCTTCTCTCTCATTCTCTCTCTCTCATCTGTTCTATTCTGGGAAGTGGTTCCACAAATAAACCCTGTGTCTCCCGATCGCAAACTCACGCTCTAAGCTTCGGCGTCTTCCTCAAAGACGGAAAAATCCTGTTGAAGAGCATTTTTTTACTGACAACTTTTCTTTATTTAGTGGCAGCATAAGGTTCGAGAATAGTCCTGCAGAAGTCGATCTTTGCTAATTTTGCTCGTTCTTGTGTTCTCGTGACGTTTTATCCGGCAATTATCGAAGTGTCAAGAGCGTTGTCATAGGTTGTCATTTCTCTGGGATGTTAGGCTACCAGGACGTGGGGTTTTGCACGAAACTTTAAATGTGACACGGTAAGTGACTAAATATAAACTGTCAGTTGACTTCCAGTGTACAATTTCGTTATTTTGTAACGAAAAATCTATTGTCTTTGTTCCGTTTATTATAATAGCTGTGTGGGGATGGGGAATACCCAGCGTTTGCGCGCAGATTAGGAATGTTGCGTAATATCCTAAGGAATTTGCACAGCCAATGCAGCGGGCAAACGGTTTGTAAACCGATTAAGATGGATTCATGGCAGGAAGCTTGTATTCTCTCTCCGCGGAATAGTCAAGACCATGCACCTTTCTCTGTCACCTATTTGTATATTATTGTCTGTTATGTGCGTGTTGACTGTCGTGGTCTGTAATTTGATGTAGCCTACATCCTATGTTTCTGTGTGCTTGAATGTGTGTGTGTCTGTGAGAGGTATGGTGGGTGGTACACTAGCCCGTTCGGGGAATGTTCCATGACGTGTTCGCCGTCAAAAACGGGGCCCATTAAGGGGGTTCTCAGGCGCCTGCTTTTTTTTTACCCACTTTCTGGTGAAAATAATATGATTTAATGTATATTAAAAAAATAATTAAAAAATAATTCGTAAGAGTTGACTCGTATTATCCATTACGCATGGATTAGGAATGGGTTGTTTCTGCACCGGATTACCCAACTGCAGCATATGCACAGAGCTAGTGATGTTGAAAATTCACATTTTCTCTTTAGCTTGTATTTTTTTTTTCATTGCCTAACAGTTATTTCCTCCCAACCATATGGTCAACATGTATTTCTATTATATTATTTTCCTAATAGAAAGCACATTTTTCAATGGCTTTTTATAGAAAGATAGTTTAGAGAGATCTGTGCTCTTGCACATACAGTACCAGTCTTTAGGGTGATACATTTTCATGTTTAACATCCTTCCTGGTTGTCCAATGTATGTTTGACTGATTGAACCCATGTCAATAATATTTACCTGCTGGGTCCTCAATCCATATTTCAGTCTATCATCATGACAATGACAGGTGACTAAGTATTGTGTTTTTCATCATCAAAACAGAACTAACCATCAACATGTGATATATTTTCCCATGAAACATTAATGGATGTGCTCAAGGGCTTTACATCCATGATAACAGTCTATTAACATGGTACCACAATTGAAGCCTACGTTACTCAGTGGCAGTTTTTGTCTGTTTCTCATACAGTACCTTCATTTAGATGTCCTACATTGCTTTAATGCAGATACAGCAATAACCTACTATCCCATCATTGTAATTCACCTTTGTTGAGCATGATCTGACTCTAAACGGATATCATTCAGGTTCGGCACCCACAGCCAAAGGCAGAGAGCAGTAGAGTGGCACTGTGGATACCCAACAAACACTGGGCATGAATACTAAAAGACCAACCTACATGCTGTACCATCTGTCCCACAGCGTTGTAGGAGAGGAGTGGGATATATTATGCCATACTGCACACATATTTTAGCGTGTCTTTCACAGTACCAGCAACCTGATTGTGAGAGGAGGACGGTGAGGTTGTGAGCCTGGAATACAGAACGTAAGCAGTATGATATTGCTCAATTTCACAATGGTCACTTAGCAGTGGATGAAACCCTCTACTCATCTCTTTGTGTGTGGACATTTATGTATTGTGTCTCTGGTTAGGGAGCTGGTCTATTGTGAAGCTTTATTTCAGATCTACAGTACCTGTTACAGTATACCGATAAGAGTCTTTCCTCTACTGACTGCACGGAGACACTGGACCATTTGACACCAGCAGGTTAATGATACAGTCAAATGTTCTGTGGTGGGGTAAATAAATAGTAGTCTAATGTCAATCTCTGCCTTTGAGCTACGGCCCTGAATACACACAGAACACGGAACACAGAACACAACACACAGTCTGGGAAGAGGAGATCTACTTTGCACCATTGTCGTTATGGAAGTTAGTTCCACTTAGTTTCAAAGACCAAACCATGCAACACATTTAATGACTTGATTACACAGAGAGGGAATCGAGTTGGGAACGGAAGACCATGGTATCTAAAACTTGCTGTTACTAGTGGTTCTGCATGTATTATCTATAGTGGTGGCTGTAGTGTATAGATCAGGAGACTGGGATGCTAGGATATCACTGAGCATGGATCCTAAGTATCTTTGCCTTCATGTCACCCTTCAGTGATGGGAAGATGACAGTGACTCACACCTGAGCTGTGTCTGGCCCCTTCTAAGTCCTTTAAGCAATCGTTCTGTCTAACTCTCTAACCTTTGTTGTTGTCCCCCCCGTCCCAATCCCCATGGGGGTTCCCAAATAGGACTGTGATTTAGTGAATGACCTTTGCCTCCCTCCAGGCCTGAGGGCACACACTTTCTAGTAGGCTTAAATTGAAGATATGGCAAATAGGAGTGGCAATATTGTCCGCTATTATCCTTAGTAATTTTCCATCCAAGTTGTCAGACCCCGGTGGCTTGTCATTGTTGATAGAAAACAATCATTTTTTCACCTCTTCCACACTCACTTTACAGAATAAAAAATGACAATGCTTGTCTTTCATGATTTGACCAGATATACTTGGATGTGTAGTGTCAGCGTTTGTCGTTGGCATGTCATGCCCAAGTTTGCCAATTAAAAAATGAATGAAGTATTTGGCAATATCAGTGGGTTTTGTGATGAATGTGCCATCTGTATCAAGGCACAAGGCGAGACCCAAATTCAGACACAGGAGGCAGATGGTTGGAGTCTTACAATGTTTATTAATCCAAAAGGGTAGGCAAGAGAATGGTTGTGGACAGGCAAAAAGGTCAAAACCAGATCAGAGTGGCAGACAGGCTCATGGTCAAGCAGGCGGGTACAAAGTCCAGAAACTGGCAAGGGTCAAAACCGGGAGGACTAGAAAAAGGAGAATGCAAAAAGCAGGAGAATGGGCAAACCGCTGGTTGACTTGGAAACATACAAGACGAACTGGCACAGAGAGACAGGAAACACAGCGATAAATACACTGGGGAAAATAAGCAACCCCTGGAGGGGGTGGAGACAAACACAAGGACAGGTGAAACAGATCAGGGTGTGACAATCTGTTTCAATGATTGAGCTGAGTTTGATTTATTCTCCAAAATGTCATTTAAGATGCTCCAAAGCTTTTTACTATCATTCTTTATATAATTTATCTTTGTTTCATAGTATAGTTTCTTCTTATTTTTATTCAGTTTGCTAATCGGTTGTGCTTCCAGACTTACTTGCCATACCTTTTGCCTCATGCTTCTCAACCATACAATTTTGGGTTTACTACCATTTTTATTGTTCAGAGATGTGGTGGGTACTCTCTTCGTTCGCAGGACTTTATCCTGCTAACTGTTCCAAATGTCCGAACTGAATTTGGTAAAAGGGCTTTTATGTACTCTGCACCATCATCTTGGAACGCCTTACAAAATACTTTTAAACTGGAAGAACTTGTCCCGATTGGTGTTTATAAATCAGGATTTTGAGGCTGATTCCCTGACCTGTCAATGTTTTTAATTTGCTGTTTTATACTCTTGTGAATTCTATGGTTTTTACTAGATTACTTGTAGTTTATCATGTTGTCTGTCTGTAATTGTGTAATGACTTTGTGCTGCCTATCTTGGCTTGGTCGCTCTTGAAAAAGATATTTAAAATCTCAATGATCCCTTCCTTGTTAAATAAAAAAAATCAATTCCTCATCAATCCAAGTGGATTTAGCAGTTTTTACAGTCATTTTCTTAATGGGTGCATGCTTCTTAGTACCTGGAATACCAAGTGCAGGATCTGGTTGCTAGTCATTACACACCACAGACCAGCAAATATTCTTTACATCCTCAACATAAGAATCACTACAAATCTTATTGTATGACCTCTTTTACACTATATTAGGCCCAGCCTTTGGAACTTTAATGAGGACACAGAGGTCCAAGCACCAGGATGACCTTCAGACTAGTCGGTCCCTTTGATCTCAGTGTGGCATTGTGGATCCAAATCATATTCAAATGTATGAGATGGTCAGAGATGAGTCAAATGGTTAGAGATGGGTCATTGTGACCGTGTAGTTGTGGCTGTTTATCCAGGGTGTACTGCAATGGGTATGTAGGTCTGTGGTGTTGCTTGCATTACGCTAGAAGTGTTTTCACGTCACAATACACTCAGACACCTGTGTCCTACATCTGACGCCATGGAAATGTCTGTAACTCTGAAAACAGCACAGGATCCTGACCTTGGCTTGAAATCTTCACAATCATGTGATCACAATAACAAAAACAGCGTTGACACAGGTGGCTCGATGTTCAGGTTCCCCCCTCTACAGTATCTTTATGTAAGGTGTGTGTGATAGTGTGTATTTATATAAACAGTGTTTTCCGTAAGTACATGGATTAGCCAGCCAAATATAAAATTAACCACGGGCGGGAGAACAAGCACTATTTTTGTGGCCTTGATTCCATATGAAATACCCATATTGGTAAAATGAGATGTGTTATTGAGTAGAAAGACATTATTTTACAATTAAAATGACTGAAAATGTATGAATTCAGTATGCTAGTTGTTTTAGGCCTATATGATCAGGACTGTTAAACCTGTCTTCTCTTGAGATTAAAGTCATATTTATACTGAGCAATAAACTCAACATGCAGCAATTTCAAAGATTTAGTTACAGTTCATATAAGGAAATCAGTCAATTGAATTAAATAAATTTGGACCTAATCTATTGATTTCACATGACTGGGACTTGGTGAGGATGACCAGCACGCAGATGAACTTCTCAGAGATGGTTTCTGACAGTTTGTGCAAACATTATTCAGTTGTGCAAACCCACAGTTTCATCAGCTGTCCGGGTGGCTGGTCTCAGACCATCCCGCAGGTGAAGGAGCCGAATGTTGAGGTCCTGGGCTGGCATGGTTACACGTGGTCTGCAGTTGTGAGGCCGGTTGGACGTACTGCCAAATTCTCTAAAATGATGTTGGATGGAGCTTATGGTACAGAAATGAACATTCAATTATCTGGCAACAGCTCAGGTGGACATTCCTGCAGTCAGCATGCCTATTTCACACTCCCTCAAAACTCGAGACATTTGTGGCATTGTGTTGTGTAACAAAACGGCACATTTTCGAGTGGCCTGTTATTTCCCCCAGCACAAGGTGCACATGTGCAATTATCATGCTGTTTAATCACCTTATTGACATGCCACACCTGTCAGCTGGTTGGATTATCTTAATGTTGGAGAAATGCTCACTAACAAGGAGGTAAACAAATGTGTGCACAACATTTGAGAGAAATAAGCTTTTTATGTGTATGTTTTATTTCAGCTCATTTAACACGGGTCCAACACTTCACATGTTACATTTATATTTTGAATCAGTGTACATTGTTACTGCAATATATGAATTTCCACATTGATGCATGTTCTTCAAATAATGTATTGTATTGACTCTGCTGCTGTGGACACATAGTGTAAGAAAACCAATGTAATTTTGTAATTTGGGTGAACTATCCCTCTGACAGTTTGGCCTGTCAATCAATCACTGTCCGTGGGATTGTCAGGGGAGGGGGCAGGATGTTTATAAATCACAGAGTTAGGGTTTCAGATCCGTCAATTAGTCACTGTGGGTGGGACTTTGAGGGAAGACATTAGATTAGTAATATTGTCAGAAACACTAGTCTAGTCTACTCATTAAATTTAATGTATTGTGTAAAAAACTGAATCTAATCTACTGTTCCAATTGAGTTTGTGGCAAAACCTAAGAAAAAAGGTTGCGAGAAACAACATGTGTAAATTCACATGGAGCTGACTGCGGCCAACTAGAACGCACAAAAAAATAACACAGTTACTGAGAGGCGGTGACAGAGAGCAGACTAACATATCTTCACTCGCTTAGTGACTGACAGGCGCCTGTCCTATCAATAGATCACTAGAAGATGTTTGGCTACCCAATGAGCAAGGGCTATTTTGTTTCCAGGTTCTGTTGGTCCCATAGTGACAAATTACATTGTTTTGATAGCAACGTTGCTATGTTAGAATCAGCTACATTTTTAATGTATTTTTTATTTAACTACGCAAGTCAGTTAAGAACAAATTCTTATTTACAATGACTGCCTACCCTGGCCAAACATGGACGACGCTAGGCCGATTGTGCACTGCCCTATGGGACTCCCAATAACGGCCGGATGTGACACAGCCTGGATTCGAACCAGGGACTGTTGTGACATCTCTTGCACTGAGATGCAGTGGGTATGGGTAGCTACCGTGAGAGTTTGGACTTCTATCAATGTTAAGATGATGGAAGTAGCTAGCTAGGACACCGGTAGAAAGTGTAATTCGCCACCCCGGAAATAGCTAGTTATTTTCCATTTGTTGACAAACAGTTTTCCATAACAGCTGGCTAGCTTCCTTAGCCTGCAGGAAGTCATTTGTAACTGTGGACCCCGTGCAAATTTGGTAGCATGATCACGGGCTACTCAATTCGCACGGGGTCCATTGTTAGTGAGGATTTAACAGAAATCCAATCTCCTGTGGTAGCTATCCATAGTTGACGCTAACGTAGCTATCAAAACAATGTCATTCGTAACTATGAGGCCAGCGGAACCTTGCTAACAAAGGACTCTGTGCATACTGGGTGGCCCGTACTCATTGGCTAGCCACCGATGCATGTCGTTCATTCTAGCGGGAGTAGGCTATACAGACTTTTCTGACTAGTGAATTTAAACTTTTAAATGAAAGTAAGCCTAGTTAATAAATGAGGTGGAAAAAGTAGCCGGCTGACAATGAGTCTGTTATCTGCTATTTAGCCGACCGCCGTCGATTATGGAAAACATTGTGTAAAAACCCCAGCAGTGTGTATAGTGTTCCTCCTCACAGCTCTCAGGCCCCAGAGGTAAGGTGATAGGGCCACCTGTGACCGGGTCCCTGAGAGGGGCCCTTTGAATTATTCACCGGCACTGTGCTCCCTGCACCGTATACAGTTAATGGGCTGACGCGGTTCAGTGGTTCACCCTGCTAAACACTCACCCTGCTCTGTGGTTTCCCCTATTAGCTGCACATGTACACCTGCAGAGCTAGGAGGCAGGGGAGGGGAGAGGAAGAAAGGGAGAAGAGGGGGGGGGGTGATATGTAGCGCTGACTGCTCCCCTGGAGCAGCAGTGGAACAAGGAGGAAATGGCAGTGGTAACCAAGGCGACCCCCTCCCTCTCTCTTTCTCTCTACAAGGATGCTTTGTTGAGCCAACGCTGGGCTAACAGAATGTGCCTCCTGTTGCCCTCCTCGAGTGTCGTTTGGCCCATGTTTGCGTAGGGTCTGCCGGGCCGGGCTTCCGAAGAAAATTACCCTCAGATGGCTTGATATAAGTGGTGGAGGGAAATTGCAACAGTAGGAAGCTTGATAACATCTGCACCTGTGCTCCGTGGCTGTAGCCCAGTGCAAAACCATAGCAGGCTGTTCAAGGCTAATGGAAGAGAGTAGTCCTTCAAAAGAGAAAGACAGAATTGGTGAAAAAACATGTAATTTGTACGCCTACTAGTTTTATTCTCCCTCTTGTGTATCATGACACACTTTCCTTAAAAGGGAAAAGCCTGCATACATATACTTGTAGATTCTTGGCGTATTTGCTTTCCTTAAATGAATGGGTTTTCTCTGAATAAAGTGTTGATTTACAGTGTAATTGGCCCTAGCTGGGTATCAGTGCAGACAGGCATAGTGTGGCCGGATGGGGCTATTCACAGCTGAGTAATGACACTCCTCCTCAGATGCTGTCATGGACCACATTGACTATAACCGCATAATGGATCAGTGTGACACACATGCACATGCACACCCACCCACACACAGGGCTATATGTCTTCTAAATGTGAACCCCTGTCAATGGAGCAGGACATGGCCACTTAGGAAACAGAGGGGCAGCAGTGCAGGCACATTCTGACAGAGTCAACACATGGAGTAGTCTTTGTGCTGTTGTCCTCCTGCTACTCCTCCTCCTCTGGGTGACTGAAAGGACTGTATCTCCTCCGCCGGCTGTGCCGATGCCCTGGAGGAGTGTGAACGTTGTGTGACGTCCTCGCTAGTCACTCGCCCTGGCTGCACAACAGGAAACACTCATAGCCTCCTCCTTCCTGCTCTCAGAAAGAGGTAGCCTCTCTCCCTTTCCCCTGATTTCTTTCTTTTCTTTTGCTTTCTGCAGCGGTAAAACCAGCTGAGACCTACTTTTATGGCTGCACTCTGCCAGCCAGCAGCCACTGATGGTGTGTCACTGGCTCGATTTATTCCTCCTCCGCTCCCAGCCAGCCAATCAGACCACAGCTGCTTATGCTAAAGAAATATGATAATTTTTTTATCCCGCTCTGCTCCCGCCTCTGAGCAGCGAGCAGTGCTAGAGGCAGAGAGAGAGTGAGCAGGCAAGCTAGAGAGAGAGAGAGAGAGAGTGAGGGAGGGAGGGCTGCAGACAGTAGAAGGGAATAGTTCTTATTCTCAGAGCCGTGTGAACGGCGCTCGTAGAGGCTTGTGCGACTTGGACTCTGTGGCTGTGATTTCTACCCCCCGCCCCTCTCCCCCAAGGCTCCCCATCGCTGAAGGGATGCAGAGGACACCGTGTCAGGTGGGCTGCTGTGAGGCTTGGCTCTGGAATACTGCTGAATAATGTCGGGAGAGAGATAGATATGAAGGAAGCGAGATAAAGCGAGAGAGAGAGAGTGATACAGAGAGAGAGAGAGAGAGAGAGTGAGTGATACAGAGAGAGAGAGAGGTCTTGTCAGTGTGTTTCGGTGCTGCTCTTGTCACCTGCCTCTCGTCAGCCAAGGAGGTGAGGTGACATCACAGTGACTATGTAGGACAGAGGACGGGGCACAGAGGACAGGGGTGAGAGCAGAGAGGGTCTCTCAGGGATGGTGGTAGAGGCTCCACCACACCACCTGAAGGAGAAAGAGGAGCGTAGCAGGCTGACAGGCACAGATACATAGAAGAAAAGTGTGGCGAGCAGGTTCACTATTCACTTTGTGCAGAATATACATGAATACCAATTTACACTTTCACTGTGTTTGTCTGGGATTTGGGTGGTATTTGTGCAGGGTCATGCACATTTAACCACTAGTCTTTATATTCTGACTGCCCGTTTCTCTTTCTCCCGATCACAGAGTGTGTGAAGAGGGTGTGTGCCTGGATAACTTTGCCAGGGAGAAGAAGTCTGACAAATCCCAGAGGTATGTTCCCATACTATACTCTACTGACTGGACTGTACCGTTTTTCATCTGTTTATCTCTGGTCAGCCATTTCCATCGTTCTTTACACAGGACAGGAGCTCCATCATAGAAGGGACAGCTCGCTAGAGGTGTTAACGTGTGAATTTCTGTCTAAAAGTGAGATCTTTAACAGAACCAATGAAGCCGTTTTTCTTTTTCGCATAATACCCATCATTAGAGGGTAAAATGGCAGTCCCTTTGTCTGATAGACGGGTTAGAATGAGGCGTAATGTAGTTATTTTGTAGAATTATTCTCAATGTCACTGCTGAATACCATGGTAACCAAATGACTCCGTTAATAATCTTTTGCCAAGAGTATAATATCCTAAATTTATAATGCTTTTTTTGTGTACGCTTTTTCACTCATTAACATATTAATGCCGCTAGACTAATTATGGTGCAATTATTTCTATGCAATGGGCTTGATAAAAGAAACAGTCAGCGTCAGATGATGTTGTTGACGCTGTTGACAACGTGCAGCAATGTAGCCTTTGAAGGTTTAAAGAGCGTCCTTCTGTCACTCGTGTCACCGTGTCATATCCTGTTCCTTTATACGTCTCTCTCTCTCTCTCTCTCTCTCTCTCTCTCTCTGTCTGTCTCTCTCTCTCTCTCTCTCTCTCTCTATCTCTCTCTACTGCTTCCCTTTATGCCTTGTTGCGGAGGTGGTGTGTATTCCAGCTGCAGCACAGTTCTTTGACTGACTGAGGCTCTCAGTGGGGCTGCAGATAGAAAAATACATGTAAAACACTGATAACCATCACACTCTGCTGAGTGTGTGTGTGTGTGTGTGTGTGTGTGTGGGTGCGCCCGCCCCACACGTCCGTCAGTGTTAGTGTGTGAATGTCAGCATCTCGTCGTCCCCGGTTCACACAGGAAGTGGGAGTGACAGTGTGGGGGTGCTTCAGTGCTACCTGTGGCTGCGAATCGGGGTGACAAGCCTGGCAGTGCCAGTGCAGTGCACAGGCAGGGAGAAATGTCACTAATTGCACAACTTTGTGTGGCAAGTTGCTCAACAAGAGAAAAGAGAGACTTCTTCCCTTCATGTTTGAAAAGGAGAGCTTTCCAGTTCTTGAAATGACTACGGTTTTATCGATAAGTTATTAAATATTATATTGCAATAGAATTTGATACCGTTTATTACTTCAATATTTTTTCCTCATCATTTTGTACCATATAGTAAACTCTGGGTTGGTAACTGTTTATTTTCCCTGCAGACACAATCCAATGGTATTAAGTGCTTAGTCGGTTAAAAGGAATTTATAATCTTGTTTCTCTCCGCCTTGGGATCTGTCATCATGCAATGTTTATGTTTCCGAGCTCTATTTTTCTAAGATGACATTTACATTTACATTTAGATGACAGGAGAGCACTGTAGTAGAGCCCTCCAGTTGTTGTTTCATCTGCTAATTGGAGATTCATGCAACCCCCTGGAAAACTGTGGGATCCAAAATGGCGTCCAGTGAGTCAGCTGAACAGCAGGAGCTGTCAACAGCCGGAGGGGTTAGACATCGGTTCGTCAAAGTTCAATATAGAGGATATTGGGGGTGCAACTGAAGCTTTTAGTGGAGTGGGACGCATGGTGTTTTGGGAGGGAAGACGTGGGAGAAGACGTCAGTCCTGAACAGTTTATGGAGGCTCTCTGTATTTAGGTCATGTTCTGTCCAATGGAAAATAGTTTCCATGGGTCTTCAGTGTAGACAGACAGACAGGGAAGTAGGATTTATACAGTCTTGCCTGCGGGTGTATAGCCATAACCCCTCCCTCCCACAGAGCACCAATGGACTCTCACACAGAAGTGGGGTGAGCTGAATGTGTTATAATTTATGAATAGTGGCTTGATACATGGTAACATTCATATTATAATGCCAAATTATTATCAATACCTATGTTCATTGTCCAGTGACTTCTTGTTTCCGAAGCAGTACGTTAACCATTAAGGTATATTTACTCATAGACGGTGCTTGCATTGTACAAGTGACAGTCGTGTCTCGCAGTACCTTCCTTCTGCTGTTATCCATAGCTTCATGTTCCCAGTGGAACTGCCTGCCATGCTTACAGGTCAACCATGCCCACTCTGGCCCTGCTGTCACCCCAGCCCAGCCAGCCACGCACCCAGGAGGCTCATGCGAGGTAGGATTAGAGTTACACTGGTGCTTATTTCGTATTCAACAGGAAACACTCCCACCCCACATCCATGTCGACAAGAGTCTGTCTACTGTGAAGTTTAATCCCCATAGGAGAGTGGCTACTGTAGCCGAAGGTCAGACTACCATGCGCTGGGTCAGATAAGGCTTCTCTGGTCTACTCTCGCCTTTGGTGTAGTAGTGAATGTGTGCCTGTCTCCATGTGCAGTGTCATACAGGCATACAGAGGTGGAGGTGGCCCAGCTCTGTGGCCTGTCACGCGATGCCCTTGAGTTCAGTGCTGTCACTGTTTGTCATGCGGCATCGGCCCAGCCAGCTCAACTCCCTCTGAAAGCAGCGGGGTTCTGTCAGCACCGCCATTTTCAGCCCTAAGCCCAGAGAAAGGTCAATGCTGCCAGGCGGGAGGATCGGACCAAGGTGCTGGGGCTCAGACACTCACACACCTGGCAGGGAGAGCTCGGACACAGAGAGAGATCTGCCGCTACGCTGGTCACCAGGGCTAAACCCCATAATGAGCCGTCGGCTCCCTACTAGCTCAGATCAGCTCCCGTCTCCCTGAAGCAGACACATTTAGGTACATCATGATGGGTTGGTGGGATTTAACAATCCACACACGTAGACTTTCTAGGTAAGTAGGTGTGCGTAAGGCAAATAGGGTAAGACATGAGACCTCTGGCGCAGTTGGAGTGTGTGTGTGTGTGTGTGTGTGTGTGTGTATGCCTGTGTGTGTGGTTATGCCTGTGTGTGTGTGTGTGTGTGTGTGTGTGTGTATGCCTGTGTGTATGTGTATGCCTGTGTGTGTGGTTATGCCTGTGTGTGTGGTTATGCCTGTGTGTGTGGTTATGCCTGTGTTTGTGGAAGGGCTCCAGGCATAGAAGTGTTGTCAAGCTGCCGTGTCCCCTCTGACCGTATGGCCATGGGGAGTCCCAGCAGGAAAGGAGAGCAGGCAGCTTACCACAACTATAACGTGCTAAAGCAAACCCAGGCACAGCAACACACTTATTGAATACTGGGCCCCCAAGGCCCTCCCTGGCCTCCACTGGACAGCCAAGCCTAGTAGGAATCTACCCGACACTATGACTGGGCTGTCTTTAGGGTTTCAGTCTACAGCATCACTGCCATAAACCACCACCAAAGACCGAAACCAAAAACCTAAACATTGATCTCCCTTGTCATCCAAAGTAAAAGGGTCCACTCCAAGAGAAACACACAGCCATATTCATAAGTGGCCAAAGAAAATGGCCGGCCACTTTATGAACCACAGCAGGCATTCCGAAAGCTTGTCATGGACTGGGGAGCTGAGGGGGGAGGAAAATAGATGAGCGCTTTGATTCAAGCTGCCGGCATGGTAGACAATAGATAGAAAAAGAGAGCCCTAAAGTAGAAAGACACATTCTGTTACTATGGGAACCCTCAGCACGCGGCTCAGCACGTCCTTGGCAGAATCAGATTGAGAGTGTAACAGTATGGATGTACGGGGCTGAACAAGGGAGAGGAGAGGAGGGGGCGCTCAGCCTGTGAAACAGCTGTGGCCAAATATATTCACCCCCCGGGGGGGTTAAATATGGCTGCTAAGAATTAAGGCACACGTGATTGCTCTGTGTGCACACGACGTCCGCCTCTCATGTAGGTACTCACAAGCCCAACACGTCAGTTAACTAGAAAGATAACCTCCCCCCTTTCTCCTTAGCCCTCCCTCCCTCTGACTGTCTCTCTCTCTCATTCTACTTCTCTATTGATTGGATACATTAACAATTGATATCCAGGAGTCAGGAGCAGTGGCTAGACTGATGGCTGTACTAATGTGAGGATGTTGTTAGCTGGCTCCCGGCTGCTGCTGCTGACTAATTGTGTTGTCTGGGTTTCACCTTCATCAACACACGAGGGATAGGTGAGCAGTCGATATGTTGTAGCACAGCGCGAGCTGCTATTTTGCCTGTTCATGCTGGTGTACACAGGGGGCAGCAGCATGCCAAAGCGCTGCGTCTGCATCGGTGTGGACTTAGAACAAGAGCTCTGCTTGGCGTGTGTGCAGGAGTCTTGTCAGATCTGGAGCGGAGCTCACACACATCTATGGACATGTTCAGTTTCTAACACATGCACGTTCATAACCGTACAGAACCATGATCACGTAGACTCATATGCAGGGAATTGAACGGTGTGTGTACACATACACTTAAAAGTCACATTTATTCCCTAGCCACCACGTGAACACGATCTCTGCTTATAAGCAACTAGTCACATCGGTACATCTCCGTGAGTCCACACCCATTCACCCCCATTCACACCCATTCACACCCATTCACCCCTGTTCACCCACATGAACCCATTATTCTGAGTTGTATTGTGTTACCGTCATTTTGTCCTTTCACTCTGTGTCCATGGGGAGGAAAATACATGCATGTCACACACACACACACACACACACACACACACACACACACACACACACACACACACACACACACACACACACACACACACACACACACACACACACACACACACACACACACACAGTGATCCATTTCCCTTTGGTGCTGGGGGGATAGATAACAGAGCATTTTAATGGATGGATTGAAGCGTCGCTGAGTACCAGTTTGCTTGTTCCCATTTCATGCAGCTACCCAGAAGTCCTTGGGCAGGCCTTATGTCCTTAGTCAAAGCACATGGAAAGCAGTGTTTGGGGATGAGGAAACGTACGGCGCTGCGGCTCAGTACAGTAAAGGCATAGCGAAGCACGGTTTCATTTCCTCTTCCTCTTCACCGCACATGCAAATGATGCGCTCACAAACTCACGTCTGTGCAGCCATGCATACTTCCTGTTTAGGGAAGCTGCGGAAGCGTGCAGAGTTCGCGTCGGTCTGTCCTGATGAGAGAGATGGAGGGGGAGACTAAGTAGGGCTGGAGTGATTGCACCCACCAAGATACGCAGACCTGCCCCCTGCCTGCCACTTACCTCCACTCTACCTCCCCTGTCTTCCCACACATGCTGAAGGGGGTCTTGATTAGGTACGGACTGGTACGACCTGAGTGTAACCTGTGGGTCCTGAAATGCCCATACCATTGCTTACCTCAGTCTCCCAGCTATAGTGTTGATAGACAGTAAGCTGTATCACAACATTTCCATGGACAATTTAGTCATTTAGCAGATGCTCTTATCTAGAGCGACTTACAGTAAGTGCATTCATCTTTAGATAGTACATTTTTCCTCAATAAAGTAGCTACCAGCAAAGTCAGTGCTAGAAGGGAAAAATGTCAAGTGTGAGTGTTAGTTCACAAAAGGCAAGGGTGAAGATGGATCTGACAAGCTATATCCTGTGTTACTATATCATTAGTGCAGTACACTACAGTTCTACCATAACCCACCACTACAGCCAGACCAGTCTAGGTGGTACGGACTGACTGGACCAAAGAGGGATGATGAGCTACAGTAGGCTGCAGAGCTGTGCTCTCCAACCCTTAAGCCCCCCTCTGTCTGTCTCCCTGGACCCCTGCCTGCCTGCCTGCCTGCCTGACTGCCTGCTGCATAGAGGACACTCCACAAAGGGATCCTCATCTCACACCTGTTCCTCCCTGCAACCGTGAGCTTGATCCCCCTCTCTCTCTCTCTCTCTCTCTCTCTCTCTCTCTCTCTCTCTCTCTCTCTCTCTCTCTCTCTCTCTCTCTCTCTCTCTCTCTCTTTTGCCATGGCAGAACAGGTGGCGGGCTCACAGGAAGAACCAGTTGGTCTCCCCGGAGCCCGCAGCTGTGCCAGGCGGTGACTAAAGTGCTACTTCACTACGCCCACGCTCTCTAAAGAGCAAATGGCAGGAGTGTCACTCGTTAGCTCGCTCTGCTCGCTGAGTGCCGATGGAAGTCTGGGGACCGAGAGAGGGGGTGCGGGCAGGAGAAGGAGGAGATAGAAGCGGGGAGGGTGTTAAGGGGCGGTGGGGACTGAATGAGGTACATGATTTTCTAGGAGAGAGAGAGCGAGAGATTAGTAGTTTTTTCAACAAAAAAATCACACTAATTTCAGGCACTTACACGTGAAAGAGGAGAGAGAAAAAAACGTTTTTCCGCCCAGTGAGACTTGTATGAATGGTAAAGGTTTGCCATTGTCACCACTTCCTGCTTGTGTGTCCTGCTACTGGAAGGTTGTCATTTTATTCTCAGCATGACTGAACTCTCAGTCCTTTACATGGACACATGTGAGTCTGTGTGTGCACGTGTTTGTGATTGCATGTGTCTGTGCGTGAGCCTGTGCGTGAGCCCTACAGGACAGTGCTGCCTGCTGAGGAGATGGATAGAGCCCCTCTGACATTGCCATATTTGCACTTCCTCTCTCTCCATCTCTTAATCTGGCCTGTCTGCCATTAGCCGACCCCTTGCTGTTCAGCCTCATTCAGATTGCCTTTCACTGCGTTAACCAGAGGAGGGAGAGAGGAGAGAGACGTGAAAGCCGGACAGACGGTGTCCCTTCTCTTTATTGACTCCAATGATGAGATGATGGGAAGATGACGATGATACTCATCCACTCTGCAGTCAGAGGCAGGAACCATGGATACGTCACAGTATTTGATTATCCACAGTTGGCCACTCAGCCTGAAGCACTCCTTACACCCTTACCTCACACCAGACCAAGATGTTTGTTTTCATTTGGGGGTGTGGGGGGGTGAAAAAAGGTCAATAGCTAGGAAGATGTGACACTGAAAGTCGGAGCCTGGTTTAGCTCACATGGCAACATCACGTCAAACACCTATAAAGTGCTGACGAAGTAGCAGGCCAGTGTACAAACCCAGGAGAAGCATCCCTCTGTGCACGTGTGTGTGTGTGTGTGTGTGTATATGTGTGTGTACGTGCTCTCTCCACTATCCTCCAGCCTCCTTCTCTGGCTCTTATATAATACCCTCTTTAGCCCAGAGTGTATTGACATGTATGGGATGAGAGTGGCAGGGGATTGGACTTTTCTATTAGCCCTCAGGATTAGCTAGCGCTCGCTAGCTCCCAGCTTAGCTCCCAGCTCCCATCACAGGCAGCCAGGGCATTAAAGAGAGAAATCTCTACATCACCAAAGTCGTCATGAATTTGTAAGGACCCCAGAAAAACATGTTTTGAATGCTGAATTTCAATACTGATGCTAGAACTTCAAGCAAACAGACAAACAAATTGACAAGAAACCTAAGTAGGCCAATATTATTAGTCAATTTTTTTGCGATGGGTGCTTTTGATAAGTTATATGTACGATATGCGTGTCTTTGCATGTGATTATAGCTGACTCTCCCTCTTGCCTGGAGAGGTTGCCTTTTCCGCCTGTGTGTGTGTGTGTGTGTGTGTGTGTGTGTGTGTGTGTGTGTTGCCATCCATCACAGAGCTGGGCCCTTGATCACAGGGCTGGCAGTCTTCAGACGTCTTCAGCACTGAATCTACTGTGAAGCGCAGTGTCAGAGGTTCTGATGAATACAACCCCTCCCTCCCTCCCTCCCCGCCAAAGCCCTAGCGATCTGTCTGTAAACATTGATCCTCTTCCTCATCCTGTCAACGCGCAGCGACACCCCAAAGACAATATTTGCAAAGAGAAAATGGTTCCTTTTCTCCGTACGTGTCAGAATATCTAGCTCCGTTCTGAAGCTCTTCTTTGTTTGTCCTCGATCCTTTTAACTGGCGAGGCGAAGAGGCATCTAAAAGAGCGTTTTGATGTATATGTTTAAACGCTCTTTACTGTGTTCCCCTGTTTGACATAGTAAAAATAGTGGTGCTTTGTTGCCACCTGCAATACGATCAGCGCAGTCTGACTACCACTTAACAGACACAGATCCTATTCCACTGACAGCTCCAGACAACGCCATCAGCCTGATATTCAACCTCAATGTGAACATGAACTAGATGTGAACATGAAAGCCAGTCAGCTATTAGTGTATTCGGTGTCTGTGTGTTTTTAGCAGGCTTCGTTTGTCTAGTCTCGTTTACCATTTTGAAGTCGTTGGCACTTTGTTCAGTCTTGGTGGGCACCAGTCAGACAGGCATGCCACCACTCGTTTTCTGACATGTAGTGTATGTTATCTTAGCTGTCAGACCCATACACGGGGGTTTATGTTGTTCAGTGTATTTATACAGTATGTTCCCTATCCTATATCTAAATAGGTTGATGGATGCCTAGCACAAGGGACAAATTGGAACAGTTGTGGAATCATCACTTCCTCCCACTCGACACCTGCTTTCAGAGCTGCATCCTGCTCCTCTCCTAGCAGACTGTGATTTTGGGCTGAGAAGAGGAGGCGTCGCCATTGCACACTCACTCACTCACTCACGCACGCACGCACGCACGCACTCACCCACACCCACAACACGAACACTCTCACATCTTATTTAGGTGGGCTGAGGAAGGGAAGTGTGAGCTGCCTCTGTGTCATGTCTCTAGTGCTGCCAGTGACCAACGCTGCATATGCTTTAGCATCCTGGCTGTGTCAACACAACGGTCTACGCACCACCTCTCCTCCTCCTCCTTCCTCTTCCCTCCTCTCCTGTCTCCTCCTTCCTTCCCTCCTCTCCTGTCTCCTCCTTCTCTCCTCTCCCCTCCTCGCTTCTCCACTCCTCTCCAGTCTGGGCCCACCGCACCACACAGCAGAATAAATCAGGGAATGAACACACCTATAGCGCACAACAAAACACTTGGAGGGAAGATAAAGAGAATATTTGCGGAACCCCCAAATTAAAAATGGTGCCACCTCTCATTCGGAGCACGTCTGAAATAAAACATAGTCTTGCAAGGGCATAATCACTCAATCTACACCAGTGTGCACACACCCTACCCCCTGGACACAGAAAGCAGGTTGTGTGTGTGCCATTTCAAAACACTTCCAATGCAAGTGGCATACGTAGCTAGTAGTCCTGTTGGGGCTGTGTCTTGGCAGGCAGGTATGCACCGGTAGCCTAGTGGGAAGTTTCTCTTTTATCTGATTTCTGGCCATTTTCTCATCCCATCTGGCAGTTGGCAGATCCACAGAAGCTGACATTGTTGCTCCTCTCCTGAGTATCTAATTTAAGCATCCGATCTGTCAGAACTGCATTGGGAGCCTTCAATCTTCCATGCTGTGGCATGCTACACACTTCCCTCACAACTAACAACTCTTATCTGTATTGCAAGCCAGTTCGTACACATTGACTAAAGTGGACGTGCAGTAATGAGGAGTAACGTGCTTTACAGTACAGCGCCTGGGCCCGCATGCATGGAATGGATAAGAAGAATGCCCTCCATCTCTCTGTGATGTGCTCCTCCATCCTCAGTTCACCCCTCTGCTCGCCATAGAATTACTAGCAAAGTCAGGGAGCTGTGTGTACAGTTAGTTCATCCATGAGAATACCTGTGTCTGTACAGAATGAGAGTTAGAGACCTGGGCAACACTGGGCCGTATCACTCAGCGCTGACAGCTACAGGAGAATTGATAGTCCTGGGATCAACTCTGTTCTAAGTCAATGAGGAGTAATTGGAGTTAAGTGAGCACTGAGTATCCATGCCTACTGGGCAGGATACTACAGGGGAGATGCTGTTCTATGTGTGAGAGGCCCCACTGAATTTACAAGCTGCCTTCCTGTAGAGCGAGAAGTTCATACAGTATATTGGTGTACTATGCAGTATGAATTAGGCCAATGTATTATTTTACTTGCTGCAAGAATGTACTTTTTTTTTGCATTTGAAATATTGCGATGCAAAAAGTACGGTAAAAGATTGTGCAGAAAGAGTTTAAAAATAAACACTGTTTTACGTCTTAAGGAGTGCATAAATATTATTTGGTGTTGAAAGGGAGTCCCTGTAGTTTCATTTGAGGTGTCTGATGTGCCACTGTATAGAAAGCTATAATTTAGGTGTTTTTTCTCTCCCAAGCAGAGATCCAAAAAGCTGCTCTGGCAAGTTTGTGGGATATATAAATATTGAAGCAGCAAATTCCGATGCTAGTCGAGACTGTAATCCTGTAAAAGATGGCTGCATATTTGCTCTGTCTTTTTTAGGCAACATACATTTATGTGAGAGATTTTGGTCAGCCTCTCACACAGAGTAGCACTGCTGTTTAGCTACAGCCAGATGGGGGAGACCTTGTTATGGATAGCGTTGAGAGACTGAAGGTAAGTGGGGGCGGATGCTTCCCCATCCACCAGGTGAGTTGAGCAGTGTTTAAAGCATCATTGTTCAGCGAGACCCCCCCCCCAGAGAAGGATCTAGCCTGAGGCCTGGGTCCTTCTGCCTTCTTTAGTACTCCTCACAGATGTCAGTTTTCCCCAGCCTCTCTCTATCCCTCCCTCCCTCCCCTGCCTGCTCTTGTCTGCACACAAACTGCTCTTTGTTCGTCTCAGAATAATGTTTCCGCTCCGTATGCGCCCACTCATGACATCTCCTTAATTCCTTGAATGGATAAGGAAAACGATGGTGTGTGTTGGTGGCCTTGTGAGGTGATTAAACCACACTTGAGTGTGAGGCTGATATCACAATATGCATAGGTGACTAACTGTTGGCGATGTAGATGTTAGTATTGATAACTTATTAGGTTAGCCCTACAGAACAGCAGGGGAGGAGAGAAGGATTTGCTCCAGGATACAGATGAATCAGTGCGGCTGCCTGACTGGTGTTACCCATGTGGTCCGGTGTTTGCGGAGGACTCTATTAAAGCTAGTAATCTGCATAAACACACAGCGGATCTGAGGAAGGCCCAGCAGCAGGCAGGGAGGCAGATTGATTTCCTCTGCTGGGACAGACCTGGGCTCTCCGCTGATGAAACCCGGGTCTGTCTGCTCTGTTTGACTGGGGACCTTATCTCTCTCTCTCTCTATCTCCCCCCACCCGCATCCTCTCCTCCCTTCTCTCCCCTGCCTTGAGCCACTCTGTTGCGGTAGCTCCGGAGCCTCCCGCTGCTTCTCAGCCTCCTGTTTCTGGGATGGGCTCGGGGAAGGACCTAAAATTAGCAGCTCCCCCTGCTCTGTTTTGCTCGGCACGGACCACTTAATTAGCTGTAGAACACAGCATTGCTTAGCCCGGACTTGTGCCAGGGATGCATTATATAAGCGTTATATCATTTGATGCATATTTGATGCTGAACAGCGCAGAGAGAGAGTGTTGCTTGATGGTGGTGCCCCGCTCGCAGACCTGCGCTGTTGAATCAGATAAGAGGCAGAAGGTGAACTCTGCTCGCAGAGTTTGACACGGAGAGAAGTTACTTTAACCAGTATACAGAGGCAGCGTCTCAGAGGCTGGGGGTGCTAATGGTGTCTGTAATACTACTGTATTCTCCACGGGCAGTGTAGTTAGTGTGGTATTGGTAGAGTGTATGAATGGAGGATGATTGGCGTACACGTAATCATCCTGCTGTGAAGATAATGGGGTCACTTATTATTTTCAGTGTGTCTATTTGTAGCGCCGCTCATTCGTCGAAGACAAATGGCTTGAAACAACAGAGGTGCAAAAGGAATTTTGCCTCCCATCTTATCCACGTTCAAAATCTAGAACTACCTTCACTATATGAGTCAGCATGCGTGCTCGTTATACAGTAGTTATACAATATCCTCTAAATACCCACTAAATTCACAGAGAAAGTAGGTTTGGTAGTGGTGTAGTTCTCTATGGGTAAGCGACGTGATGTTGTCTTCTCTGCTAGCTGACCTACAAGGACATTGCCAGACACAAAGTGTCCTGTGTAAAGGCCTGTCTTTGTTGATGGCTTTGAAGAGATCAAATACTCTTGATTTATTTATTACTAGTCGTTTAATAAGTGTACATTGTGACCATGGTTACAGTATATGTGTTATTGTTGTAGCATCTCGAATGTTCTTTCAGTACAGTTGATGGGATGACCCTGGTAATACAAGGGGCCTTCAACAAAGCAATGGCATCCATTTAGCGTGACAATGTTGTGAAAAGTCACACCGTTCCTTACACTAGCTAGGATTACACACGCACTACTGTTACATAAGAAATTGCAACATTCACACAGATCAAATCACAACACCAACAGAGGCATCCATAACATAACATGATATGAAGTCACAGATACAGTTGAAGTCAGAAGTTTACACACACCTTGGCAAAATACATTTAAACTCAGTTTTTCACAATTCCTGACATTTAATCCTAGTAAAAATACCCTGTTTTAGGTCAGTTAGGATCACCACTTTATTTCAAGAATGTGAAATGTCAGAATAATAGTAGAGAGAATTATTTATTTCAGTTTTTATTTCTTTCATCACATTCCCAGTGGGTCAGAAGTTTACATACTCTCAATTAGTATTTGGTAGCATTGCCTTTAAATGGTTTAACTTGGGTCAAACGTTTCAGGTAGCCTTCCACAAGCTTCCCACAATAAGTTGGGTGAATTTTGGCCCATTTCTCCTGGCAAAGCTGGTGTAACTGAGTCAGGTTTGTAGGCCTCCTTGCTCGCACATACTTTTTCAGTTCTGCCCACAAATGTTCTATGGGATTGAGGTCAGGGCTTTGTGATGGCCACTCCAATATCTTGACTTTTTTGCCACATCATTAGAAGTATGCTTGGGGTCATTGTCCATTTGGAAGACCCATTTGCGACCAAGCTTTAACATCCTTACTGATGTCTACGAGACATTGCTTCAATATAGCCACATAATATTTCTTCCTCATGCTGCCATCTATTTTGTGAAGTGCACCAGTCCTGCAGAAAATACCCTCACAACATGATGCTTCCACCCCCGTGCTTCACTGTTGGGATGGTGTTCTTCGGCTTGCAAGCCTCCCCCTTTTTCCTCCAAACATAACGATGGTTATTATGGCCAAACTATTCTATTTTTGTTTCATCAGACCAGAGGACATTTCTCCAAAAAGTACGATCTTTGTCCCCATGTGCAGTTGCAAACCGTAGTCTGGCTTTTTATGGAGGTTTTGTAGCAGTAGCTTCTTCCTTGCTGAGCGGCCTTTCAGGTTGATATATGACTCGTTTTACTGTGGAAATAGATAATTTTGTACCTGTTTCCTCCAGCATCTTCACAAGGTCCTTTGCTGTTGTTCTGGGATTGATTTGCGCTTTTCGCACCAAAGTACGTTCATCTCTAGGAGACAGTACGCGTCTCCTTCCTGAGTGGTATGACGACTGCATGGTCCCATGGTGTTTATACTTGCGTACAATTTTTTGTACAAATGAACGTGGTACCTTCAGGTATTTGGAAATTGCTCCCAAGGATGAACCAGACTTGTGGAGGTCTACAATTTTTTTCTGAGGTCTTGGCTAATTTCTTTAGATTTTTCCATGGTGTCAAGCAAAGAAGCACTGAGTTTGAAGGTAGGGCTTGAAATACATCCACAGGTACACCTCCAATTGACTCAAATGATGTCTATTATCCTATCAGAAGCTTCTAAAGCCATGACGTCATTTTCTGGAATTTTCCAAGCTGTTTAAAAGCACAGTCAACTTAGTGTATGTTAACCTCTGACCCACTGGAATTGTGATACAGTGAAATAATCTGTCTGTAAACAATTGTTAGAAAAATGACTTGTGTCATGCACAAAGTAGATATCCTAACAGACTTGCCAAAACTATAGTTTTTTAACAAGAAATTTGTGGAGTGGTTGAAAAATGAGATTTAATGACTCCAACCTAAGTGTATGTAAACGTCCGACTTCAACTGTATATAGCTGCTCCCATAGTTTAATAGAACCCTATAAAACTTCCCATTAAGAGTATTGTTGTGTGTGCAAGCCAGGACAAGCTAACAAAGCTTGTTGATTTTTCGGAGAAATCCCTAAATAAATATGTGTCATGTTACTTCCCGAAACAAGACATGTTTACAACCGGGGCTAAGGGCCCAGTGACTCCCTTTCTTGGCAGCACCGTACACAGGGAGCGGGAAAAAGCATGCAGGTCCTCATTAGGAGTGAGTGTGGGAAACTAAAGTAAGGAAACAGGATCGCATCCAGGATCGGCAAGTCGTTGGCGGTCTCCAAGGTGAGAAGGTTCCCACAGAGTCTTCGTCATTGAGGATTTAGTTTGGTTGGAGGTTGATGCCATGTATTGGGATTCCATTACCTGACCAGTTACCAGACCAGTTGACTGTGTCTGCTTTCTTCAGCGTGGCACTCCATTTATGTTAGCTAACAGCTCTGTTTACACATCCATCAGGCAGCCATGGAATCAGTCACTGGGCTGGGAGCTAAGTGTTTCATTCAGTTGTATTCCAAACGGAACTAGATGGATCGACGGCACATGCATATGTGGTGTTTCGTTCTATCCATTTGGTACATGGGAATTCATTTCATACCGTTATTGGTCTTTCAGAATGAAATGATTGCCATTAGAATTGACCTGCTTGGTCATAAATGTGTGTGTGTGTGTGTGTGTGTGTGTGTGTGTGTGTGTGTGTGTGTGTGTGTGTGTGTGTGTGTGTGTGTGTGTGTGTGTGTGTGAGAGAGAGGGAAAGAACATTCAAGGGGCAGCCCATTGTAACTTCAGCCTGAGCCTATCAGCCTGCATGTCCTTCAACGCATGTCCATCCACAAACAACCTCTCTGTTACTCTACTCCCCAGCCAGGCCATATAATGTAAATGACAGTCTGCCCAGGCAATAAAGATGAATGGTATGTCTGTGCTTTCGCTTGGTTGTCACTGCTGGAGGGAGTTGTTTTTCGAACGCAAAAGGTAAGATTATCATCTCAGTCGAAATATGTAAAGAGACGTGTCATTCTGATCATGTTCCTCTATAAATGTACTGTCTTCTAGAACACGCTTGCTTATTTGTGGCGTAGAGCATCGTGTATTTACTGGATATTCATGTCATTGAAATGCTTTTTTTTTTACATCTGTCAATATTCAAGATGCCACTTACCACCCTCTCAGAGCCTCCTACTCGGTTCCTGTGTGCATGCCACAAATAGCTACAAATTGGCTGCCATTAAAACCTGTTAAAACCCAGATCGTCTGTAAAACTGAAAGGTGTGATGCATCCCAATTAATATCATGTTTGATGAACATTTCATCCAGCCATCTGTGATGGAGGATTTGGGCAAAAAATTGTCTTTCTTTCAAATTAAAAAAGTGGCAAATCACAAAAATGTGATTATGAGGCGATAATGCTTTTTCCAGGGCAATTATTACAAATGATCATAATAATTGAATTGTTTATTAACTCCCATCCATGGTCTTTCATGAATCACAACATTATATGACCTATTAGTTGGCTGCAACATTTGGTTTTGATTGAAGTTTGAAAAACATGCATTTTCAGTGAGCCAGCCTGAACCCAGATATCTTTTGGTTGTTTTGTTCTTGAGGCTGGCTCTTAGTGAGTCACCTGCACTTCCATGCATTGCTGTTTGGAGGGGTGCTGAGGGTCCTCAGCAGGGGTGATCTGTTTGGGAAGCCCCCGCATAAGCCAGCTGATCTGAGTTAGGGCCAAGTCTAAAATTGGTACTGCTTGTCTGGCGGATTTTGGCGTAAACTGACACTAGTGGGAGTAAGAAAAGGCCATGGGGGAGTGGAGGGGTGAGCGGGGGGGGCTCTCTAGGCTGTTCTGCCTGCTTTGTGTTACTGCCAGGGGCAAAAGGTGCCCCGGGCAACATAAGACCCTGTGGAATGACAGGGCCAGAGAGAGGGGCTCGGGAGAGACGTTCAGTTTTCGGTTTTCGCACCAGAAGGTTTTCATCGCCGGAATCGGGGACAGCTGTGGGATACCCACTCGGCTGACGGTGGAAAACACGCAGACAGGCAGGCGGGGTTGCGTTGTGTAACTACTAACCGGGTCCCTGATGGCTGGCTGAGAGCGAGTCACTGCCTTGCACTCCGATGAGCAATTGTGCCTTGGGTTGCATGAGAGCGTGTTTGTTTTGGAGGGGCTGCTGAGTGACTGTTTTCATGATCGCTTGCTCTCATTCTGTCAGGCTCCCTCACGCTCCCCCAAGGCTTGCTGGGGGGATCCACCTCCTGGCCAGGGAGCGTCAGGGGTCGCCAGGTCATATATGACATTAGAGAGGCCAGGAACATGTGAAACACTGTGTTTCTACTTCTCTCTCTCTGTCCCTACCTGGCTAAAAGGAGAGAAGGGAAAGTGATATATAAAGTGATTAAATGTGATGAACTCATTCGATATCTGCTTATTCAATATCTGCGTAAAGGAGCACATTTGTCAAGTTAAATGGGGAATGATGTGAGGGAAAATGTTCATTGAAAAATGAACAATGTGTTGTCTGGAGGTCGTACAACCTGCACTCAATACCATAACATTAGACATACAGTGCATTCGGAAAGTATTCAGACCCCTTGACTTTTTCCACATTTTGTTACGTTACAGCCTTATTCTAATTTTTTTTTTTTACATTCTCATCAATCTACACACCCCATAATGACAAACAAAATGTTTTGTTGTTGAATTTATAGCAAATTGGGAATTAAAATAAAATAATGAAATATGACATTTACCCATTACTCAGACATTGTCCCGAAGCCACTCCTGAATTTTCTTGGCTGTGTGCTTTGGGTTGTCCTGTTGCAAGGTGAACCTTCACCCCAGTCTAAGGTCCTGAGCGCTGAGGGATGGTGCCAGGCTTCCTCCAGATGCCAAAGAGTTCAATCTTGGTTTCATCAGATCAGAGAGTCTTGTTTCTCATGGTCTGTGTCCTTTAGGTGCTTTTTGGAAAACTCCCAAGTGGGCTGTCATGTGCCTTTTACTGAGGAGTGGCTTCCGTCTGGCCACTCTACAGTACCACAAAGGCCTGATTGGTGGAGGGCTGCAGAGATGGTTGTCCTATCCCCACAGAGGAACTTTGGAGTTCTGTCAGAGTGACAATCGGGTTCTTGGTCACCTCCTCCTCCTCTAGTCAAGTTGGAGAAACATCTCAAGGATGATCAATGGAAACAGGATGCACCTGAGCTCAATTTCAAGTCTCATAGCAAAAAGGTCTGAAAAAAATGTTTGCTTTGTTTTTGTGGGGTATTGTGTGTAGATTGATGCTAAAAAAACAAAATCATTTAATCCATTTTAGAATAAGAATGTAACAAAATGTGTATTGCTATTAAACATGTAGTGTGTGTTGCATGCTGTGGGGACTTCCTGTATTCCTCTTCGTGAGCTCCAGGAGTGTATAAGTGAAACCCACTGTTCAGCTTTAAACATAAGAATACAGAGAAGGTTCCAGTTGTCCGTTTTTTCCTTCTCTCTCTCAGTGTAGCTCTCATGGCCACTTTACATTAGGCACAGATATGCAATATGTGGCTGATGAAATGTAACATCTTTAAGAGGGCCATTGTTCCTTTTTTTCTCTTCCTGTTTTATAGAAAGTTCAATATGATTCCAGGTCTCTGATCACTTGCGTTGAGGTTAACTACTCCTGAAGTTTTCAGAGGGATACGGTGTCGTATTGCCAACCTGCTTTTGGGGGAAACGTATTATTTCATCCCCCGCCTCTCTGCCTGCTTTAAACAAGGGATCCGTGTCGCAGTGCCGTAAAAACTTCCAAAAGAATATTATTTTCAGCTCCTCAAGTAGGATGCAAGCATTTCATCGAGGTAGCTATGTTGGTTAATTATGCAAGTGTTAATAGGAAATCACTCTTCTAACAGGATATCAGCGTGTGTAAAATACTTCCAGCAATACTTGAGATGAAATATTGATGCTGTACAGGAGGGGATGTAATGGAGGGGATGAAAGTCCTCAATTAACACTGTTTGTTTGCTCTTGTCCCAGAAAGAGGCTTACTGACTTTTTCTAGCATACATTTAGGTTATATTCTTTTTAGTCATTTTGTAGCCTTTTAAAAGGGTACACTCCACTCAGAGTTTTGGGACTAATGTTGTGCAGGGTCCTGGATGGAAAAGGTTGGAATCTTGCTAGACATTTTATGGTATAGAAACCCATAAGGCAATGCATTGACCTGAGGTGCTGCAAAATTATCTTCAGCTGTGTTCATAGAATTCTCCACTTGAAGAACTCTACATTGTTCTCTATTACATGTACCTGGGGATACCTAGTCGGTTGCACATCTGAATGCATTCAACCGAAATGTGTCTTTTAACCCCACCCCTCTGAATCAGAGAAGTGCGGGGGGCTGCCTTAATCGACGTCCACGTCTTCGGCGTCCGGGGAGCAGTTGTTGTTAGGGGTTAAGTGCCTTGCTGAAGGGCAAAAGAGAAGATTTTTCCACCTTGCCAGTTCAGGATTTGAACCAGTGACCTTTTGGTTATTGGCCCAACGCTCTTAACCGCTAGTCTACCTGCCAAGAGACGAGAGGTGGTTGATTCTCTTATCAAGACACTGAGGTGATCTGTGTGGGCAACACCCCCCCCCCCCACACACACACACAGGATGAGTTGGGATGAAGGAGGATGTGTATTGGACATCAGAACAGAGCAACTTGGTTTGGTATTTTATACAGTTTTTGATTGAAGACAATCAAAATACAATATTCATAAAACACTATGAAAACATGTTGCTACTATACCATTCTGTTGCTTGGTATCCAGGGTATGTTGCACGTTTATATGAGCATGTGCACTTTCCACAATAAGTAGGTTCATTATTTATACTCTGAGTATGTTGAAAATACGAAAGGGCCAACATGGTAGAGAGCTGTCCTAGTTTTACACGGTTACATAACCAACATGTTTCTCAAATGAAGACAGTCAACCAGTACAGGAGGATGGGGGGACTGTCTCTTTAAGATAAAGTCTGAGAAAGTCTGGAGCTTGTTAAACACTGCCGACTGTTTTCCTTAGCGACTACCTGTTTTTCTCTCCAACCATCTGTTCATATGTTGTGTGGTGTCGTGTTATTCTCTTTCGGTTGCCTACCACTGTCAATACACGTGCAGGGTAGAAATAATGAGGCATGTCGTTGTGAACTATGTGAAATTGGGTTCTATTGATCTTGTCTCAGACATGCCTTCAACTATGCGCCTGGTACTGCTCACTGCTCAGGAGCACTGTGCTCTTAGTAAGAGGTGTACAGTGTGGACTATTGACTTCTGTTCACAGCAGGTGTTGGTTACGTTGAATTGCCCATACGTGGCTATGGTGTCAGGTCTCCCGGGAGTCCTTGGTGTGTGTGCGTATTAGGGCCAACTATTCCCAGTTGTCTCCTGCCCACACCGGTTCCTGATTCCCCATAGAGAGGTCAACAGAGGTCAAGTTATTTTTAGACCTGTAAATTGGATTCTCCAGTAAGGGCAAAGTAACAGTGGGCTTCTTATAGATGTGTACGTTTGTCTTGCATGACAGCACGGGTGTTATTAACCAATTTATCACCAGCACGGGACTGGTGTCTAACCTTGGTCGAGTTGGTCCACTTTAAACAAGTGCCATACGTGTTTGTTGTCATCCCCCGAGTCTTGAGGTGAATTCCTCTCCACAATGTCTGCTATTTTGGCCATGTGTGACCCTGAATGTATGCAATGCGGAGAATGTTACACGGTGACCCTCAAACTAGCCGCACCGATGCCTTGTCGCAGTGCTGACCTGTCCCAATGTCACTCTCCGTGGCCGATAATGTGGTGGTAGCCGCGTGTTGAAAGAGCAAGACAGGAGGAAATCATATCGTTGACCGGAGAGCAGAGGATGGGGCCAGAGATGGCACATCTCAGAGGATTTTACAGTATTGGCCTGGTGAGATATTTATAGAGGTGAGGAGTGGGATGGAGGAGGGGGAGAGGGGGAGTCACAGGCGGCAGGGGAAGTAAGCTGGCCGGGAGGGGTAGAGGGGAGAAGGGGGGGGTTACCATGTTGTTTTGGCCCCCTGGCCAGTACACACTCTCTGGGACAGGACAACCCCCGGGGGCCTGCCGGGCTGCCCCGATAGGACTGTGCTACTGTGTCATCACAACAGTAAAGAGTACAGCTGCACGATATGGGAATGTCATCTATTTGCTATTTTGTCTACCAAATATTGTGATTGCCATTTTACTTGCGATTTAGATCAAAACACTTGGGTTGTTGGGATCATAGAAATAAAAATGAGTATTCTGATTCTATGGTTGGTGTTGTTTGGCATGACAACGACAGGTACAGTAGAAGTTATGTGACAGGTTAGGAACCAAAGTGTTGACAAGAGCTTCCCAGGGGGATGCTTTTTACATTGAAATGTTACATTCGTGGCATTTAAAACAAATTGCACCCTCTTGATTGCAAATTGCAGCGATATTGATATTGCACATGTCAATATTGCAATTTTGACTACAATTCCATTCATTATGCAGCCATAACTAAGAGAGAGCAGCATCCTGCAACAGCCATGCTCCTACCACTCCACCCCCTAACTGTTGCCTTTCACTTGACCCCTCTATTTGTGCTCATGTCTTGCTTAGGAAAATGTCAACTTACTTTGTGAAAAAAGACTCGGGGGCCAGCAAAGAGAGAGAGACATAGAGAGAAAAAAGAGCAAAAGAGAGAGCGAGAGTGTGTACAAGCCGCTGCCTGGTCTTTGGGCCAGTGGAAGTGCCTCTAAATGTAGTCTGTTGTATAATCCCTCTGGGGGCCCTATTGCTATTTCTGTTCCTAAGTATGCGTCATGACTGACTGGGTATTTTCTCTGGTGACTAGCTTACATCAGTAGGTCTCCTAACAAGCATACACTCTCTCTCTACCAGTGAGTGGCTATTCTGATTGATGGGAGTTTGGCCCTGCATTTTGGTTTTTCTATTGGTGACCACAGAGAATGGACAAAAGGAGTTTCACCCCAGAGGAATGCTGTCGGTGACTGGAGATGTTGTGGGACTGGGGAGCTGATATAGCTAGGTTGGTAGACCAAATGTTTCTCCCTCTCTCCTTTTTATCTGTCTCTCCCGCTGGTGTTGCTGCTGAGAAGGTGATTTCCTTGTTGTCAGTGTGTTTTGTGAACTGAATGGGGGATGACAGTGGCTGTTGGATTGCCACCGGAGTGCTGATAGTGTTACGGACAGGGCAGGGGGGCCTTCTGCTCTGTGTGTTGTGTTACCCACTGTCTGCTGTGTGTTGTTGTAGCGATTCAGCCTTCACTTTGCTTGCCTGTGTGTGTGTGTGTGTGTGTATGACAGATTGGGCCTGGTCTGGGCTGCAGGGGTTGTCACAGGGCTGTGTGTGTGTGTATGACAGATTGGGCCTGGTCTGGGCTGCAGGGGTTGTCACAGGGCTGTGTGTGTGTGCCTGCTCTGTGTTCCTTGTTTGCACAGCCTTGGCAGGCGTCTCCCAGACGGAGATAAGAGGGAAACAATGCCTGCCTGTTTACAATCCACCTTTTCTTACGTATCCCCCTTCCCCCCTCCGTCATTCCCCTGTCCTCTAGCTCTCCTCTCCAGGAGCTCTCCAGTGGGGCACTAGTTGTTTACTCTGTAGGAAGCATGGCTGTAGGACCCCCGGTCACTTCCCCCTGGGCTCCACTGATGAGCTTACACAGAGCTGTCAGTTTTCTCCATTAAGGAAAGGTCTTTCCTTGTGTGGCACTGCTACCCCCCTCCCCTCCCCCAAGCTGCCGTTGCATGCTTTGAATCAAACCTCCCTCCCTCCATCTGTATTCCGCAGGGAGAGGGACAATGTTGTTTAACAAGAATGGGTTCCTTTTACAGCCTAGCACCCAGAGCCACAGAATCGCTTGCGTGTCTGTCTCTCTCTCTCTCTCACTCTGTGTGTGTGTGTGTGTGTGTGTGTGTGTGTGTGTGTGTGTGTGTGTGTGTGTGTGTGTGTGTGTGTGTGTCTGTGTGTGTGTGTGTGTGTGTGATCATACTGGAATAACTTGCTATGTGAGAGAATGTCCTGGTAATAAGGCAGGGAAACACCACACGTACACACACCTCTTGCCTCCCGCAGGTCTTACCCACATGCACATACACACAATTTCAAAGATGTTGCTTTCGGAAAAGCTCATCTTCCTGCCACTCTGCATGCTTAATCACACACACCACCCCAGCAACAGAAACCCCAACCCCAAACTCAGTCTCTCTTCCACACTCTTTCTAGCTCCTGTAGTCCAGGGGTGAAATTAGCACAACCTTGAAATGAACTTGAACAACATTCCCCTCTACTCCTCCCTCTCTCCTCTCCTTCTCTCTCTCCCTGCCCACCACAGTCAGCCAGATAGATTCCTTTTATGTACTCTCTCGCTTTTCTTTTTCTCACTCTGTCTGTCTTTCTGCGGAGAAGAGAACTGTAATACCCCTGTCTGATAACCTTGGAATGAGGATTCGTGCCTATGCCAAGTGTGCTAAACCATTTTTCCATTCACAAATTCTCAGACGATTTAGAATGTGTGTCACTGGTACTCGCAGTGCTTCAGGGCGTTTGCGGGAACATTTTTGCCCGGGCATGGCTGGGGGACACCCCCCCACTGTAGGCTCCTGTCTGGCCTCCTACTGCCTCTCAACTCATCTCAACCTTTTGAGAGCTTATGTCCTAACCCTAACTGCAGGAAGCTATGGGAGGGAAGACACGGTGTGCTCACGTTAATGTTTGTCTAATGTCCTCACATCCTGGCTCTGTGCTGTGTGTGTAGTAGTGGATGCTATAGCACTGTACTCCTGCATCCTGACAGGGCAGAGAGACTGAGCGGTGGGTACCACGCTACTGCCTCATTGTTGCGGGGTGATGGGGCGTGTTGGTCAGTTGTTTCATTATCTGTATCTGTCGGTGGGGACCAATGCAACTACCCGAGTTGGATTCCAATAGGCCTCAAAGGGCACGGGTAATGTTATGCAGGGCTACGTTAAGCAACCACTACTATGGTTGCAATGGAGCCACATCGAGAACAGCCTGATCCGGCCCCTGCTTTATCAGTTGCACTCTCTTGGCAGCGGGACAGGCCAGTAATTGTGTGCAGGTTTCGGTGCTGCATTCTTTGTTGCTTGTTTTCTGTTTGCGATTATTTGATTAGCCTCGAGCCTGTTTTTGAGTGTTCGCAAGCTATTTCTTGTGTGTGTGTGTGTGTGTGTGTGCACGTGTGTGTGTGTGTGCGTGTGCATGTGTGTGTGTGTGTGTGTGTGTGTGTGTGTGTCTGTCTGTCTGTAATAAAGGATAATAAGGCATTTCACCCTGGAGCCCAAACAGTGGGAAGGGGGTCTCCCAACTTTATTTTTCCATCTAACTTGGTGTTTACTGCTTGCCTCCAGTCCTGTCTAAAGTGAGTCACAGTCAGTCCCACTCCCACCACTCTACAAGGGTCTACTATGCAGAGAGGCCTTACTGCAAGCTGCGTTATTGCTACTCCACTCCCACATCAATGACCATCGCTGTGCGTTATTCACATCCAGTATCCTACAGTATGTTCTCATTCTCAGTATTGGAGTAGGTTGGGATTTTTGTCTGCCCACGTACCTCACCCAAGGTCAGCCTAGCCTGGGAGCAGATAGATATACATGTTTTCCCAAGCATATACAGATCTGTGACCAGGCTAGGAGCAATTTTTGTCCATGACCTTTTCTCTGTCATTATCTCTGCTTTTCAGTCTCTCAGTCCCAGCTTTGATGCACCTGTTCTGACCTTGCCTTCTGGATGATAGCGGGGTGGACAGGCCATAACTCAGGTGGTTGATGTCCTGGAGGGCAGGCAGTGTGCCCCCGGTGATGCGTTGTGCAGGCCGCACCACCCTCTGGAGAGCCCTGTGGTTGGGGAGAAGGGCTGTCCTGTCCAGTGTCCTGTAGTGTACAGTAGGATCCAGGTGGATGGGCTCAGTGTCTTAACCTGAGACGTGTGATCCTCAGTGACCCTTTTTTCAAGGAGCGTTCAGCTGTCTGATTCAGAGGAGGAGGTACATCAACACGTCAGTACTTTCCTCACTGCTCTCCTCTCTCACGGCCTTTCTTTCTTTCTCTCTCGCTTTCTGTCTTTTCCCTTCTCTCGTTCTCTGTTTCCATCCCTCTCAAGTTCTCTCTTCCTTTCTTCCCCCCCTCTCTCTCTCTCTCTCTCTCTCATCCTCTCTTTCGCTCTTGCTCTCTCTTTCACCCCCCCCCCCCCCATGTCTCTCACTCCCTTTGAAAAGTAAGTGTGTTCTAAGCAGGAGCTTGGCTCCAGTGACTGTGCATAGTACCAGTGGGGGTAATTGCCTAGCTCGGCCGTGCTCCTCTAGTATGGACATTTACCTCTATTGATGTGACCTTTATCTGGTCCCCGCTGTGTAGGCGGTAACATAACCACACAGCTAGAGTCACTCAAGCCAGCACGACTTCCTTTAAGGTTTGCATTCTCAAGTGCTAGCTGTTCAATACACTCTTCTGGATGGATGCTTCCACACAGCCGCTGTACAGAAAATGCCTTGATTGAATGGAAAAAGCCATTTCGGCCTCAGCAATCCTGGAAACACACACATAGGCATTATGATAATTATTGAATCCCCGATTCATTCTATATTTAGGTCCATTGCGGCAAACATCTTTTCACTATTCTCCTTGAAGCTGCACAATGGGCTTGTCTCAGCAAAAAAATGTATTGCTCACCTTCCTATGGAGGATTATGATTCATCTGTTCCCGTGAAGAACGTGGTAAGGACAGACAGACAGACCAGTAAGTTTAGCTGTGGAAATGTGTTTGGAGATGGGTGACTGTGTCCTGTTGGACTGTAATGTTTGTGTGTTTCGGTAAGTGTACCTCCTACTGTGAGAGTGCCTGTGCCGTGGTCTCTGACAGGGCGTGGCAAGTTCTAAGCCCCTCATACCTTCTGTCATTCTGTCCGGCAGCTGCTGGTGCCAGGTCCATGGCAGAGAGAGAGAGAGGCCCGGGCAGCAGGCACTGCCAGGCGGGCAAGCTTTCCTCTCCCTGCCTCCTACCCATTTCCTACTCAGCAGGTATCAGGCAGGCTAACACAGCCCAGCCTCTGTTCTTCTGGCAAACATGTCTTGTGCTCAACAGTAAAGAGAAAACAATGGAGGTAGTGAGAGAGGGGTGAGAGAGTTGGGAGAGAGGGGAGTGAGAGGAGAGTGAGGGGCACCTATTTCTCAGTCAAAAACATATTGTACCTTTTGAAAATACAACAGCAGGCCCAGCATGCTTCATGTCCATTGTGTTCACAATCAGTATTCCTTTCCCACAGTTACCATGGGTTACTATTGCTTGTACTTCTAGGGCTAGCTTTGGCCACTTTTAGCATATCAGTGTATGTGGTCCGTGTGTCAGGTTAGATGGTGGGCTGGAGGTGCTGGTTCCTAGCCTGTATGGGAGGATTAGCACAGATGCTAATGCTAGTGTCAGTGGTTTGGCAGGGCAGAACGCCTCAGTGTCCAGGGTTAGCTGCTGGTGCTCTGTCATTACAGCCTGACTGCCAGCGCTGGAGGCCATGGCACCAGGCCTGGACAAACACGCACGGGTGCAAACAGGCATGCAGGCACGTACACGCAAACACACAAACAGAGGAAGTGGAAAGGCAGGGCCAGGGGGACTCTCACACAGATGGCCCACTGACACGGGACACAGCGCCCATGGCAGACTGAGAGGACATGCAGAGAGAGGGAGGTGAAAGAGAGGAGAGAAGGAAAGAGAGTTAATGAATGAGAGGCTCCATGTAGAGGTGAGACAGATATTGTGAGGCAGCCAGGAAACTGGGACTGTGTTCCATGGAGTAAACACTTCAACTCTAGGTGATACCACCTGTCCACCAGGCTTATTCCAGGCCACGTCCACTCTGACCACCTCACACCAACAGCGAGGGGACTGGAGGTAGAATGGAGCTCCAATGCAGGAGGTCAATGTGGCACAGCCAGGCTACTCAACAATGGCTCAAAATAGCTAGAAGGCTAATTGCTAGCAGGCTGGCCGTTTGGTTCCTTTCTATATTTTCCACCATTGAGCCTTTTGTTGAGAGGCTTTCTGAACTACAGTAGGATCAGCTTCAACTCTCGTAGACAATGTCCCTCTGAAATGATCCAGTCTCTGTCTGGCGCGGCTGGGAAAGTTTCCTGTCTTGCAGCTCGCTCGTTCAGATTCACCAATCACCTCCCTCCCTTTCCCTCGCTTGTTCCCTTCCAGAAACGACTGCTGCTACACTGCTCGTTAATGCTGGAAAAATCACCAGGCCAGTCCGCCTGCATTACTCATAGCACAGGTGGACCCAAACCCCCATAAAAATATCCGTGGACTTATGCATACAGATGTCTTCATTTGAATGATTCCCCCCTTATTTTCCTATAAACCAGATGGATGTAAGAGATTGCAAGTCTATATAGTATTATTATCGTTTTTCCATGTCTTTTGTTCTAGCATTTTTCCATATCTACTCTTCTTTCCATGTTTGTAGGTCCAGAGTGATAGTGGAGGAAAATGCTTAGAGCCTATTATTAATCATCATGTAGGTCTGCGGTGTTACAAGCCAACCTAGAGACATGTCTGTTGTGTGCAGCAGAGAGACAAAGGGAGGGAGGGAGAGCTGGCAACCATTCAGCCAAATTGCTGTAGAGTGGGTGGCATTTTACATCCATGAATAATAACTGTAGGATTTAGCAGCTGAGACATGAGGATAGATGGAGGAAAACACACCAGCAAGAGGAGAGACAGAAACAGCAAACGTAGTGAGGGAGTGTGAATGAGTGGTGCACATGGTCACATAGAGGGAGTGTGTGAGGAAGGAGAAGTATATGGAAATAGCACACTGCCCCCGGCCTTGCAGTAGCCCAGTGTACAGCAAAACAGCACAACACACTGGCCTAACTGTTTGTTTGAACCACATGCTAACACAGTCAAGAGATCAGTTGTGATGACGACAGGTCCATAAAACAAGGCTGCTCAGGTTCAGCCCACCAGGCCCATGCTGTCATCTGACACAAATAAAGGCTCTCCCTTGCTCGCTTTACTTACAGTGCCTTCGAAAACTGTTCACACCCCTTGACTTTTTCCACATTTACAATGAATTCAAATGTCATTTTTGGTCAACGATCTAACACAAAATACTCTGTCAACGTGGAAGAAAAATTCTAACACAGCTTTGCACACCTGGACTGTACAATAAATAAACAGCCATTTTCAAGTCAAACTGTAACTAGGCCACTCAGGAACATTCAATTTCGTCTTGGTAAGCAACTCTAGTGTATATTTGGCCTTGTGTTTTAGGTTATTGTCCTGCTAAAAGGTGAATTTGTCTCCCTGTGGCTGTTGGAATGCAGACTGAACCAGGTTTTCCTCCAGGGTTTTGCATGTGTTTAGTTCCAGTCCGTTTCTTTTTATCCTAAAAAACAGCCACTGTGGGTGTGCCGAGTAGTCGGACAAAACGAGTATCGTAACGGGGTGCCAGCACATGTCTTTCTCATGTCCGTCAATCATGTGCTCGGTTCTATGTGGTCTAAGTAACTCAACTGGCTGTTTGTAGCGAGAAGGGCGGGCTGTACAGTTGATCCTGCTGCTCTGATTGGATAGAGTGAAGCTGTATGTCTCCGTCCACTTGCTTCATAATTTCCCTCGCATGTTTTCGGTCTGATCGTTTAGATTGCTGCTGCCTGCTACTATGATAAATCGCACGGCGAGGACATTTGCGATCGAGCTATCAATGTGCATAATATCTAACAACCGGGGCAAGTTCATTTCTTTGCCATATCTTTTGCAGTTTTACATTACTGCCCCATTGCAAACAGGATGCAATGTTTTGGAATATTTTTTATTCTGTACAGGCTTCCTTCTTTTCACTCTGTCATTTAGGTTAGTATTGTGGAGTAACTACAATGTTGTTCCATCCTCAGTTTTCTCCTATCACAGCCATTAAACTCTGTAACTGTTTTAATGTCACCATTGGCCTCATAGTGAAATCCCTGAGTGGTTTCCTTCCTCTCCGGCAACTGAGTTAAGAAGGACGCCTGTATCTTTGTAGTGACTGGGTGTATTGATACACCATACAACAATGTATTGTTTTGTATTGTACTTACCTGTTTCCAAGATGGCATAGCAGTTCAGACGTCTTTTGTCCTCGTCTTGTCGTGTCGTGTATATATATATATTTACAACTTTTTTTTCACATACATTTTATTTTTATTTTCCATCAACTCATCTTCAATACACTCTCCTGCAACCTGCCTCACCAATTGATATGTATAAATACGTATTATTTACCTCAAATCTGCAATCAAATCTGCAATCCTCCAAGAAGCTAGCCAGAAGCTAGTTAGCTTCTTTACTGGCAACTCGTTCGTATTCAGCTAACCACGGTTTGTGGTCATTAGCTATCCTTTAACTCGAAAATCTATCGCCAGTTTTGTACGGCGCAGCGCGGCTCGGAACGGAACATACCGGACCGATTTTTTTTTTCTCTCCATGTCCCTGGATTTCAACTGCTCTCTGGACATTCACTCCCGGATCTCACAGCTAGCTGGCTGCTATCCGTGTGTCTATCTGCTTTCGTCGATTCGGAGCAAACATCAATTACTCCGAGCTAGCGAGCTCCGTCAACCACTCCTGAGCTCCGTCAATCACTCCTGGGCTGCAGTCACCTATCCGGACCCGTTTTACTGCCTACACGGAGCCCCTCCGGGCCCTCACAACTGGACTGCCGACGTTATCTACCCGAAGGAGATCCGGCTGGCTCCTCCGTCGCGACGTTACCTGAATGCCCATCTGCGGCCTGCTAACCGTTAGCTGTCTTACCGGATGCTCTCAGAATAGACAATCGGACAATTTATTTATTTTTATTATTAACATGTTTCTTCTTGGGCCTCTATAACTATATCTATTGTTTTTATTTTTTTGTTGTTGTGTGATTTGGACTAATCCCCTCTACAACACGGAACTCCACTAATCTACTGACGGAACGCAAGAGGTGGCTAACAACAGACCTCCATCCTATGCTAGCTTGCTACCGATGTCCTGGCTAGCTGTCTAAATCGCCGTGACCCCCAAACCAACCTCTCCACTCCCTGGACCCTTTTGATCACTCGACTAAGGATGCCTCTCCTTAATGTCAATATGTCTTGTCCATTGCTGTTCTGGTTAGTGTTTATTGGCTTATTTCACTGCAGAGCCTCTAGTCCTGCTCACTATACCTTATCCAACTTATTATTTCCACCACCCACACATGCAATGACATCTCCTGGTTTCAATGATGTTTCTAGAGACAATATCTCTCTCTTCATCACTCAATACCTAGGTTTACCTCCACTGTACTCACATCCTACCATACCTTTGTCTGTACATTATACCTTGATGCTATTTTATCGCCCCCAGAAACCTCCTTTTACTCTCTGTTCCAGACGTTCTAGACGACCAATTCTTATTGCTTTTAGCCGTACCCTTATTCTTCTCCTCCTATGTTCCTCTGGCGATGTAGAGGTGAATCCAGGCCCTGCAGTGCCTAGCTCCACTCCTATTCCCCAGGCGCTCTCTTTTGATGACTTCTGTAACCGTAATAGCCTTGGTTTCATGCATGTTAACATTAGAAGCCTCCTCCCTAAGTTTGTTCTTTTCACTGCTTTAGCACACTCTGCCAACCCGGATGTTCTAGCTGTGTCTGAATCCTGGCTTAGGAAGACCACCAAAAATTCAGAAATTTTAATTCCAAACTACAACATTTTCAGACAAGATAGAACTGCTAAAGGGGGCGGTGTTGCAATCTACTGCAAAGATAGCCTGCAGAGTTCTGTCCTACTATCCAGGTCTGTACCCAAACAATTTGAACTTCTACTTTTAAAAATCCACCTCTCTAAAAACAAGTCTCTCACCGTTGCCGCCTGCTATAGACCACCCTCTGCTCCCAGCTGTGCTCTGGACACCATATGTGAACTGATTGCCCCCATCTATCTTCAGAGCTCGTGCTGCTAGGCGACCTAAACTGGAACATGCTTAACACCCCAGCCATCCTACAATCTAAACTTGATGCCCTCAATCTCACACAAATGATCAATGAACCTACCAGGTACCCCCAAAGCCTTAAACACGGGCACCCTCATAGATATCATCCTAACCAACTTCCCCTCTAAATACACCTCTGCTGTCTTCAACCAAGATCTCAGCGATCACTGCCTCATTGCCTGCATCCGTAATGGGTCAGCGGTCAAACGACCTCCACTCATCACTGTAAAACGCTCCCTGAAACACTTCAGCGAGCAGGCCTTTCTAATCGACCTGGCCGGGGTGTCCTGGAAGGATATTGATCTCATCCCGTCAGTAGAGGATGCCTGGATATTTTTAAAAACGCCTTCCTAACAATCTTAAATAAACATGCCCCATTCAAGAAAATTAGAACCAGGAACAGATATAGCCCTTGGTTCTCCCCAGACCTGACTGCCCTTAACCAACACAAAAACATCCTATGGCGTTCTGCATTAGCATCGAACAGCCCCGTGATATGCAGCTGTTCAGGGAAGCTAGAAACCGTTATACACAGGCAGTTAGAAAAGCCAAGGCTAGCTTTTTCAAGCAGAAATTTGCTTCCTGCAACACTAACTCTAAAAAGTTCTGGGACACTGTAAAGTCCATGGAGAATAAGAACACCTCCTCCCAGCTGCCCACTGCACTGAAGATAGGAAACACTGTCACCACTGATAAATCCACCATAATTGAGAATTTCAATAAGCATTTTTCTACGGCTGGCCATGCTTTCCACCTGGCAACTCCTACCCCGGTCAACAGCACTGCACCCCCAACAGCAACTCGCCCAAGCCTTCCCCATTTCTCCTTCTCCCAAATCCATTCAGCTGAAGTTCTGAAAGAGCTGAAAAATCTGGACCCCTACAAATCAGCCGGGCTAGACAATCTGGACCCTTTCTTTCTAAAATTATCTGCCGAAATTGTTGCCACCCCTATTACTAGCCTGTTCAACCTCTCTTTCTTGTCATCTGAGATTCCCAAAGATTGGAAAGCAGCTGCGGTCATCCCCCTCTTCAAAGGGGGACACTCTTGACCCAAACTGCTACAGACCTATATCTATCCTACCATGCCTTTCTAAGGTCTTGAAAGCCAAGTCAACAAACAGATTACCGACCATTTCGAATCTCACCATACCTTCTCTGCTATGCAATCTGGTTTCAGAGCTGGTCATGGGTGCACCTCAGCCACGCTCAAGGTCCTAAACGATATCTTAACCGCCATCGATAAGAAACATTACTGTGCAGCCGTATTCATTGATCTGGCCAAGGCTTTCGACTCTGTCAACCACCACATCCTTATCGGCAGACTCGACAGCCTTGGTTTCTCAAATGATTGCCTCGCCTGGTTCACCAACTACTTCTCTGATAGAGTTCAGTGTGTCAAATCGGAGGGTCTGCTGTCCGGACCTCTGGCAGTCTCTATGGGGGTGCCACAGGGTTCAATTCTTGGACCGACTCTCTTCTCTGTATACATCAATGATGTTGCTCTTGCTGCTGGTGAGTCTCTGATCCACCTCTACGCAGACGACACCATTCTGTATACTTCCGGCCCTTCTTTGGACACTGTGTTAACAACCCTCCAGGCAAGCTTCAATGCCATACAACTCTCCTTCCGTGGCCTCCAATTGCTCTTAAATACAAGTAAAACTAAATGCATGCTCTTCAACCGATCGCTACCTGCACCTACCCGCCTGTCCAACATCACTACTCTGGACGGCTCTGACTTAGAATACGTGGACAACTACAAATACTTAGGTGTCTGGTTAGACTGTAAACTCTCCTTCCAGACCCATATCAAACATCTCCAATCCAAAGTTAAATCTAGAATTGGCTTCCTATTTCGCAACAAAGCATCCTTCACTCATGCTGCCAAACATACCCTTGTAAAATTGACCATCCTACCAATCCTCGACTTTGGCGATGTCATTTACAAAATAGCCTCCAATACCCTACTCAACAAATTGGATGCAGTCTATCACAGTGCTATCCGTTTTGTCACCAAAGCCCCATATACTACCCACCATTGCGACCTGTACGCTCTCGTTGGCTGGCCCTCGCTTCATACTCGTCGCCAAACCCACTGGCTCCATGTCATCTACAAGACCCTGCTAGGTAAAGTCCCCCTTATCTCAGCTCGCTGGTCACCATAGCATCTCCCACCTGTAGCACACGCTCCAGCAGGTATATCTCTCTAGTCACCCCCAAAACCAATTCTTTCTTTGGCCGCCTCTCCTTCCAGTTCTCTGCTGCCAATGACTGGAACGAACTACAAAAATCTCTTAAATTGGAAACACTTATCTCCCTCACTAGCTTTAAACACCAACTGTCAGAGCATCTTACAGATTACTGCACCTGTACATAGCCCACCTATAATTTAGCCCAAACAACTACCTCTTTCCTAACTGTATTTAATTTATTTATTTATTTTGCTCCTTTGCACCCCATTATTTTTATTTCTACTTTGCACATTCTTCCATTGCAATACTACCATTCCAGTGTTTTACTTGCTATATTGTATTTACTTTGCCACCATGGCCTTTTTTGCCTTTACCTCCCTTCTCACCTAATTTGCTCACATTGTATATAGACTTGTTTTTTTTTACTGTATTATTGACTGTATGTTTGTTTTACTCCATGTGTAACTCTGTGTCGTTGTATGTGTCGAACTGCTTTGCTTTATCTTGGCCAGGTCGCAATTGTAAATGAGAACTTGTTCTCAACTTGCTTACCTGGTTAAATAAAGGTGAAATAAATAAAAATAAATAAATAAATGTGTAAGTCATAACTTCACCATGCTCAAAAGGATATTCAATGTATGATTTTTTTTATTTTTTACATTTACCCATCTACCAATAGGTGCCCTTCTTTGGGAGGCATTGGAAAACCTCCCTGGTATTCGTTGTTGAATCTGTGTTTGAAATTCAATGCTCGACTGAGGGAACTTACAGATAATTGTATGTGTGGGGTACAGAGATAAGGTAGTAATTCATGTTAAACACTATTATTGCACACAGTGAGTTCATGCAACTTATTATGTGACTTGTTAAGCACATTTTTACTCTTGAACTTATTTAGGCTTGCCATAACAAAGGGGTTGAATAATTATTGACTCAAGACATTTTAGCTTTTCAATTTTAATTAATTTCTAAACATTTCTAACTGGCAGCTTCATTAAATAGTACCCGCAAAACACCAGTCTCAACGTCAACCGTGAAGAGGCGACTCCGTGATGCTGGCCTTCTAGGCAGAGTTCCTCTGTCCCGTGTCTGTGTTCTTTTTCCCATCTTAATCTTTTATTTTTATTGGCCAGTCTGAGATATGGTTTTTCTTTGCAACTCTGCCTAGAAGGCCAGCATCCTGGAGTCGCTTCTTCACTGTTGACGTTGAGACTGGTGTTTTGCAGGTACTCTTTAATGAATCTGCCAGTTGAGGACTTGTGAGGCGTCTGTTTCTCAAACTAGACACTCTAATGTACTTGTCCTCTTGCTCAGTTGTGCACCGGGGCCTCCCACTCCTCTTTCTATTCTGGTTAGAGCCAGTTTGCGCTGTTCTGTAAAGGGAGTAGTACACAACGTTGTATGAGATCTTCAGTTTCTTGGCAATTTCTCGCATGGTATGGCCTTCATTTCTCAGAACAAGAATAGACTGAAGAGTTTCAGAAGAAGGTTCTTTGTTTCTGGCCATTTTGAGCCTGTAATCGAACCCACAAATGCTGTTGCTCCAGATACTCAACTAGTCTAAAGTATGCCAGTTTTATTGCTTCTTTAATCAGAGCTAACACAACGTGTCATTGGAACAAAGGAGTGATGGTTGCTGATAATGGGCCTCTGGATGCCTTTGTAGATAGTCCATCGAAAATCTGCCATATCCAGCTACAATAGTCATTTACAACATTAACAATGTCTACATGGTATTTCTGATCAATTTGATGTTATTTTAATGGACAAAATATTAGCTTTTCTTTCAAAAACAAGGACATTTCTAAGTGACCACAAACGTTTGAAAGGTAGTGTATGCTTGTAATATTTCTACACACATAGCGATACATTCAGGGCTGTTTGGTCTAGTAATGATACTGTAAATATTTGTTTTTTTCACACAGCCTTGTGCTACTGGTTCTTTTGTAATCAACCAAACACAGGAGGATCTTCAGAGCAGGACAAAAGGAAGAGGGGAAGTGATACAATGTCATGGGATGAACCAGATATTGTGTCTCTGTCTGTGTCACCTGGTGAAACCTCTGAGCGTAGCCAACCCTGTGGCTAGGCTGTGGTGTAACTAAGTAAAACTAAGTAAAAAATACTTTTGAAGTAGAATCTAGAAGTAATTTTTGGGGGTATCTGTACTTTACTATTTATTTTTTTGACAACTTTTACTTTTACTCCACTACATTCATAAAGAAAATGTGTACTTTTTACTCCCATGCAATTCACGCACCTATCAATATAACATGGGGACATCTGATGTCTCTGATCTGGCAGACTCACTTAGCACAAATACTGCATTTGTAAATGATGTCTGAGGGTTGGAATTTGCCCCTGGCTGTCTGTAAATATATGTTTTTTTAAACACAGTGAAAGGAATTTAATTTATGGCATTTACTTTGTACTTTTAGTCAAGTATGAAAATTACTTTTTCCAACACTGTACTTAAATACATTTAAAACCAGATACTTTTAGGCTTTTACTCAAGTAGTATTTTACTGGGTGACATTTACTTGAGTCATTTTCTATTAAGGTATCTTTACTTTGACTCAAGTATGACAATGCAATACTTTTTCAACCACTGCCAGCAGGATCAAAGGTCACCTGTGGAGAATAGAGCGGGGGAAATCTGCTTTCTGGTTCTGCCTGATGCTCCCATTGGTGAAAAGGCCAAGTGTGTTAAGATATTCAGCCCGGAGAATTACGCAAACAGGGCACAAGCTCTGGAAACAGGCTATAATTTCCGATGTAGTTTTTTTGACATGATAGGGAAAATAAGTAGTGTTATTACTACTGTAACTAATAACTCGTGATAATGTATTGTAAAGTACAGCACAGGTCAAATTCCAATGGTGATACTAGTGTAACATTCATTCTGTATGGTATTCTCACACCCCAGACCGGTATGTCCTTTTTTGGTGTCATATTTTGTGCTGTAGTGGTAATGGAAGATGGCTGTGCATTTGACTTGTCTGGTCAGCCATTCATACATACAGTATGTGTTTAGAGTTAAGGTTTTTACGGAATCTTCGATCAGGCTGTCTGGCAGCTATACCTACAAACCTTTTGACCGGAGTCTGACTTACACACACACGCACACGCACACACGCACACACACACACACACACACACACACACACACACACACACACACACACACACACACAGACAGACAGACAGACAGACAGACAGACAGACAGACAGACGTGAGATACTTCCCAGAGGTCCTCCAGCAGATGTGTGGCATTTGTGTCTGGCCCATGGAGATGGTGGAATGTGAAACCTCGTAACGCACCTCCGATTTTCCATTCCTGCTGCGTACACATCCCATTATCAATTTTATATGAAAGTAGGAAATTCCCTTAAAGCGCTAGCACGATCTGGCTGCCGGTCCATCAGCTGAGGGGGCATTCCTGGCTGGGGGGCCTCAGGGCCCAAGGAGGAAGAGGACAGGGCTCCAGGGTGGCCCTTTCATGGCCACATTAATGGTGGTATAAAAAACTGCTATACTACTTCACCTATTCTCTCTCTCTCTCGCTCTCCCCCCTAAAATAGACCTGCGTCTGGTCATTTGCAGCTGAAATGGAATATAAATGGGCAAAAAATACATTTTGTGTCGGTGTGTGTAGCACGTGTTGAAACCTTTGGAAGAGGTGATTTGAAATTGTCCGGTTTTTCAAACTTATTTCACAGATTACCGCTGGCTGTAATTAAACAGAGGCGGAGGAATATGATCATGCAGTGGGATGAGCTGAATAGGTGTAACGGTTTTCTTTAGGTGAAGTAGAGGCGGACCAAAATGCAGCGTGGTTGTTATTCATTGTACTTTAATAAAGAAACTGTACACGAATAAACTAACAAAACAACAAACGTGCGAAAACCTAAAACAGTCCTATCTGGTGAACAATCACCCACAAACACACAGTGAAACCCAGGCTACCTAAATATGGTTCCCAATCAGAGACAATGACTAACACCTGCCTCTGATTGAGAACCATATCAGGCCAGACATAGAAATAGACAAACAAGACATCCAACATAGAATGCCCACTCAGATCACACCCTGACCAACCAAAACATAGAAACATACAAAGCAAACTATGGTCAGGGTGTGACAATAGGAGCTGTTGATAGAAAGTGCAGTATGGTTTTGCAGCGTGAGCAAACTGTTCCTAACCAAGAGAAGCTTCTATCATTCAGTAATATTGCAGCCTGACTGTTGCCCACAGATGGACGGGCTTGAAGTTTTAACATTTCCAAGAGCTGAAGTCAGTTGTGACAGCTGAACTTGTACCCTGACAATACAGACAGTGCTCCATTCAGCCTCACCTTTGTCGGGTCTCCCCTGAACGCTCCACAGACGACAGATTTCTGCCGGAGCGAAGGAAACTTTCTCCAAAGAACAGAATAGAAGCCTATAAACTCACAGGAGCAGTGCTGGGTGACGAAAGAGGATGTTGACTAAGCTCACGTCAGTTTTCTGGTGCGTTGATGTGGCCCGAGGAGGCTGGAGACTGTTGGTTTCCTTTTCCTGTGCGGTTAATCTTAATGTCGTAGAGGCTTTATTCTCTTTTCCTACTGTTTGTCAGTTTTGCCCTGTTTAGAGGTTGCGGACTATTTGAGCTATTTTAGTACAGTCGGGCCCAGAGTTGTCTCAGCTCCTGGCCTGGCCCACTAGAAGCCATGTTTTACCACCACAGCAGGTGCTTGGTAGTTATGTTCTTATGAGAGCCCTTCGAGAGCTCTGTCACAGCGGTGGAGCTCTGAGAGAACACATCAGGCCCAATAAGACCACCGGTCCCAGATTCCAGATAGTGGGGAAAAGGACAAGGAAATATTTCTCCCCACTCCAGGTCGGGGGAAAAAAAAACATTGCAGTTGATTATGTGGTTTGTTTACTTGTGGGTTAATCCCCTCCACTCCTCTTTCTGATCCCCCTCTAGATATCTATACACCACACACACACACACACACACACACACACACACACACACACACACACACACACACACACACACACACACACACACACACACACACACACACACACACTGGCTGATGGTTGTGTGATTGGAGGGGAGGCAGTTGTGACTCCAGTGTGTGTCCCAGAAGAGCCAGTGTAGTGTGTGGTGTGTTGCCCTCCACCCCAGTCAGACAGCAGCTGCTAACGTTATGTAAGCAATGTGCTGCACTACTCTGCACTGCTCTATGCTGTCAGTATGCATTAACCCAGCCCAGCCCTGAGAGAGGTGAGGGATGTGGGGGTTGCCCAGAGCTCTTGAGCACATGTGTGTGTGTGTGTGTGTGTGTGTGTGTGTGTGTGTGTGTGTGTGTGTGTGTGTGTGTGTGTGTGTGTGTGTGTGTGTGTGTGTGTGTGTGTGAGCTCAGAGTTATAATACCAAAAATGGTTGAATTTTATATATCTATATCTCAGAGGTTTATGTAATGTTTCCAGGCGACCTCCATCACTGATTGGAGGGAGGGAGGGAGGGAGGGAGGGGGAGAGAGAGAGAGAGAGAGAGAGAGAGAGAGAGGTAATATAGTAATAGTGTTGCAGAGAGAGAGGTAATATAGTAATCGTGTTGCAGAGAGAGAGAGGTAATATAGCAATAGTGTTGCAGAAAGAGAGAGAGGTAATATAGTAATAGTGTTGCAGAGAGAGAGAGGTAATATAGCAATAGTGTTGCAGAGAGAGAGAGGTAATATAGCAATAGTGTTGCAGAAAGAGAGAGAGGTAATATAGTAATAGTGTTGCAGAGAGAGAGGTAATATAGTAATCGTGTTGCAGAGAGAGAGAGGTAATATAGCAATAGTGTTGCAGAAAGAGAGAGAGGTAATATAGTAATAGTGTTGCAGAGAGAGAGAGAGAGGTAATATAGCAATAGTGTTGCAGAAAGAGAGAGAGGTAATATAGTAATAGTGTTGCAGAGAGAGAGAGAGGTAATATAGTAATAGTGTTGCAGAGAGAGAGAGGTAATATAGTAATAGTGTTGCAGAGAGAGAGGTAATATAGTAATCGTGTTGCAGAGAGAGAGAGAGAGGTAATATAGTAATAGTGTTGCAGAGAGAGAGGTAATATAGTAATAGTATTGCAGAGAGAGAGAGAGAGGTAATATAGTAATTGTGTTGCAGAAAGAGAGAGAAGTAATATAGTAATAGTGTTGCAGAGAGAGAGAGGTAATATAGTAATAGTGTTGCAGAGAGAGAGGTAATATAGTAATAGTGTTGCAGAGAGAGAGGTAATATAGTAATAGTATTGCAGAGAGAGAGAGAGGTAATATAGTAAATGTATTGCAGAGAGAGAGGTAATATAGTAATAGTATTGCAGAGAGAGAGAGAGGTAATATAGTAAATGTATTGCAGAGAGAGAGGTAATATAGTAATAGTATTGCAGAGAGAGAGAGAGGTAATATAGTAATAGTATTGCAGAGAGAGAGAGGTAATATAGTAATAGTATTGCAGAGAGAGAGAGGTAATATAGTAATAGTATTGCAGAGAGAGAGAGGTAATATAGTAATAGTGTTGCAGAGAGAGAGAGGTAATATAGTAATAGTATTGCAGAGAGAGAGAGGTAATATTGTAATAGTATTGCAGAGAGAGAGAGGTAATATAGTAATAGTGTTGCAGAGAGAGAGAGGTAATATAGTAATAGTATTGCAGAGAGAGAGAGAGGTAATATAGTAAATGTATTGCAGAGAGAGAGAGAGGTAATATAGTAATAGTATTGCAGAGAGAGAGAGAGAGAGGTAATATAGTAATAGTATTGCAGAGAGAGAGGTAATATAGTAATAGTATTGCAGAGAGAGAGAGGTAATATAGTAATAGTGTTGCAGAGAGAGAGAGGTAATATAGTAATTGTGTTGCAGAAAGAGAGAGAAGTAATATAGTAATAGTGTTGCAGAGAGAGAGAGGTAATATAGTAATAGTGTTGCAGAGAGAGAGGTAATATAGTAATAGTGTTGCAGAGAGAGAGGTAATATAGTAATAGTGTTGCAGAGAGAGAGGTAATATAGTAATAGTATTGCAGAGAGAGAGAGAGAGGTAATATAGTAATAGTGTTGCAGAGAGAGAGAGAGGTAATATAGTAATAGTATTGCAGAGAGAGAGAGAGGTAATATAGTAATAGTGTTGCAGAGAGAGAGAGGTAATATAGTAATAGTGTTGCAGAGAGAGCGGTAATATAGTAATAGTGTTGCAGAGAGAGAGAGGTAATATAGTAATAGTATTGCAGAGAGAGAGAGAGGTAATATAGTAATAGTGTTGCAGAGAGAGAGAGGTAATATAGTAATAGTGTTGCAGAGAGAGCGGTAATATAGTAATAGTGTTGCAGAGAGAGAGAGGTAATATAGTAATAGTGTGGCAGAGAGAGAGAGGTAATATAGTAATAGTATTGCAGAGAGAGAGAGGTAATATACTAATAGTATTGCAGAGAGAGAGAGAGAGGTAATATAGTAATAGTGTTGCAGAGAGAGAGGTAATATAGTAATAGTGTTGCAGAGAGAGAGAGGTAATATAGTAATAGTGTTGCAGAGAGAGAGAGAGAGAGAGGTAATATAGTAATAGTGTTGCAGAGAGAGAGGTAATATAGTAATAGTGTTGCAGAGAGAGAGAGGTAATATAGTAATAGTGTGGCAGAGAGAGAGAGGTAATATAGTAATAGTATTGCAGAGAGAGAGAGGTAATATACTAATAGTATTGCAGAGAGAGAGAGAGAGGTAATATAGTAATAGTGTTGCAGAGAGAGAGAGAGGTAATATAGTAAATGTATTGCAGAGAGAGAGATGAAATATAGTAATAGTATTGCAGAGAGAGAGAGAGGTAATATAGTAATAGTATTGCAGAGAGAGAGGGGTAATATAGTAATAGTATTGAAGAGAGAGAGAGAGGTAATATAGTAATAGTATTGCAGAGAGAGAGGTAATATAGTAAATGTATTGCAGAGAGAGAGATGAAATATAGTAATAGTATTGCAGAGAGAGAGAGAGGTAATATAGTAATAGTATTGCAGAGAGAGAGGGGTAATATAGTAATAGTATTGCAGAGAGAGAGAGAGGTAATATAGTAATAGTATTGCAGAGAGAGAGGTAATATAGTAAATGTATTGCAGAGAGAGAGATGAAATATAGTAATAGTATTGCAGAGAGAGAGAGAGGTAATATAGTAAATGTATTGCAGAGAGAGAGAGAGGTAATATAGTAAATGTATTGCAGAGAGAGAGATGAAATATAGTAATAGTATTGCAGAGAGAGAGGGGTAATATAGTAATAGTATTGCAGAGAGAGAGAGAGGTAATATAGTAAATGTATTGCAGAGAGAGAGGTAATATAGTAATAGTGTTGCAGAGAGAGAGAGAGAGGTAATATAGTAATAGTGTTGCAGAGAGAGAGAGGTAATATAGTAATAGTGTTGCAGAGAGAGAGAGAGAGAGGTAATATAGTAATAGTATTGCAGAGAGAGAGGTAATATAGTAATAGTATTGCAGAGAGAGAGAGGTAATATAGTAATAGTATTGCAGAGAGAGAGAGGTAATATAGTAATAGTGTTGCAGAGAGAGAGATAATATAGTAATAGTGTTGCAGAGAGAGAGAGGTAATATAGTAATAGTATTGCAGAGAGAGAGATAGGTAATATAGTAATAGTATTGCAGAGAGAGAGAGGTAATATAGTAATAGTATTGCAGAGAGAGAGGTAATATAGTAATAGTATTGCAGAGAGAGAGAGGTAATATAGTAATAGTATTGCAGAGAGAGAGAGGTAATATAGTAATAGTATTGCAGAGAGAGAGAGAGGTAATATAGTAATAGTGTTGCAGAGAGAGAGAGAGAGGTAATATAGTAATAGTATTGCAGAAAGAGAGAGAGAGAGAGAGAGAGAGAGAGAGGTAATATTGTAATAGTGTTGCAGAGAGAGAGAGAGAGGTAATATATAGTAATAGTGCTGCAGTGGATGTCTTGTTTCTGAACTACCCCTGGCACATTTTTCACTCCTACTTCACTGGAGAATGAAGGGTATTTCCTCAGAGATACAGGCCGACCGCAGAGAGAGAAGCCCATCTTCTGACAATTTATATCTCACTTCGGAGAAATGCTATAAGCCACCGGCTTTCCAGAAAATGTCAGAATGGAAGGAGAGTCCACCAAAGTTAGTTAACAGTGATACTGTATTTGATCTCACTCTGTAAGTGTTAACACACATCAGTTATTGATACAGGCACATTCACTTTTTGAGCTTTTAATATAGTACAGTATAGCCGCAGGTTTGGCGTAGGCTGTTGTGGATAAGTCCTGTTATCCCCAGTATGGGACTAGAGTAATACTCAGCCTGTGGGTTTCCCCCGTGTTTTCCACTCCCTCCTCCCCTGTCCTCCTGATCCCAGCTGGACTGGAAAGTGTCCCAATGGTAGTGACAGGAAGTCCCATACAGGCAGGAACACCTATGCTGTTGTGAGGGTTGGTGTGGTTGCTTGGTTGGCAGCCCAGCCCAGGGCTCTGGGTCTCTCTGGGGCCCTGCTCCAACACAGGGTCTATTTGTGTGGCTCCCACCCCAGCCGTGTGGCTCCCACCCCAGCCGTGTTAATCAGACCAGGGCCCTCCCTCCCCTCCCTTCTTATTGGAGCCCACAGCTGTTTTCCTTCCCACTACCATTCATTACCAACACACATGTTGAAGGCCAATCAGGAGGGACCTGCTCTGCTCTCTCTAGCCGTGAGGGTAAAGGAACAGGAAGCGTTAGCATGCTCCGTTACCGCGGGTACCATACCGCTGAGCCATGCTATCTCGCAGGAGAACTACTGAAAAAACAAGTAATTATACCCTTCAAATGTTCTTAATAAGGGAAAATTGGGTTTATCTTCTTACTTTACTGGATAAAAAAAGAGGCTACGATGTTTCCTGACCGTGAGTCTCTCTGTCGCTCTCTGACTGTCTCCGTGATGCAATGGGAACCTTACATCAGAGGCCCCTTCTCGAAAATCAACTTGTCCACGGAGTGGATTCAACATGTTAGAACAGACATGGAAAAATAAGAGACACAATTGTCTTCTTTCCTTGGGCAGGGCCAAATGACTTGGAAAAATGTGCTGTCGAATAGGGGGACTGGAAGCGGAGTGAGAGGAGAACAAGTGGAATATGCTCTGTCACAACCCCTGTGTGTTTGTGTCTGTGTGTGTTTCTGTTTTCCACGGGTGAGGTTTGGTCACGGAAAGAAAGAGAGCGAGATCAATCCAGCTCCTCCTCTCCCTCCCAGCGAAGGAACATGTTGTTGAGTGTCCCAGTAGGAATCTGACTAACTTTCCTCCTCATGTGGAACCAAGTGTTTCCAGTGCTTGCCAGTCAGAGAGTCAGTCAGTGTTTACTCCCTGAGTCCATGTCTCATAGACTGCTCCCTGTCAGGAAACCTGGCGTGGGCCCTCAAGGTGCGAGAGAGCGCTGGTATATGGTGAACATGAGTGAAAATGTTTTCTTTATCGATTTCCTACTGCTTTGTCTTAAGCCCGTGTCCCGTCCTTTATGTTCTTCACTGAGCGGAAGCTGTGTGTGACTCTCTCTCTCTCTCTCTCTCTCTCTCTCTCTCTCTCTCTCTCTCTCTCTCTCTCACTCTCTCTCACGCTCTCTCACTCTCACTCTCTCTCACGCTCTCTCTCTCTCTCTCTCTCTCACGCTCTCTCTCTCTTTCTCTTTCTCAGTAGTCTTGTTCTTTGTTGTCAGGGGAGTCAAGTTCACACCTCTCGTGACCACTTCCTTTAGCGTCAGCAGCTCGATTCCGGCTACACGCCTCTCTCTATATCGCTTTCTCAATCTCACAGCTTTTGTTGCCATTCAACACAAAAACACTTGGGCGGGAATTTATGTCGGTGTTGTGTTAAAACACAGCCACATACACTACCGTTCAAAAGTGTGGGGTCACTTAGAAATGTTTTTGTTTTTGAAAAAAAAGCAATTTTTTTACCATTAAAATAACATTACATTGATCAGAAATACAGTGTAGACATGGTTAATTTTGTAAATGACTATTGTCGCTGGAAACAGCTGATTTTTGAATGGAATATCTACATAGGCGTACAGAGGCCCATTATCAGCAACGATCACTTATGTTTTCCAGTGACACGTTGTGTTAGCTAATCCGCGTTTATCATTTTAAAAGGCTAATTGATCATTAGAAAAACCCTTTTGCAATTATGTTAGCACAGCTGAAAACTTTTGAACTGATTAAAGAAACAATAAACCTGGCCTTCTATAGACTAGTTAAGTATCTGGAGCATCAGCGTTTGTGGGTTCGATTACAGACTCAAAATGGCCAGAAACAAATAACTTTCTTCTGAAACTCGTCAGTCTATTCTTGTTCTGGGAAATGAAGGCTACTCCATGCGAGAAATTGCCAAGAAACTGAAGATCTCGTACAAACTGGCCCTAACCAGAATAGAAAGAGGAGTTGGAGGCTCCGATGCACAACTGAGCAAGAGGACAAGTACATTAGTGTCTAGTTTGAGAAACAGATGACTCGCAAGTCCTCAACTGGCAGCATCATTAAAGAGTACCTGCAAAAGACCAGTCTTAACATCAACAGTGAAGAGGCGACTCTGGGATGCTGGCCTTCTAGTCAGAGTTGCAAAGAACAAGCCATCTCAGACTGGCCAATAAAAATAAAAGATTAAGATGGGCAAACGAACACAGACACTGGAGTCGCCTCTTCACTGTTGACGTTGAGACTGGTGTTTTGTGGGTACTATTTAATGAAGCAGCTAAAAATCCAGCCACCCAAGTCATAGACTGTTCTCTCTGCGGTACCGGAGCGCCAAGTCCAGGTCCAAGAGGCTTCTAAACAGCTTCTACACCCACGCCATAAGACTCCTGAACAGCTAATCAAATGGCTACCCAGACTATGTGCAAACCCCACGCTGCTACTACTCTCTGTTATTATCTATGCATAGCCACTTTTAACAACCCTACCTGCATGTACATAATTGTCTCAATTACCTCGACACCGGTGCCCCCGCACATTGACACTGTACTGGTACCTCCTGTATATTTCCCCTATATTGTTATTTACTGCTGCTCTTTAATTATTTGTTTTTCATATCTCTTACGTTTTTTAAAACTTTTTTTTTTTATAGTTATTTTCTTAAAACTGCATTGTTGGTTAATTAAGGGCTTGTAAGTCAGCATTTCACTGTTTGGCGCATGTGACAAATAAAATGTGATTTGATATTCCGTAAAAAAATCTGCCGTTTCCAGCTACAATAGTCATTTACAACATGAACAATGTCTACACTGTATTTCTGATCAATGTGACGTTATTGTAATGGGCAAAAAATAAATAAAGTGCTTTTCTTTCAAAAACAAGGCCATTTTTAAGTGACCCCAAACGTTACGGTTACTTTACGTGAACGGTGGTGTATATGGCTACATTCAGGCATTGAAATAATGGCTGGGAACACAAATAAAATAAACCATCAGAACAAAACAGCAATACAGACTTGAATTCACAGGGACGGCAGAATCATTTAAGTGTGGAACTTTTGTTGCTGAACAGACACAGTATATTACTCATGGCTTTTCTCGGAGTCTCAGCAGTTCTTCCACGCTCCAAGGCCACTTGCGCGGTGTATCAAAAAGGTGTCCTTCGCCACCACACTTCCAAATCCACTCAGACAAGTCTACAGACAGATCATTTTAGATATGCAGGCAGAAATACCATCTTTTTCCCCCCCTTGGAGTTTCTCCCCACAACCCTCCCTTCTCTCTACATAAAATCCTTATTATGGAAGCATCCGGAATATTGTTGCAGCTGCTCTGTTGAGAAATGTTCTTAGACTTATTTCCATCAGCAGCTTTAAGCCTTCAACTGTGAATACCCAGCTGGGATCTGGTGCCTTATTAACATAAACAGGGAAGACACTCAATGGATAGTAATGAATGGATTAATTCTATTGGGACAGGGTTACAAAACCACCTAATGTTTAGTGTACATACTGCATCTTATTCAATAAAGTAATAGTCAATGAAGCCAGTTTTAAGCGATTCAGTTATCTCCATCATGCCGAGTTTAAGAATATAGTTTGCAGTGTCTCTAAAGTCACCCACATTATGGGTCAGTATGACATGAAATGTAACATCAGTTAACGTCACCCAGCTCCTACGGTAAGCCTACGTTACAGTTGTCAGTCAACGAGGTATCACAAACCTACTGTGGCTTAAATCAGGTTAATGAACTTGCTCTTCCTTATTCTACTTTGCCAGGGTTAGAGAGAACGGTGTACCGTACACACTGTACAGTATGAATGGTTGGTGAAGAAAGACACGAGTGTAATGCAGTTGTTACAGTATAGCCACATGGTAACTGTTCATTCATATAATATGAATAGAGGGCTCTGCGTTTTTCTTAATAAGCACTGACCCAGGATAAACCTCTGGGCCCTAATTAGAGGCCAATTCTATTGTAGGCTATAACCAAGGTTCAGTTTTTTCTTCTTCTCTCGCTTGTTATCACATGGTCAGGAGAAATCAGGACTCTAAACACAACTCCACCTGGATTCCCATCAAGTTCTGTCGAGGTCGAATTAATAGAAGAAGCCATTTTGAATCAAATCACATTTTATTGGTCACACGCCGAATACAAAGGGTGTAGGTAGACCTTACAGTGAAGTGCTTACTTACAAGCACTTAACCAACAATGCGGTTTTAAGAAGAATAGGTGTTAAAGTATTTACTCAAATAAACTGAAGTGAAAAAGAAAAAAAAGAAGCAAATAGAAAAATAACAAATAATTAAAGAGCAAAAGTAAAATAACAGTAGCGAGGCTATAGGGGGGTAACCGGTACAGAGTTCCAGCCTGACGCATTGTCTGCAGTCAGTCAGTCAGTCTCCCCAGTCTGGTCTCCCCAGTCTGCTGGACAGAATTCCTGTGCTGACCGCCCCCCCCCCCCCCAGCTACTTCAACCAGACGCTAAACGAAACCCTCTTGTCCCGCCGACCGACACATTCCTCCAGCTTAGGGTCATAATCACATTAAATGACTAAGTCCACTCGATACAAGGCTCTGACTGGACTGAATAACATTTGTTGTCTAAAAAACTGTGGATGGAGCAGAACTGTTTCCCCGATGGCATGTTTGTTTAGAAGCTGTCTATCAGTTGATATGAGGAGATAGAGGCATATCAGCAGGCCTTCCTCTTCTTACTTGGCCTGGCCTCCTCCTCACTGTGGCTGTGAAGAACGGAGAGCGGAGAGCAGTGGATGTCTCTCTCGGGGACGTTGCCGTGTACGGTGTTGTGTCTGTGGAGGTGTGACTGCTGGTTGTTATCAGCCTGGAGTGGTTTAACAACACTTGGCCGTGGCTGAGTGTGACCCTGTTGTCCTGTCGATGTACTGTATCTGACTGTGTGTGTCCTCCTTTCTCCTATCTGCTTATCACTGAGATTCTCTCCTTTCTCCTCCTCTTTTGCTCTTTCCTTCGCTCCCTCGTTTGCCCTCTCTCTCCCCTCTCTCTTTCTCTCTCACCACCCCCCCTCTCTCTAAACTTGCCAAGTGCTATCATGAAAGAGAGGACCACAATGACTTTATGTGTTCATTCTCGAAGATTCTTAATCAAGTGCATAATGTGTATGTGTACCTTGCTTTTAAATTATCAAATACACTGAACTCTCTCTCTGCCTTGGCTGCAGTGACACTGGCCTCTATAATTAATTCAGGCCTGGCAACCAGCTTTGTAAAGTGGGTCACTAAGCACTACTCCTGTGCTTAGTTTAGCTTGAATATGAATGGATATTGAGGCTCACTCAGGCATTGTTATTGTCACGCGTACGGGGCCGTCTTCCTCCCAGTGCGGCTGTTAAAGAGACAGACACCGCTGCTAAAATATAGACGCTCTGTCTGAAGTGGCTTTTTGAAAAAAAAACAGCAGAAAGACTGACAGACAGACAGGGAGATATTCTTGGCTCTGGGTAACATCCCTGTTTCCCCCTTCCAATTAGCTCTTTATTAGGAGTGTGGACAGGGCAGGCAGCCTGCTTTCCAATGACAACATTATAATAGGGGGCCCTAGAGGATGGCCCTGGTCCCTGCAGCATCAGGCTTGCACAAGACGCTCCAATTCCCTACAGTCACTCTCTAATCCCCTGGGCGGGGAGACAGGGACTCTGGTAAGGGCACTACTTTATCTCGAGGAAGCCTTTTACAGCCTATCACACCCGCCGTTATACCGAGATTAGCTGGGAAAGACTGTGCAGACACAGCAGTTTCTGTATCGAAGTCCATAATGAATAGGACAGCCAAGGCTAGAGCATCAGCATACTACCCGCATCTAACGCCACTGTGGTGAGTCTGCAGTCAACCTGAAGCCTTGGCTTGATACCTTGAATAAGGTAAAAAGCTGGAAAACTGATGTGGGATGTCATTTTTTTATGTTTTCCTCACCCACTGACAAATTACATCATACTTTTCAAACTGTTTGGGATGTTGTTTATATTATCAGACCTTTTATCATAAACAAACCATTTCTGACTCATAATCAATGACTCTGATTATTGATTATTTTGTACACGTTTTAAGGCATCTGAAATTCCAAGTTAAAACCCTGTTTTAAGCTGCTGATAATGTCACGTTACGATTGCGGTGCTAAACGGTGTTGAACTCACCTTTCAGGCGGCTCTAAAAGTGTGTCCTCTCAACACCTTGAGTGAAAGGCTTTGGTGTGAGCACACCTTTGTTTATCATAGTCCCTAGGTGATGTCAGGCAGCCTCTTGAGCAGTGACGCTGCCGCTGGACTGAATGAACACAATGCTTTGGAAGCCCCCCCCCCCCCCCCCCTGTCTTGACTAAGCTCTCCCTTTCAAGGAAGGTAATGCATGAAGGTCTGATCGTCTGATTGTGACCCTCCCATTTCACAATCCTCTGTCTGGGGGAGATTAGCTCCTCCGGGCCATGGGCCCGTCACCTGTAATCATTCCAGGAGGGGGTGCGGCAGTGTTGCGTCACACCGAGACTGAGTGCGTGTTTGTGTGTGTGTGTGTGTGTGAACGGAGTGCTCTTCATTGATAACTGTGTCCGCTTTCAACAGGGTAGCCCAACCTACTTCCTGTACTGTGTGTCTCTTGTTTGGCCATACAGACATCCCCTACCAAAACCAGATACCTAGCTCTACCAAGGCCTTCCTCCCATGGCATGTTGACTGTAGGCAGTGAGGGATGTAGACTGCCTTTGTTTGATCAACATCCAGGGTTTCCACAAATAGGGTCGACAGGACAACCAGAGCCAGTTACCCTCTATACCCACCCTATGAAAAACGTGGTGTGTACAAAACAATGGTGGAAGATAGACCTCTTTCCCATGCCTTGGCAGTTTCGGGTTACACTTTGTTTCCTGCGGATTTCAGGGAATTTCATCAGAAGGCAGTTGGTTCATCAGAGCGCTGTGTGTGTTGGAGGGTATGGGTGAGGAAGTGACTGTCGTACCAGGGGAGGACAAAGCTAGGGGCTATTGTTCAGCTCCCTGTAGTGAGAAAACAGCTGTGCCCTTAACCACACCACTGTGTAATGCAGCACACTGCAGCACACTGCGTTAACATGGGAGGGAAGCAATTAACAAGTTCTCTCTCACACTCCGGCTGGAGGAACAAGATTTATAGGAATAAGGTGGTTTGACTTGTTAATAATATATTGCCAGACATGCAGTATGTATGGTGGAATTTAATTTGCATCATAAGGAACAGTCTTGTGGGGGCAATTGATTTGGAGTACCCTTGTGTTGTGACCACTTCTGTGTAGGCAAAGATGGCTAGCGTCTGACTGGAGAAGCTGACGCCAACAATATGAAAATGTTCACCTTCTCTGCAAACCACTTATGATTGAGTGTTTATGTGTTGAAGTGCACAGAGTCCCCTGTCTCCTCAACCTCAGTGTCAATCAGCATGTTTCCAGTGGGACCCGATAAAACGGGGGACCGGCTCGTACAGGATATGGGTATGTGCTGCTGTTGTGCTGCCCGTCCCCGAGCCCATCAATTACACAGCCATAAAGCTCTCATTTCAGCCCAGAGAATTCCGCCCCAGCACACCAGAAATCCCACCAGATGCTCCTCGGTGCTCTTAAAAACCCCAAAGCTTCATAAAAAAAAAGAGAGAGTGAGACAGAGAGAAAAAAAAGTGTGGGGCGGGTGTGTATTGGGAGGCGAAACTAGTGGAAACTGGACAGACGGGGCCTTGATAGGTTTAACAGGCTGACTCAGAGGAGCGCAGGGCCAGATCCCACCTCATATAACAGGAGTAGGCTTGGCGGGGATGCCGGCTGCTATTGCTGCTGCTGAGACTCACAGGCAGCCCAGGCTAGTTATCATGGCGTGGCTAGGTTGTTTTTCAGGGGGGGGGAGAGGCGGATGACACAGACAGACAGACAGAGGGGGAGTGGGTACGTGGACTCACCCCTAACAGACCCCACTGAACCTGGTAACCTCACAGCCCCCAGAGGGACAACGAGAGATCTAGTGAGGAGAGGGAGGGTGGGGACGGATTCTCATTCCTTTGTTTTGGACATGACAACCATAGTGGGTGTCATTGGGCCGTCAGCTCACCCCACCCACACCTCTGATGGCGTGAAGCTGTCTGGGGCCTGTGTTTGTGTGAGTGTGTCGAAACATGACCCCCCCCCTTCCCCCCCATCACAGCCACAGAAAGACACAGTGATTTGGAGACGTGATTTGGTTGAGAAAATGACACTGATTATCTGTTCCCGGATGCTGCGTGGACGTGCATGTCGCTCTCTCTTGCCCAGCAGTGAACGCTGAGTTCAGTGTGTGATTAATGCCCATTAAAGGCCATGCGGTTCCCATTTTGGTTCAGCCCAAATCCTGTCTCCCAACACGCTGATTACAGAGCAGCGGCCCAGTGGCCCAGCTCTCTCTGCAACACCTGCTGAAGTCTGGCTCCCGGACCCTGATTGTTTCCTGGGTCTGGTCTGCTTCTGGACCCTCTCTGGGGTTTCACACAGTGGTGTTAGTTAGTGTAACTAGTATTGAGGCTTTGAACTATTGTTGTTGATTCGTTTAGGGGAAACGGTCTGTCTGAAGGCTATGGGATCTGAGGTTCTGTGAATGTATTAAGGCTGTTGAAAGGAAAGTGATGTGTTATTCTTTACTCTCAGGAATGCACACACACACACACACACACACACACACACACACACACACACACACACACACACACACACACACACACACACACACACACAGGGGATATTGTATTGAAACCGCAGTCTTGACAAGGCCTCAGAGTGGAGGAATCCATGTGTAGGCCTGGCCAACCAACCAGCTCCCTCCGAGATCAGACGTTTGTCTGTTGTCCAGCAGCACACAGAGAGATCCTTCTCTCCTTTTGACTTCACCGCAGAACAAACACCAGCGTCAAGCCCACTCAAATGAAAGATGGCTGCCGACGCCATCAGGAAATCCACTTAGGCCGATTTCCCGGCTCTTGTGAAGAGTAACACGACACTCGACCTCAGCTGTCAGGGGAGCGCTCAGAGCCCCCACTTGAAAGAAAGTGTGACGCTGATGTCATGACCGCAGCTATTCTCTGAATTCCACGCTGATGTACTACTCATTCTTCAGTGCTGTGCTTTCCATCAGGCCTGACCTGTCAAGAACAGACTTGGGGATTGGAGTGGTGGACAGGAGGGAGGAGGGGAGGCGGGATGTGCAGCTGGAGAGGGGGGGAGAAAAACAACAGAACCCTCTGATGTGTTTTTGTGCTGGAGCGTGGAGCCCCTCTCTTTCTGTTCTCCCCTCATCACCTCTAACACAGGAACAGGGTTGAATCCTGCCCCCTTTTTGTCCATTGTGCCATTCTTCAAATGTACTTTTCAGTTTCCTCCCATAAATGTTTAAGTGTCCCCATTAAGTATACGGTAATTGCATTGTCTCTATGTAACGCCCCTGGCTACGAGACTAATTAAAGCAGAAACAGGAGTTTAGGCATATTTATTAAGACGACTTTGATTAATTATGGAAGACAGACGTGTGACTTTAAATGAGAGATATTAAGAGAGAGATGATCCTCATCCTCCAGCACCCAGACTAGTTTAGACGGCCGAAGGAGGGAGGGAGGGAGGGAGGGAGGGGGAAAAGGGAGAGAGAGGAAGGGTGAGGGAGAGAAAGAGAAAGAGAGCGACAGAGAGAAAGAGGATACTGAAACAGGACACGCTCACACAGGGGGCCTTGTTCCCCCAGCAGCATATTTGTAGGCAGTGGGTTTTTTTGTGTTTTTTTGCGGGGCTCTGCTATTCTCTCCGAGTGAAAGGCGACGCGGCAGACATGTGAGGCCGTGACTGATGCCAGAGAAATGTGTCAGAGGGGCACGTGGCGAGGCGTGGGCGGTGGGCGCTTTGTCCCCCTGCCTCCCTGCCACTTCAGCCCATTATATGGCCTTAATTGGCCCTTCATTATGGGATCTCAGTCGTGTTAGGGAGGCCGGCTGCCCTGGTTGCCCTGGTGAATAGGACTTCGGCTGAAGCAACATGCTGTGGAGGGCTGGCTGTTTCTGGGCTGGAGAGAAGGAGAAGAGAGGAGAGAAAATGGAGAAGGGAGGGGAGAGAAAGAGAGAGGGAGGAGGAGAAAAGAGGAGGGTCGAGGGGGGAGTTTGTCGTCTAGGGCAGAGGAGGTGTCAGGCCGATGCAGGTGCACCTGACAGGGCGCTCGTCTGTTTCCATGGTTTCAGACCTGTTGGCAGGGGCAGGGATTAGGGTGAGGAGGGGGAGCAGGGCAGGAGGTGATGACAGGCCCGGTGGCCTGAGGGTACCCCACACTGTGATACATTTAGCTTCTTAATGCCACTTCCAATGATCCCACTAACTCTCCTGTATTACTACGCATGACATTTTTATCAGCTGAATAATGTAGTGGGAGCAGGAGGGTCTTTTCATCTCCACCGAGCACCCAGTTCAGATCTCTTCAGTTTAAACAGAGACAATGGTTGTCAGGCACTGTTTTGTGAGGGAATTACTGTAAACATTGGCCTTGGTTGCTATAGATTAACACAATGCCATCCAGTGTTTTTTTTTTTTTTTCAGGCTCTGCCTTCTTCAGTTTGTCACGTACGTTTTCCTGTCGTATACCTTAGCCAAAACAATGCACTTTGTATCTTCTGTTGAGTAACAGCGGTACTTTAAATAGAACATGAAAGTGTTTAAGAATCAATCGAGGGGTTACGTAAGAGTGCTGTTACGTTCAGAGTGCTGTTGTCTTTGTGGTGTATCCATCCATGCCATGTACCGACGCTATGCTGCTACAGTGCTGCTACACAGACGAGCGTGGCAGGATTTTTTGATGTTTCTGAGAACTGGAAAGAGGGATTAAGATTAGAAAGTACCATAATGTGTGTTGTATTAAATGCTCATGCCTTGTAATCCAATTGAGACTGAGACAATAATAATGAGTGTGGCTGTGACGGCTTTCCGACAGCACCTCTGCAGTAGGCAGGAGGGAGGATGAATTAGTGCACGGATAATGCTGGGGGTATTTTTGGACTGCGGAACGTACAGGATAAACATGGAACTTGTTTTGAGCGATTATCTCAGGAAGGCCAATGGATAGGAAAGTGTGTGTGGAACTGGAAGTTCTCTAATTCTAATAGAGGGACTGCTTTTTTTGTTTCCAATTTCCAGTCAGTGCTCCCTTTTTAGGAAAGAGGACATTTCATATTTCCTCAAACTGTTTTATGACTAATAATCAACAAATGCCGTTCAAATGCTTCAGAGTTTACTGGAGAACTTACTGTTATTTGCCAGTTTGTTGCAGCGATGAGTATTTATTTGAGCCCCTCTACAGTATTTGTCATCTAAAGTCCTCTTACGTGCTCCATAAATGAGAATGGACCTCTCCCAGATTTATCCCAGCATTGAGTAATGGGTGCCATGGACGTGCGCGTCATTCACAAGCCCCGGTAGTGATTCTTAGAGATAAAAAAGAAGAGCTGTGATCGCCCACTAGAAGTCAATAATCACAGCGCTTACTCCAGCTTCTCTCAGAGGAACTCCTGCTCTCCGGCTGCCAACAGGCTGCCAACAGGCTGCCAACAGGCTGCCAACAGGCCCATATTGAAACAAATGGCCCACTTCTCCTCAAAAGAGGATTCATCTATGTTCTGTATAGCTACAACCCGTGGGTTTGGTATGTGGTGGAAATGTGCGGCTAGCTCAGACTTGGCAAGAGACTTGGCTTTTTGAAAAAAAAAGCTTTGTATTCTATCCTAACCTTCAGAGTTGAGAGAGACAGAATAGTTCCCGCCGGCTATTTCTGTAGTTATGTTATGGTGTTTTCAAACTGGATGGAAATGTAAAATGATTTGAGGGACCTTATCAAGCATGTTTTTATCAACGTCTTATGGAGGCAGGTATGGCCTTCATTTTGTTGTTCTAGCAGCAACCTTTGAGTAAGTTCTGTGGGCCAAATGCGATCAAAACAAAGTTGTATTTTTCACATGCCGAATACAACAAACAGATGTAGACCTTACCGTGAAATGCTTACTTACAAGCCCTTAAACAACAATTTTTTATTTGATTTATTTTTTCCTTTATTTAACTAGGGAAGTCTGTTAAGAATAAATTATTATTTACAATGACGGCCTACCAAAAGGCAGTAGGCTTTCTTTATGGACAGGGGCTGGGAGAAGAAGAAAAGAAAATAAAAATATATATAAATATAGGACAAAACACACATCACAACAAGAGAGACAACACTACATAAAGAGAGACCTAAAGACAAGAACATAGCAAGGCAGCAACACATGACAACAACATTTGTTGTTGTTAAGGAATACCTAGGATAGGATAAAGTAATCCCTTTCACCCCCCCCCCCCCCCCCCTTAAAAGATTTAGATGCACTACTGTTCCACTGGATGTCATAAGGTGAATGCACCAATTTGTAAGTCGCTCTGGATAAGAGCGTCTGCTAAATGACTTAAATGTAAATGTAAATGTAACATGGTAGCTTTACAACATCACAACAACATGGTAGCAACACAAAACATGGTACAAATATTATTGGGCACAGACAATAATGCAGTTAAAGAAATAGAGTGAAGACAATATTTACTAAATAAACTAAAGTAAAATATAAAATAAAAAGTAACACAATAAAATAACAATGAGGCTATATACAGGGGGTACCGATACTGAGTCAATGTGCAGGGGTACAGGTTTGTCGAGGTAATTTGTACATGTAGGTAGGGGTAAAGTGATTATGCAAAGATAAATAACAGCGAGTAGCAGCAGTGTAAAAACAAAGGGGGGGGGGGGGGGGGGGTCAATGTAAATAGTCTGGTGGCCATTTGATTAATTGTTCGGCTTGGGGGTAGAAGCTGTTAATGAGCCTTATGGACCTAGACTTGGCGCTCCGGTACCGCTTGCCGTGCGGTAGAAGAGAGAACAGTCTATGACTTGGGTGATTGGAGTTTTTGAAAAAAATGTATATAGGTATATAGGTCCTGGATGGCAGGAAGCTTGGCCCCAGTGATGAACTGGGCCATATGCACTACCCTCTGTAGCGCTTTACGGTCGGATGCAGAGAAGTTGCCATACCAGGCGGTGATGCAACCGGTTCCTGTAGTACACAATCAGCTTCTTTGTCTTGCTCACATTAAGGGAGAGGTTGTTGTCCTGGCATCACACTGCCAGGTCTCTGACCTCCCCCTATAGGCTGTCTCATCATTGTTGGTGATCAGGCCTACCACTGTTGTGTCGTCGGCAAACTTAATGATGGTGTTTGGCCACGCAGTCGTAGGGGAACAGGGAGTACAGGAGGGGACTAAGCACGCACCCTTGAGGGACCCCCCTGTTGAAGATCAGCATGGCAGATGTGTTGTTGCCTACCCTTACCACCTGGGGGCGGCCCGTCAGGAAGTCCAGGATCCAGTTGCAGAGGGAGGTGTTTAGTCCCAGGGTCCTTAGCTTCGTTATGAGCTTTGTGGGCACTATGGTGTTGAACACTGAGCTGTAGTCAATGAACAGCATTCTCACATAGGTGATCCTTTTGTCTAGGTGGGAAAGGGCAGTGTGGAGTGCGATTGAGATTGCGTCATCTGTGGATCTGTTGGGGCGGTATGCGAATTGGAGTGGGTCTAGGGTTTCTGGGATGATGGTGTTGATGTGAGCAATGACCAGCCTTTCAAAACACTTCATGGCTACCGACGTGAGTGCTACGGGGCAGTAGTCATTTAGGCAGGTTACCTTGGCTTTCTTGGGCACAGCGACTATGGTGATCTGTTTGAAACTTGTAGGTAGTACAGACTCAGTCAGGGAGAGGTTGAAAATGTCAGTGATGACACCAGTTGGTCATGCCATGACTGCATGTCCTGGTAATCCACCTGGCCCCGCGGCCTTGTGAATGTTGACCAGTTTAAAGGTCTTGCTCACATTGGCTAAGGAGAGCGCGATCACACAGTCATCCGGAACAGCTGGTGCTCTCATGCATGCTTCAATGTTGCTTGCCTCGAACCTAGCATAAAATGCATTTAGCTCATCTGGTAGGCTCACGTTACTGGACAGCACGCGGTTGGGTTTTGCTTTGTAGTCTGTAATAGTTTGCAAGCCCTGCCGTGTCAGAGCGTCAGAGCCGGTGTAGTAGGATTCAGTCTTAGTAAGGTATTTACGCTTTGCCTGTTTGATGGTTCGTCTGAGGGCGTACCAGGATTTCTTGTAAGCGTCCCTCTCCATGACTGCGGCAGCTCTAGCCTTTAGCTCGGTGGGGATGTTGCCTGTAATTCATGGCTTCTGGTTGGGATATGTACGTACAGTCACTGTGGGGAGGACGATGTCGATGCACTTATTGATAAAGCCGGTGACTGAGGTGGTATACTCCTCAATGCCATTGGATGAATCCCGGAACCTATTCCAGTCTGTGCTAGAAAAACAGGAGGGCGAGGGAGAGCTTTGTACACGTCTCTGTGTGTGGAGTAAAGGTGGTCTAGAGTTTGGAGCGCCGCCTCTGGATGAGCATTTTCTTATTTGCTTATGGCCTTAACCAGCTCGTTGAGTGTGGTCTTAGTGCCAGCATCGGTTTGTGGTGGTAGATAGACGGCTACGAAAAATATACATGAAAACTCTCTTGGTAAATAGCGTGGTCTACAGTTTATCATGGGGTACTCTAACTCAGGCGAACAATATCTTGAGACTTCCGTAATAATAGACAATGCGCACCTGCCGTTATTGACAAATAGACACACACACCCACCCCTAATCTTACCAGACGTAGTTGTTCTGTCCTGCCGATGCACAGAGAACTCAGCCAACTGTCACGCCCTGACCTTAGAGGTCCTTATTATTTTCTATGTTTGGTTAGGTCAGGGTGTGACTCGGGTGGGAAAGTCTATGTTTTCCATTTCTTTGTTTTTGGCCGTGTGTGTGTGTGGTTCCCAATCAGAGGCAGCTGTCTATTGTTGTCTCTGATTGGGGATTCAATATAAGTTGTACTTTTCCTTTGGGGTTTTGTGGGATCTTGTTTTCTGTTTAGTATCTGAGCCTGACAGAACTGTGCGCTTTCCTTTTTTTTTGTTGTCTTTATTATTTTCTTTCGGTGTCATCAATAAAAATACGATGTACGCCGACCACGCTGCGCCTTGGTCTCCTTCTACAAACGAGAGTCGTTACACCAACTGTATATTATCCGTGTTGTCGTCCAGACACTGCATTCAAACAGTTTGGGGTGGTACATTAGGCATATCAATCCGATTAGTAGAAGTACTGTCATTTTTGTACCTTGAATTACATTGTGTGAAAGAGAGGATAGTTTGTCTTTATTTTAGTTTCTGGTGGAATCCTGCGTTGGAGGGGAGCATGGCATTCAACATGGCTAGATGTAAGCTAGCCTATGCTCTTTTGTTGCTGAGAGAGTCATACTGCAGATTATGATGCAACTCCATGGAAATATTCTGGATTATCTTGCCTCAGAGTTCCCCTCCCCTGCAGCCCTAGGTCAGACAGAGTGGGGTAGTACTCTACCTTACTGGAGGGGGGGGGGCTCTCTACCCTCTGACCTGGAAAAGCTTACATAAACCACAGCATGCCTGGCCTGGTGGACCTCTGTCTGCCTGATTCTCAGAGAGAGAGTGAGTGAGTGAGTGAGAGAGTATGGTCACAGATTACTGTGACCATACTGTACTGTATTTAATCAGGGAGGAGTCCCTCGTATTGCGAAACCACAGTGATATTCTTCATGCAGCAGACCCAGCCAGTGGGCCGAGGGTCAGGGCCTTAGCACGGCCATGGAATTAAATAGGGGGGGGCATAAAGAAGAGAGGGGGGACAAAGAAGAGAGAGAGAGAGAAAGAAATAAAAGGAGAGAGAACGAGAGCGAGAGTGAGAGAGAGTACCGCCTCTGCTATATGTCATTGACCTTGGCTCTCTGGGTCTCTATTGATGTAATATCTGTGATTTGTCAGCACGGCTGAGGAGGTTATGAATGGATCGAGCAGAGTTTCATGCTGGCGTTTTCACGGTGGATGATAAGAAAAAAGATCTAATTCTTTCTCACTGTCCGTTAGATTAACAACCAACCTAATTATGACCACTCCTCTTTTACGCAGATAAGATTGGTCTAATTTGTCAGGTCGGAAAGGAGAGCATCAATTCGATCTCTCCTAACAGAGGGAGATATGTATAGCTAGCTCTATTGAAAAGGCTTTAACAGGCAACGTAACCATTTTGCCTGTTCCTGTATGTGCACCATACTGTACCTTTCAGATCCTATGAATTATGATCTATCTCTATAAAACGTTTTGGCAGGAGTGCCGTTAACTATATGGAGTCAACCCAGAGCACTGAAACATTTAGTTAAATTAAAAGCAGATTGATAGAGCAATGCTAATTTTGGTTTGATTTATTGCCCCATTCAAAATCAGTCTATTGGATTTTTTTATGGCAGGTTTCTATTGTTGTGGGAGGTGTCTAAATGGTCTTCTTCTTGTTGTTTCTTTCCAGTGGTCTGTGTCGTCTCCTCACCCCTACCAAGGGGTCATCCTGACCTCGGACCTCCCTCTTGACCCCCTCCCACGAGCCTGACCCAGTGATCCCCCCCAACCCCCCCACCTTGCCCCAAAGCAGACTGAAGACCCCTAAACAGTGCCAGGCTCAATCACCACTCAAGTCCCCTGAGATCACGCAGGTGAGTGTACAAACACACACACACACACACACACACACATTCCACACAAGAGTCAGGAGTGCGTGCGTTTAGGGTGGAAATAATTGGAGTGTTAGGAACAGACACCTTGTCTCAGTGAGCCTCACATCTGGAAAGGGTGTTAGCTTTAGCTGCATGCTAGCAGATGGGATATAAAAGACAGGCCTGATGCTATCTGATCTATGGGTTGTGGTTGACTCTTGATAAAGGTGATAAAAAATACTGCTCATGATTTACTGGCTGTTCAATAGGTAAGTATAAATACTGAAGAATATCATGATTCAGCCTTGTTTTCGATTTCTATCATTGGGACTTTGCAGTACCACCAGGATGCAGATAGGATTGTGTTTGTTTATGCACAATTGATTATGGCTGTGTTTATCGGGTCAGTCGTGAGACGACCCTGCTGTTACAGGTCTAAAACATCCTCTTGATCTGTGACAGCCACACTCCCAACTGACTGGCCATGTAATGGTCTAAATGATTCTGTCACTTTTCATCACACTCCATCTGTCATCCCTCCTCCAGCTCAAACCTCTCCTCTCGCCGATGGAAGACCCTCTCTTTGCTCCCGTGTCGGGCTAACCTGAATCAACTCCAAATGTCTCCGTGGTGCAGCTAGCTATTTCTTCAGGGAAGGGAAACCCATTTGACTAGACACACCGTTTGTCCATTCACTCCCAAACACGTTGGCTGTGGAGCTGGTGACATTTGTGCTAGACATGATGTGTACGTTTCCAACAAGTCTGAACTACGGAGTATTAGCACTTTACTGGGTTTTCCATGGTAGGCGGTGTCAGTGGGTCCTGTCTGTTTACTTTGCCGTAAGCGGGGGCTGTTAACCTTGGACAGTGACGAGAGTCGTTTATTTGGTCTAGGAGGGAGGCCCTAGTTGCACCATGCAGGCAGGGAGGCACATTGGTGGCAGATGTTTGAGCTTCTCCTCCTCCTCCTCCTCCTCCACCAGTCCTACAGGATCACATCCTCCAGACGATCCCCTTCTTGTTTTGCCTTCCCCTTCTCTTTATAGAAACTGGATTCAAAATATTTGGAAGTTATGAGGTATACTGTTCCACTGCAGTTCCCCAGCGCCGTAGTACAACACCCTGTTTGATACACTGGTTGTGTCCACATGGTGTGTGGTGTATATTAGGAATATAATACCCAAACTCTGAGCGCTGGGAGGGATCTGTGTGAGGGGGGGTGGACATGGAGGGGTAGTGGATGCTGCCTTCCAGGCTTAGTTAAGCCTATGTTAGTCCTCCATCCAAGATAGCCACAGCTGAGATGTCCGTACGGAAGCAGTCTTCTTTCCTACGGTTATGTGGTTTCAAAAGTTAGCGTCGCCTATTGTCTGTTGCTCTAAAGTTTAGCATGCCTCATGAAGTTCTAATGTCGGTGCAAAGACGGGGGGCTCGGTGTTGTAAGTGGGGGAACCAGTGAGAAAGACAATTAATCAGTACCTCTACAGCTGCTTCCTGACATTTCTGCAAAATGTTGTGGAAAATGTAATGAAGGTAATTTTTCAAGCTTACCCGGTGGAAAATATGACCGTCTTTCCATAGACAATTAAAACCAACATGAAGCCCTTTTATTTATTTATTTTTATTCTCCCTCTCTTTCCTTCCATAGGGGGGATTTTATGTGTTTCGTTCAGTGCTAAATGGAAACATGTACATTAAACGGCTACAGCTGTGGAGCATGAATAAACTAGGGATAGTTAGTTCTGCTGCTTAGCTGGAGAAATCCCATAACTGCACCTACTACAACATAAAGAGTAAGATCTGGGTCACATGGTTTATCCCACTGTGCACACAGCATGCATGTTTAGCCGTTACCACCTCCAGGAAATGATCATAAATCCAACCAGGAAGCATGCTGCTGCCGACTCTTATTTTGTTGCTCTTTCCAGCATTGCAGCAGGCAGCCTGTTGGAGCAGAGGGCTTGTACACAGACACAGGGAGATGGGTTTTTATCTATGCCGTTTTCAATTACTGAGGCCTGGTGTAATTACCCGGCTCTGTCCCACAGTCGGTCTGCCAGAGAGTCCCACAGTACCGCACTCCCCTCCCTCCCTCCCTCCCTGCCCTCAACCCTCAACCTAGCCTCCCCAGGTCCTTAGCATGGCGGCACTTACACCCTCTCCGCTTTGTCTGTGTCCGTCTGGCCACTTGTTTCATTGGTAACTGTATATCAGGCTGGGGACACTGGCGGGGCCGCCAGAGTGTCAGTTGTATTAAGCATGACCTCATGTTGAAAGGATCTGTTTCTCCCTCTCTAAATGGCTTTCAGCCTGTGGGGCCCGGTCTTTTGGCTCAACACCCCAGGCGCTATGCTCAGACCACTGGAGTCTTCCTGCACCCCATGATGGGCCTCTCACTGAGAGAGGAGGAGAGAGAGAGGGACAGAGAAAGAAAGGGAGAGAGAGGGAGAGAGAGAAGGAGAGTGTGTGCGTGCATGCGTGCCTGTGTGTGTGCGTGTGTGTGTGTGTGTCTCCACTCACACTCAGGCTCATGGACTGGCTTGTCTGGGGGAAATGATGTCACCCCCTGTTCCCCATCAACCCTGTCCAAAGTCCACAGACTGTTCTGGGCTAATTCATCTTCAAGATGAGGCGCTGGGCTGGTGGCATGGCCAAACAGGTCACACTGTACACATACCCTTTAGCATCGTCTGTACTTACAACCAAGCAATACTTTTAAACATATTATGCTGGACTCTGAGTCTCTGGAGAGGGTTGATTATGAGCTGGATCTCCTCTGTACTGGGCTTTAAAAAAAATGTGTTTAAATTGTTTTTATTTAACCTTTATTTAACAGCCTTTACCCAACACCAACAGACAGCACTGCTCGTGTTCTCTGTAACTGGGCCTTTACCCAACACCAACAGACAGCTCTGCTCGTGTTCTCTGTAACTGGGCCTTTACCCAACACCAACAGACAGCTCTGCTCGTGTTCTCTGTAACTGGGCCTTTACCCAACACCAACAGACAGCTCTGCTCGTGTTCTCTGTAACTGGGCCTTTACCCAACACCAACAGACAGCTCTGCTCGTGTTCTCTGTAACTGGGCCTTTACCCAACACCAACAGACAGCTCTGCTCGTGTTCTCTGTACTGGGCCTTTACCCAACATCAACAGACAGCTCTGCTCGTGTTCTCTGTAACTGGGCCTTTACCCAACACCAACAGACAGCTCTGCTCGTGTTCTCTGTAACTGGGCCTTTACCCAACACCAACAGACAGCTCTGCTCGTGTTCTCTGTAACTGGGCCTTTACCCAACACCAACAGACAGCTCTGCTCGTGTTCTCTGTAACTGGGCCTTTACCCAACACCAACAGACAGCTCTGCTCGTGTTCTCTGTACTGGGCCTTTACCCAACATCAACAGACAGCTCTGCTCGTGTTCTCTGTAACTGGGCCTTTACCCAACACCAACACCAACAGACAGCTCTGCTCCTGGTCTCTGTACTGGGCCTTTACCCAACACCAACAGACAGCTCTGTTCCTGGTCTCTGTACTGGGCCTTTACCCAACACCAACAGACAGCTCTGTTCCTGGTCTCTGTACTGGGCCTTTACCCAACACCAACAGACAGCACTGCTCGTGTTCTCTGTAACTGGGCCTTTACCCAACACCAACACCAACAGACAGCTCTGCTCCTGGTCTCTGTACTGGGCCTTTACCCAACACCAACAGACAGCTCTGTTCCTGGTCTCTGTACTGGGCCTTTACCCAACACCAACAGAAAGCTCTGCTCCTATTCTCTGTATTGGGCCTTTACCCAACACCAACAGACAGCTCTGTTCCTGGTCTCTGTACTGGGCCTTTAACCAACACCAACAGACAGCTCTGCTCCTGGTCTCTGTACTGGGCCTTTAACCAACACCAACAGACAGCTCTGCTCCTGGTCTCTGTACTGGGCCTTTACCCAACACCAACAGACAGCTCTGCTCCTGGTCTCTGTACTGGGCCTTTACCCAACACCAACAGACAGCTCTGCTCCTGGTCTCTGTACTGGGCCTTTACCCAACACCAACAGACAGCTCTGCTCCTGGTCTCTGTACTGGGCCTTTAACCAACACCAACAGACAGCTCTGCTCCTGGTCTCTGTACTGGGCCTTTACCCAACACCAACAGACAGCTCTGCTCCTGGTCTCTGTACTGGGCCTTTACCCAACACCAACAGACAGCACTGCTCCTGTTCTCTGTACTGGGCCTTTACCCAACACCAACAGACAGCTCCGCTCCTGGTCTCTGTACTGGGCCTTTACCCAACACCAACAGACAGCTCTGCTCCTGGTCTCTGTACTGGGCCTTTACCCAACACCAACAGACAGCTCTGCTCCTGGTCTCTGTACTGGGCCTTTACCCAACACCAACAGACAGCTCTGCTCCTGGTCTCTGTACTGGGCCTTTACCCAACACCAACAGACAGCTCTGTTCCTGGTCTCTGTACTGGGCCTTTACCCAACACCAACAGAAAGCTCTGCTCCTGGTCTCTGTACTGGGCCTTTAACCAACACCAACAGACAGCTCTGCTCCTGGTCTCTGTACTGGGCCTTTACCCAACACCAACAGACAGCTCTGCTCCTGGTCTCTGTACTGGGCCTTTACCCAACACCAACAGACAGCTCTGCTCCTGGTCTCTGTACTGGGCCTTTAACCAACACCAACAGACAGCTCTGCTCCTGGTCTCTGTACTGGGCCTTTACCCAACACCAACAGACAGCTCTGCTCCTGGTCTCTGTACTGGGCCTTTACCCAACACCAACAGACAGCTCTGCTCCTGGTCTCTGTACTGGGCCTTTACCCAACACCAACAGACAGCTCTGCTCCTGGTCTCTGTACTGGGCCTTTACCCAACACCAACAGACAGCTCTGCTCCTGGTCTCTGTACTGGGCCTTTACCCAACACCAACAGAAAGCTCTGCTCCTGGTCTCTGTACTGGGTCTTTAACCAACACCAACAGACAGCTCTGCTCCTGGTCTCTGTACTGGGCCTTTACCCAACACCAACAGACAGCTCTGCTCCTGGTCTCTGTACTGGGCCTTTACCCAACACCAACAGACAGCTCTGCTCCTGGTCTCTGTACTGGGCCTTTACCCAACACCAATAGACAGCTCTGCTCCTGGTCTCTGTACTGGGCCTTTAACCAACACCAACAGACAGCTCTGCTCCTGGTCTCTGTACTGGGCCTTTACCCAACACCAACAGACAGCTCTGCTCCTGGTCTCTGTAACTGACTAATGTGGAGCCTGAATAACTGACTAATGACTAATGTGGAGCTGAAGATTTTCACTGTAGCCTGCAATCACACCTGAAACACCTGAACCCGTGACTATTAAACACTCTGAATCTCCGAATGTGATTGTCTTCTTGGAGAGAGCCAGGGAGAAACCAGATCAGAAACTGATTAAGAGGATCTGGATGGACGCATCGATCAAAAGCCCATAAACAAATGAGTGAACAGCCAAACAGTGTCTCTGGGGCAACTGTCTGTGAGGCGATGTGTGTGCTGTTGGCCTGAGTGCCAGACTGTATACCTCCGCACAGCCAAGAGAGATTCTGTTTATTACCGCCGCTCGTAGGTTACGCCTCCCATAATGGCCCAGCATTCTTGGAAGAGCAGATAACATTCATCGCAATCAGCAGGAACTTCATCAGGCATGGGGCTGATACCCATGGCACGACCCAGTCGAGATTTGTGACACAGCGATTTGTTAAGAGACAACCCAGTGCCCAGATTAGTCCATTTTTGTAACATCAATATGTTTATAATTTGATGGATTATGTTTCCCCATTCAATGCCAAATGTTTTTGCCATATCTCATAACAACAAATGCAAATAAAAGTAATAAATTCCACCTGCCTATCAGCGGGAAACGTGTAACTACTGTCATTATTGCTTGTGCTATTGCATGGCTATGCCTAGTGAACGCCTCAGCTTAAGGAGTGGTTTGCTGTGCCTAGTGAACGCCTCAGCTTAAGGTGTGGTTTGCTATGTCTAGTGAACGCCTCAGCTTAAGGTGTGGTTTGCTATGTCTAGTGAACGCCTCAGCTTAAGGAGTGGTTTGCTATGCCTAGTGAATGCCTCAGCTTAAGGAGTGGTTTGCTATGTCTAGTGAACGCCTCAGTTTAAGGAGTGGTATGCTATGCCTAGTGAACGCCTCAGCTTAAGGAGTGGTATGCTATGCCTAGTGAACGCCTCAGCTTAAGGTGTGGTTTGCTATGCCTAGTGAATGCCTCAGCTTAAGGAGTGGTATGCTATGCCTAGTGAATGCCTCAGCTTAAGGAGTGGTATGCTATGCCTAGTGAACGCCTCAGTTTAAGGAGTGGTATGCTATGCCTAGTGAATGCCTCAGCTTAAGGAGTGGTTTGCTATGTCTAGTGAACGCCTCAGCTTAAGGTGTGGTTTGCTATGTCTAGTGAACGCCTCAGCTTAAGGTGTGGTTTGCTATGCCTAGTGAACGCCTCAGTTTAAGGAGTGGTATGCTATGTCTAGTGAACGCCTCAGCTTAAGGTGTGGTTTGCTATGCCTAGTGAATGCCTCAGTTTAAGGAGTGGTATGCTATGTCTAGTGAATGCCTCAGCTTAAGGTGTGGTTTGCTATGTCTAGTGAACGCCTCAGCTTAAGGTGTGGTTTGCTATGCCTAGTGAATGCCTCAGTTTAAGGAGTGGTATGCTATGCCTAGTGAATGCCTCAGCTTAAGGAGTGGTTTGCTATGCCTAGTGAATGCCTCAGCTTAAGGAGTGGTATGCTATGTCTAGTGAATGCCTCAGCTTAAGGTGTGGTTTGCTATGTCTAGTGAACGCCTCAGTTTAAGGTGTGGTTTGCTATGTCTAGTGAATGCCTCAGCTTAAGGTGTGGTTTGCTATGTCTAGTGAATGCCTCAGCTTAAGGTGTGGTTTGCTATGTCTAGTGAACGCCTCAGCTTAAGGAGTGGTTTGCTATGCCTAGTGAATGCCTCAGCTTAAGGAGTGGTTTGCTATGTCTAGTGAATGCCTCAGCTTAAGGAGTGGTTTGCTATGTCTAGTGAATGCCTCAGCTTAAGGTGTGGTTTGCTATGTCTAGTGAACACCTCAGCTTAAGGAGTGGTTTGCTATGTCTAGTGAATGCCTCAGCTTAAGGAGTGGTTTGCTATGTCTAGTGAACGCCTCAGCTTAAGGTGTGGTTTGCTATGTCTAGTGAACGCCTCAGCTTAAGGAGTGGTTTGCTATGTCTAGTGAATGCCTCAGCTTAAGGTGTGGTTTGCTATGTCTAGTGAACGCCTCAGCTTAAGGTGTGGTTTGCTATGTCTAGTGAACGCCTCAGCTTAAGGAGTGGTTTGCTATGCCTAGTGAATGCCTCAGCTTAAGGAGTGGTTTGCTATGTCTAGTGAATGCCTCAGCTTAAGGAGTGGTTTGCTATGTCTAGTGAATGCCTCAGCTTAAGGTGTGGTTTGCTATGCCTAGTGAATGCCTCAGCTTAAGGAGTGGTATGCTATGCCTAGTGAATGCCTCAGCTTAAGGAGTGGTATGCTATGCCTAGTGAACGCCTCAGCTTAAGGAGTGGTATGCTATGCCTAGTGAATGGCTCAGCTTAAGGAGTGGTTTGCTATGTCTAGTGAACGCCTCAGCTTAAGGTGTGGTTTGCTATGTCTAGTGAACGCCTCAGCTTAAGGTGTGGTTTGCTATGCCTAGTGAATGCCTCAGTTTAAGGAGTGGTATGCTATGTCTAGTGAATGCCTCAGCTTAAGGTGTGGTTTGCTATGTCTAGTGAACGCCTCAGCTTAAGGTGTGGTTTGCTATGCCTAGTGAATGCCTCAGTTTAAGGAGTGGTATGCTATGCCTAGTGAATGCCTCAGCTTAAGGAGTGGTATGCTATGCCTAGTGAATGCCTCAGTTTAAGGAGTGGTATGCTATGTCTAGTGAATGCCTCAGCTTAAGGTGTGGTTTGCTATGTCTAGTGAATGCCTCAGTTTAAGGTGTGGTTTGCTATGTCTAGTGAATGCCTCAGCTTAAGGTGTGGTTTGCTATGTCTAGTGAATGCCTCAGCTTAAGGTGTGGTTTGCTATGTCTAGTGAACGCCTCAGCTTAAGGAGTGGTTTGCTATGCCTAGTGAATGCCTCAGCTTAAGGAGTGGTTTGCTATGTCTAGTGAATGCCTCAGCTTAAGGTGTGGTTTGCTATGTCTAGTGAATGCCTCAGTTTAAGGTGTGGTTTGCTATGTCTAGTGAATGCCTCAGCTTAAGGTGTGGTTTGCTATGTCTAGTGAATGCCTCAGCTTAAGGTGTGGTTTGCTATGTCTAGTGAACGCCTCAGCTTAAGGAGTGGTTTGCTATGCCTAGTGAATGCCTCAGCTTAAGGAGTGGTTTGCTATGTCTAGTGAATGCCTCAGCTTAAGGAGTGGTTTGCTATGTCTAGTGAATGCCTCAGCTTAAGGTGTGGTTTGCTATGTCTAGTGAACGCCTCAGCTTAAGGAGTGGTTTGCTATGTCTAGTGAATGCCTCAGCTTAAGGAGTGGTTTGCTATGTCTAGTGAACGCCTTAGCTTAAGGTGTGGTTTGCTATGTCTAGTGAACGCCTCAGCTTAAGGAGTGGTTTGCTATGTCTAGTGAATGCCTCAGCTTAAGGTGTGGTTTGCTATGTCTAGTGAACGCCTCAGCTTAAGGTGTGGTTTGCTATGTCTAGTGAACGCCTCAGCTTAAGGAGTGGTTTGCTATGTCTAGTGAATGCCTCAGCTTAAGGAGTGGTTTGCTATGTCTAGTGAATGCCTCAGCTTAAGGAGTGGTTTGCTATGTCTAGTGAATGCCTCAGCTTAAGGTGTGGTTTGCTATGTCTAGTGAACGCCTCAGCTTAAGGCGTGGTTTGCTATGTCTAGTGAACGCCTCAGCTTAAGGAGTGGTATGCTATGCCTAGTGAACGCCTCAGCTTAAGGAGTGGTTTGTTATGTCTAGTGAACGCCTCAGCTTAAGGAGTGGTTTGCTATGTCTAGTGAACGCCTCAGCTTAAGGTGTGGTTTGCTATGTCTAGTGAACGCCTCATCTTAAGGAGTGGTATGCTATGCCTAGTGAACGCCTCAGCTTAAGGTGTGGTTTGCTATGTCTAGTGAACGCCTCAGCTTAAGGAGTGGTATGCTATGCCTAGTGAACGCCTCAGCTTAAGGTGTGGTTTGCTATGTCTAGTGAACGCCTCAGTTTAAGGAGTGGTATGCTATGCCTAGTGAACGCCTCAGCTTAAGGAGTGGTTTGCTATGCCTAGTGAACGCCTCAGTTTAAGGAGTGGTTTGCTATGTCTAGTGAACGCCTCAGCTTAAGGAGTGGTTTGCTATGTCTAGTGAACGCCTCAGTTTAAGGAGTGGTATGCTATGCCTAGTGAACGCCTCAGCTTAAGGAGTGGTATGCTATGCCTAGTGAACGCCTCAGCTTAAGGAGTGGTTTGCTATGCCTAGTGAACGCCTCAGCTTAAGGAGTGGTATGCTATGTCTAGTGAATGCCTCAGCTTAAGGTGTGGTTTGCTATGTCTAGTGAATGCCTCAGCTTAAGGTGTGGTTTGCTATGTCTAGTGAATGCCTCAGCTTAAGGTGTGGTTTGCTATGTCTAGTGAACGCCTCAGCTTAAGGAGTGGTTTGCTATGCCTAGTGAATGCCTCAGCTTAAGGAGTGGTTTGCTATGTCTAGTGAACGCCTCAGCTTAAGGAGTGGTTTGCTATGTCTAGTGAATGCCTCAGCTTAAGGTGTGGTTTGCTATGTCTAGTGAACGCCTCAGCTTAAGGAGTGGTTTGCTATGTCTAGTGAATGCCTCAGCTTAAGGTGTGGTTTGCTATGTCTAGTGAACGCCTCAGCTTAAGGAGTGGTTTGCTATGTCTAGTGAATGCCTCAGCTTAAGGTGTGGTTTGCTATGTCTAGTGAACGCCTCAGCTTAAGGAGTGGTTTGCTATGCCTAGTGAATGCCTCAGCTTAAGGAGTGGTTTGCTATGTCTAGTGAATGCCTCAGCTTAAGGAGTGGTTTGCTATGTCTAGTGAATGCCTCAGCTTAAGGTGTGGTTTGCAATGTCTAGTGAACGCCTCAGCTTAAGGAGTGGTTTGCTATGTCTAGTGAATGCCTCAGCTTAAGGTGTGGTTTGCTATGTCTAGTGAACGCCTCAGCTTAAGGAGTGGTTTGCTATGTCTAGTGAATGCCTCAGCTTAAGGAGTGGTATGCTATGTCTAGTGAATGCCTCAGCTTAAGGTGTGGTTTGCTATGTCTAGTGAATGCCTCAGTTTAAGGTGTGGTTTGCTATGTCTAGTGAATGCCTCAGCTTAAGGTGTGGTTTGCTATGTCTAGTGAATGCCTCAGCTTAAGGTGTGGTTTGCTATGTCTAGTGAACGCCTCACCTTAAGGAGTGGTTTGCTATGTCTAGTGAATGCCTCAGCTTAAGGTGTGGTTTGCTATGTCTAGTGAACGCCTCAGCTTAAGGAGTGGTTTGCTATGTCTAGTGAATGCCTCAGCTTAAGGAGTGGTATGCTATGTCTAGTGAATGCCTCAGCTTAAGGTGTGGTTTGCTATGTCTAGTGAACGCCTCAGCTTAAGGTGTGGTTTGCTATGTCTAGTGAACGCCTCAGCTTAAGGAGTGGTATGCTATGCCTAGTGAACGCCTCAGCTTAAGGAGTGGTATGCTATGCCTAGTGAACGCCTCAGCTTAAGGAGTGGTTTGCTATGTCTAGTGAACGCCTCAGGTTAAGGAGTGGTATGCTATGTCTAGTGAACGCCTCAGTTTAAGGAGTGGTATGCTATGCCTAGTGAACGCCTCAGTTTAAGGAGTGGTATGCTATGTCTAGTGAACGCCTCAGCTTAAGGAGTGGTTTGCTATGTCTAGTGAACGCCTCAGTTTAAGGAGTGGTATGCTATGCCTAGTGAACGCCTCAGCTTAAGGAGTGGTATGCTATGCCTAGTGAACGCCTCAGCTTAAGGAGTGGTTTGCTATGTCTAGTGAACGCCTCAGCTTAAGGAGTGGTTTGCTATGCCTAGTGAACGCCTCAGTTTAAGGAGTGGTTTGCTATGTCTAGTGAACGCCTCAGCTTAAGGAGTGGTTTGCTATGTCTAGTGAACGCCTCAGTTTAAGGAGTGGTATGCTATGCCTAGTGAACGCCTCAGCTTAAGGAGTGGTATGCTATGCCTAGTGAACGCCTCAGCTTAAGGAGTGGTTTGCTATGCCTAGTGAACGCCTCAGCTTAAGGAGTGGTATGCTATGTCTAGTGAATGCCTCAGCTTAAGGTGTGGTTTGCTATGTCTAGTGAATGCCTCAGCTTAAGGTGTGGTTTGCTATGTCTAGTGAATGCCTCAGCTTAAGGTGTGGTTTGCTATGTCTAGTGAACGCCTCAGCTTAAGGAGTGGTTTGCTATGCCTAGTGAATGCCTCAGCTTAAGGAGTGGTTTGCTATGTCTAGTGAACGCCTCAGCTTAAGGAGTGGTTTGCTATGTCTAGTGAATGCCTCAGCTTAAGGTGTGGTTTGCTATGTCTAGTGAACGCCTCAGCTTAAGGAGTGGTTTGCTATGTCTAGTGAATGCCTCAGCTTAAGGTGTGGTTTGCTATGTCTAGTGAACGCCTCAGCTTAAGGAGTGGTTTGCTATGTCTAGTGAATGCCTCAGCTTAAGGTGTGGTTTGCTATGTCTAGTGAACGCCTCAGCTTAAGGAGTGGTTTGCTATGCCTAGTGAATGCCTCAGCTTAAGGAGTGGTTTGCTATGTCTAGTGAATGCCTCAGCTTAAGGAGTGGTTTGCTATGTCTAGTGAATGCCTCAGCTTAAGGTGTGGTTTGCAATGTCTAGTGAACGCCTCAGCTTAAGGAGTGGTTTGCTATGTCTAGTGAATGCCTCAGCTTAAGGTGTGGTTTGCTATGTCTAGTGAACGCCTCAGCTTAAGGAGTGGTTTGCTATGTCTAGTGAATGCCTCAGCTTAAGGAGTGGTATGCTATGTCTAGTGAATGCCTCAGCTTAAGGTGTGGTTTGCTATGTCTAGTGAATGCCTCAGTTTAAGGTGTGGTTTGCTATGTCTAGTGAATGCCTCAGCTTAAGGTGTGGTTTGCTATGTCTAGTGAATGCCTCAGCTTAAGGTGTGGTTTGCTATGTCTAGTGAACGCCTCACCTTAAGGAGTGGTTTGCTATGTCTAGTGAATGCCTCAGCTTAAGGTGTGGTTTGCTATGTCTAGTGAATGCCTCAGCTTAAGGAGTGGTATGCTATGTCTAGTGAATGCCTCAGCTTAAGGTGTGGTTTGCTATGTCTAGTGAACGCCTCAGCTTAAGGTGTGGTTTGCTATGTCTAGTGAACGCCTCAGCTTAAGGAGTGGTATGCTATGCCTAGTGAACGCCTCAGCTTAAGGAGTGGTATGCTATGCCTAGTGAACGCCTCAGCTTAAGGAGTGGTTTGCTATGTCTAGTGAACGCCTCAGGTTAAGGAGTGGTATGCTATGTCTAGTGAACGCCTCAGTTTAAGGAGTGGTATGCTATGCCTAGTGAACGCCTCAGCTTAAGGAGTGGTTTGCTATGCCTAGTGAACGCCTCAGCTTAAGGAGTGGTTTGCTATGTCTAGTGAACGCCTCAGCTTAAGGAGTGGTTTGCTATGTCTAGTGAACGCCTCAGCTTAAGGAGTGGTATGCTATGCCTAGTGAACGCCTCAGCTTAAGGAGTGGTATGCTATGCCTAGTGAACGCCTCATCTTAAGGAATGGTTTGCTATGTCTAGTGAACGCCTCAGCTTAAGGAGTGGTATGCTATGTCTAGTGAACGCCTCAGTTTAAGGAGTGGTTTGCTATGTCTAGTGAACGCCTCAGCTTAAGGAGTGGTTTGCTATGCCTAGTGAACGCCTCAGCTTAAGGAGTGGTTTGCTATGTCTAGTGAACGCCTCAGTTTAAGGTGTGGTTTGCTATGCCTAGTGAACGCCTCAGCTTAAGGAGTGGTTTGCTATGCCTAGTGAACGCCTCAGCTTAAGGAGTGGTTTGCTATGTCTAGTGAACGCCTCAGCTTAAGGAGTGGTTTGCTATGTCTAGTGAACGCCTCAGCTTAAGGAGTGGTATGCTATGTCTAGTGAACGCCTCAGTTTAAGGAGTGGTATGCTATGCCTAGTGAACACCCGTCTTCCCACTTGAGCTCTCACACCGACGGCGAGAAGAGGTGGCCGAGCAGAGCGACCGACCAACCGCCTAGCTGAGTTGTGCAACCAGCTCCTTTCATAATTTCAATTCATCAGCATGGTAACCCTGCTGCATGGCATTCAGGCTTGTTCTTCCCACACAGGAACTGTCACCCACACTCCTCACCTCACCCTGTCTCAATGAGGCTGTAGCCAAGGCCTCTCACCCACGCAGAGCCCAACTCTCTCTTTTCACTACTCACTACACACACACCCACCATGTTAAAAATACCACCTCCCATCTTATGCCTAGCTGTACCTCGTACTTTCTGCTTGAAATGTAGACCTGAGTATGACAGGATGTATGACTGGATGTATGACAGGATGTATGACAGGATGTATGACTGGATGTATGACAGGATGTATGACAGGATGTATGACAGGATGTATGACTGGATGTATGACAGGATGTATGACTGGATGTATGACAGGATGTATGACTGGATGTATGACAGGATGTATGACTGGATGTATGACAGGATGTATGACAGGATGTATGACTATCAAGATATGATTCTTGTCTGAATCATGTGCCTTGTAGTTTTACCAGTACTGGTCTTTACTTTTCTCATGTGTTGCTGGAGTTTGTCCCAAAACTAAATATCCATCCCATCATGCCATACGCATTGCACATACACTCACCATTCTATAAATGTGTATGATGCACTACATTGTAGTTGTACTTTTAGTATTGCTCTGTGAGGGCACTGGCTCTGCTGACCACCTTGACCTGGTTTGAGCAATGGATGGTCTCTCTCTTCCCCCCCCTCTCTCAACCTGTTGCGTGTTGTCTCTCCACAGTCTCCAGACTGCAGTATCTCCCGGCTGCAGTCTCTCCCAGCTCCAGGCTGTGCTTCATCTTTGGGCTCCTAATGAGGAGTCAATATGACACTCCCGTGGGCTGACTTGCGAACGGACTGGGTGATGCATCCACAGAACCTGCTTACAGGGGATACAATCACACCACAAAACCTGCTGGCTGTGCAAATGGTGAATCTCTCAGGCTGTCAAGACGCAAACTATTGGTGGTATAAGTCTGAAGATGAAAATAGTTATTTCTGGGATTTCAATAAGATTCAGGAATATTTTCTGGGTGTATATTTATTGCCTATTATTTTGTTTTTATTCCATTCTATTCATATTTTACAATATGTGTATTTTTTTATACACGATACAGACTGGAAAAGACAAACAAGCTACTTTTGTTGCCCATGTTACATTGAGAGGCACAGATGAACCTGCAACTGAATAGAGTAGAGAAGTGTGTCATGACTGCAGAATTAATACATTTCACTCAGTCCTTTCAATAGTCCAAAAAAATATGTGGTGTATTCTGTGCATGCAGTCCATTTGAGAACAGAGGGATTCTTCAACATTGCATTGTGAATAACTCCCTGACACAGTTCAGGTGAAAGGCGCGTTGATCCAGACGCCCCTAAAACACATAATACTTTATTGTAGGAGCCTTGCTTCAATCTATTTTCAGAACCCTTTCAGATTTTCCCCTAGCTAGCCAGTTGATAAAGCCAGTTGGAGCTTTTAACGTTGCTTCCATCCCCAATGAGCTGGAATAGCTGGAACAAAGACCCCAGCAAACTGACCCAGCTCCCCTCTCATTCCCACTGTAAGGGAAGACACAGAGAAAGGTATAAAACTTGTATGCAGATATGTGTGTGTTTCTAACAAACAAACACAGATAAATAAACAAGGGTCTCGGTTGGGGGTCTCATTAGGCCCCTTGAGGCTGAGGCACTGACCATGATGCACTTCTAGGCAGGACTTTGTTACCATAAACTCTGTAATTACTGAATGGAAACAATTAGCAATGATTTCAATTATTCAGAGTCTGCCCTGGAAAGTACAAGAAACTGTGCCGGTTTCCGTTCAGGGAAATAAGAAACGGCCTGTGTGTGTGTGTGTGTATGTGTGTGTGTGCCTGCCTACATCGCTGCTGTGAACGTGATGTCACCAGGAGGACAAACAAAAGGGGTAACCGGAGCTTTGAAAACAGACTGGCGGATGTGTCACGGTCAACCCCACAGACAGGCCACTGAATTAGGCCACTGTGCTGATCGAATGGCCCTGTGGTTTAGGAGATACCCAAAACACACAGGCGGCTACCCATGCGACTGGCCTTTGTTTCTACAGGAATTACTCAGGTATAATTGCAGATGTCAATTTGCTTAGACCAACAGAACCGTGTGTACTACCCTCTGTAATAGAGATGGAACTGAAACTAGATGAGGTTGATTTAATTACCTTCAGCTGTTTATTGGAGTGACTATGTAACACTGATAGGTCTAAAACATCAGTCGATAATAGCAGTGTCAAAGACTATGACTCCAAATATTTAAAGAACATAGTTTGGCAACGGAGATATTTTCCAGGTCTGTTTTTTAAAAGTGCTCGTGTCCTGCAAATAACTTTTGGTTGGACAGTGAGAGATATGGTGTCATGGTTCATTTTTAACTTCAGATGTTGTTATTTTATGGGAAAAGAAAACGGGATTCACTCTATTCTTTATTTCAGTGTTGAAAGGAATTCCAAGCACTTCAAATTGGTATGTGGCATCTTGGCTGTCCAAATGGTTTAAGGATAACTACACATCACTCATTGTCACACAAAATAACAAAACATTTTCTAATCCTCTCTCGTGAATCTGCCAGCCCAAAAACGCTTAAATACCTAATCCCTGCATTGGAAAGAGGATGTATTTTGATTGAGTGAAAGGGCCTCTTTAAGGTTTGCTCTTTCCCCAGTCACAATGGAGATGTGCGTCAGTGTGTAGGGCCTGGTACGGCCCCAGGCTACCAGCTTATCCCCCACTCCCCATAGATCTCCAGCCAGAAACCAGAACTAGGCCCGAGGTGGGCAGAGGCTCTCTATCACCGTAACGTTCTCCCCATGAAAAGAGAGCCCAAATAAAGAAGCTAACATGGCTTATACCCACACTTTATGTATACCTCTGGGGAGGAGGGGGTTGATGGAGATACATGTACTGTAATGCTTGCTTGGGGGGGTAACTTACTGTGGGGGGGGGTACTGTAAATAATGAAAATGTCTGCCTCATCATGGTCCGTCAGTTTTTGGCGGTGGGGCCTCCTATCAGATGAACTACTGTTAGACTATGGAGATGTTACATAAAATGCTTGAATCATCCAGTGGAGTGTGTCTGTTTATATCTTTGAGAATGTGGTCCGTCTCTATAGAGCGAGGTGTCCCTAGCACACTCTGCCTCTGTGTGTCCCACGCACACTTCCTCCAGGTACTCCACTTAAAAATGATGCCAAAGAATATTCCCACCCACGCTCAGTCAGAAAATAGGACAGCGTTTTAGTTAGGATGAAAACACTTTATATAACCCATTCAATAGTTTTTCTTTGACTTGAACAATGATAACCTTATGCAACACGGCAGAGAATAATTCATTAATGGTTTTGGGCAGATGCCTACTGAACTGTATGTCCTAAAAGAAAGATTTTAGAGAATTTCGGGCACCATGGTAGCGGATCTGTACTGATAACAAGAGATACTAGACAGATGGATTCATGGAAGGAGAAGCGCCCAAACATGGAGGGGGGAGAAGGGAAGAGGAGAGGAGTGCACCAACCTGGCCACCATTAAGTGTGATATATGAAACTGACTCCAGCTTAGAAAGATGGCTCTTTTCCACTCAGTGATAGGTTTTCTCTGGCTTCATGAGGCTCATCAGCTGACACTTTTTCACAAAATACGGAGTGCGTATTGTGTGAATAGGCTAGGATGAGTTATTATTCCTCTCAGAATGTTTCTCTCTGTAACTACGTTATCTTTACAAAGCTGACAATCGAGAACATTTCATGAGGTTGGTATGCAACACCTGTTGATACAGGTGTGTTGCAATTGATACTGCATTCTGCATCTTCCAATCTCTCTAAACATAGCAACATCTGGCTGTGTTTTCACATTTGGCTTTGGGTTTAATTGAAACATGTACATGTACAGTTTTTTTTAACAGGATCGCAGGTGGTATTTATCGTTGGTCAATAAGAAAGGATATCTGGCCAGTACCAAACCAACATCCAACCACTTATTCTGAGCGCCTATGACTTTGTTCTGTTGTTTACATACATTCTTTTTGTGTAACAGCACGGAAGAAAACAAAAACCGACGAGAAGTTCATGTTTCAGGTGCTAAAAATACCAGTGTTTTCGACTGGGATATTTTTATCTCTCACATTGGCCTCAAGACACCCGTGTCACATAGCTTCCATGCTCCTAGCCCAGTAGCGCCAGAGCAAAGGGGCCTTGTGTGTGTGTGTGTGTGTGTGTGTGTGTGTGTGTGTGTGTGTGTGTGTGTGTGTGTCGCAATCAGAGAGAAAAAATGAAATCAAGAAAATCACGGCAGAGACTTACATGTTCAGCGTGTTAGTCTCAGACACTGGATTCATTCTATATTCAAGTGTTGGTGTGGTTTCTGTATGTTAGCACTCTGAAATAGAATCACCAACGAATGCAAGTTTATTTGTAGCTTCTGTGTTCACTAGGCATTGCAGTATGTGTATGTATAGAAAGTAAACATCAGAGGCCAGCGAAAAGAAAAATGCTAGTGCTTGTAGTTCCTTTACGACTTGCCCTTTGGACGCCCACGCACATATGATGTCTTACGTCACCTCCATTTGGCCGGCTATTTGTACTTTTTTGTGTCTTTTTAGGAACTGCGTGGGCCTAGTTGTTACTGATGACTCACTGTAAGCACGAGGGGGTGGGTGGCCCAATCACACTCATTCGAAATATTTTAACCTCAATCTAGTTTAGCACTGTACTCCTTGTACTGCATGCAACTGTACATGAGAATATACAGTTGAAGTCGGAAGTTTACATACACTTAGGTCTCCGTAAATGTCTTGTTAATAAACTATAGATTTGGCAAGTCGGTTAGGACATTACTTTGTGCATGACACAAGTCATTTTTCCAACAATTGTTTACAGACAGATTATTTCCCTTATAATTCACTGTATCACAATTCCAGTGGGTCAGAAGTTTACATACACTAGTTGACTGTGCCTTTAAACAGCTTGGAAAATTCCAGAAAATTATGTCATGGCTTTAGAAGCTTCTGATAGGCTAATTGACATTGTTTGAGTTAATTGGAGGTGTACCTGTGGATGTATTTCAAGGCCTACCTTCAAACTCAGTGCCTCTTTGGTTGACATCATGGGAAAATCAGAAGAAATCATCCAAGACCCCAGGAAAGAAAATTGTAGACCTCCACAAGTCTGGTTCATCCTTGGGAGCAATTTCCAAACGCCTGAAGGTACCACGTCCATCTGTACAAACAATAGTACGCAAGTAGGAACACCATGGGACCACGCAGCCGTCATACCGCTCAGGAAGGAGACGCCTTCTGTCTCCTAGAGATGAACGTACTTTGGTGTCGAAAAGTGAAAATCCCAGAGCAACAGCAAAGGTCCTTGTGAAGATGCTGGAGGAAACCGGTACAAAAGTATCAATATCCACAGTAAAACGAGTCCTATATCGACATAACCTGAAAGGCCTGAAAGGCCGCTCGGCAAGGAAGAAGCCACTGCTCCAAAACCAGACTACGGTTTGCAACTGCACATGGGAACAAAGATCATACTTTTTGTAGCAATGTCCTGTGGTCTGATGAAACAAAAATAGAACTGTTTGGCCAAAATGACCATCGTTATGTTTGGAGGAAAAAGGGGGAGGCTTGCAAGCCAAAGAACACCATCCCAACCGTGAAGCACGGGGGTGGCAGCATCATGTTGTGGGGGTGCTTTGCTGCAAGAGGAAGGAAAATTATGTGGATATATTGAATCAACATCTCAAGACATCAGTCTGGAAGTTAAAGCTTGGTTGTAAATGGGTCTTCCAAATGGACAATGACCCCAAGCATACTTCCAAAGTTGTGGCAAAATGGCTTGAGGACAGCAAATTCAAAGTATTGAAGTGGCCATCACAAGGCCCTGACCTCAATCCTATAGAAAATGTGTGGGCAGAACTGAAAAAGGGTGTGCGAACGAGGAGGCCTACAAACCTGACTCAGTTACACCAGCTCTGTCAGTAGAATGGGCCAAAATTCACCCAACTTGTTTTGGGAAGCTTGTGGAAGGCTACCCGAAACGTTTGACCCAAGTTAAACAATTTAAAGGCAATGCTACCAAATACTAATTGAGTGTATGTGAACTTCTGACCCACTGGGAATGTGATGAAAGAAATAAAAGCTGAAATAAATAATTCTCTCTGCAATTATTCTGACATTTCACGTTCTTAAAATAAAGTGTTGATCTTATCTGACCTATGACAGGGAATTTTTACAATGATTAAATGTCAGGAATTGTGAAAAACTGATTTTAAATGTATTTGGCAAAGTTGATGTAAGCTTTCGACTTCAACTGTAGATGACTGAACTGCGAGGAAGAAAAATCATAGAGACATAAGTTATTAACTGACTTCACAGTAAATGCTTTGTTTCAATCATTGAATTGTTTCCCTCTCCTCTCTCCAGGTCGTACATAAAGATTCTCTTGGAAGTTGTAAAAGGAGGGATATCAACAAAAACTTTTTGTTTCAGACTGGTAAGTGTTCAGTAATAGATATTTTATACCGAATCATGATTTTTAAAACCACGTTTTGTTTCACAGTACATGGAATTTATTAATGTTCTGTTTGAATTTTCAGATCACTCAAAGGTTTTGATACATTTAATAAACAAAAAGAAAATTGAAGGGCTGATGCAAGTTCGCGAGTTTACAGTATGCTTGACAGAAAGAAAGTGTTCTGATGCCCACTATAGAGGATCTTTGTGACTCAAATGTAGAACAACCCAAAACGACTTCAGCAATGGAAGGCCCCTTCATTTGAGAACTACAGCAACTGACATTTGACCTTTGAGAAACCCAAAGGAATTATAGTTGGACAATGGAGCCACATGAATCCGCTTCTGGTCAAAAATCCACCAAGGAGCCACGGGAGAAGCTACAAAGGAAGTGGGTCTCCGAGCCCTCAGCTGTCACAAAAAGAAGCACTTTCGCTGACCCGGAGGGAAAAAGGCACTCGCATCGCGAAAGCCTGCAAAGTGGTGCCAGTGGCAGCAATATTACTGGCTCAGCACAAAAGTATGGCTCTGGGAAGATGTTATCAACTGCAATGGGTCAGCCGCATCAAGACAGTCAATACACACAGGCTTTCCCCCGTACTTACTCCTACCAGTTACCACAACAGTACCCACAGCAGCCCATGCAAGAGCGCTTCCTGTCCGGAGCCAAGCCACAGCCTGGTCTGGAGGCCCATGCCTGGCCTTTCGCTGGACAGCTCCCATCCGACGACATATTCCCTGGACACTCCCGTGCCCATGGAGTTTTCTCTCGTCAGAAATCTCCCAGTTTACCCAGTTCTTTTGGCCAGTATTCCAAATCAGGGCCGGAGCTGCCAGAGGAGGGATACAAGAAGGAGCAGAAACCCAAGAAGCCAGGAAAGTACATCTGCCACTACTGTGGAAGGGCTTGTGCGAAACCCAGCGTGCTGAAGAAGCACATTCGTTCACACACTGGGGAACGCCCCTACCCTTGTGTCCCCTGCGGGTTCTCCTTTAAAACCAAGAGTAATTTGTACAAACACCGAAAATCTCATGCCCATGCCATCAAAGCAGGACTAGTCCCATTCTCCGAACTGGCAGCTTCACGCACAGACATGGATCAAGCGTCCTCAGTGGGAGAGACAGATGTACACTCAGACGGTGAACAGAGCACGGACACCGACGAGGAGACGGCAGAGGTCTCTATGTTTATGGACAAAGTCAGCCCCATCCCCCAGATATCATTTGAAATGGACAAAAGCACAATGGAGAAGGGTGGGGAGCCGGCATATGCTGACTCAGCTGAGGAACTAGCTATGGCATCCATGAAAGTGCCTATCCTAATTGTCCCAAAACAAGGGATCCCACCAACAGCAATGGAGTGCCCCCCATTCATGGAACTCAAGGCTTCTCACATCAGCTCCCAGGTGAGCCGCGTGGATGACTCTCCTACTATAAAACAGAGACTGGCTCTGAAACTGACAGATAGGAAGGGATCACAGGACTCAGACCAGCAGTCCCAGCAGTCCCTGAACCTTCTGAGTCCACACAGCAAAGGCAGCACAGATTCTGGCTACTTCTCTCTTTCAGAGAGTGCGGAGCAACAGATCAGCCCTCCCAACACAAACGCAAAGTCCTACGAGGAGATCATGTTTGGTCGGACTTGGTATTACAAACCTAACTCTCCTAGATCGAGACAATCCATTGCAGTAGGCATGGCCACTGTTGGCCAAGACACTAACCTAATCATGGGGAAGATATCTGAAGATCATATATTCTTCCGTAATGATAACAGTGAAGCGCATCAACTAGCAGGTGTTGACCCTAAGCAGTATCCCACAAGCCCTTGCCAAAGCAACACAGGTCTATTAGAGGCTCCTGATTCAGGGCCACTCATTAGGAGTAACTCAATGCCAACATCCTCCCCGACCAACCTCAACGTCCCACCGGGGATAAGAGTGAGCCACTCCTTCGACGAGATGATGACCTCTGATGATGTCTTCTACCCGGGTGCTGCCGGTCTTAGGAGGCTTAGGAGACAGGCAGCTTTTGAGCATTCAGCACATGAAGGGCATGGCGAATCTGAAACCTATGGACACATTCCCAAGAACACAGCCCCATTTGTGGTTTTAAAGCTAGGGGAGCGTAGTCCTGTGGTGCCAGAGCATACAGCATACAGCCCTTATGGTACTAAAGTGGGAATGACAGAGATTGCCACTCGTAAACGCAGGAAGGAAAAGAGTGTAGGGGACGAGGAGGATGGCCCAGGCCAGTATGACAGTAGTGGCTCAGTAGATATGGTTGGGGATTATGATTCAAAACAAGGTAGTCAAGTAGGTTCAAGGGCAACACCTACTGGGAAAGGATCCATAGGATCCATGTACAATGCACATAGCCAATCAGACAGTTTTGAAACATGCTGTAGTAGTATGTGCTCAGAGGATGTAGTGCTAGTCCCAGACTCTGACAGAAAGGCAACTGGCAACGTTATCTCTGTCATTCAGCACACAAACTCACTCAGTAGGCCAAACTCCTTCGAGAAGTCAGAGTCCTTCGAGCACCCAGCCTACCTGCAAGACAAATCCTCTAGCCAATATTCAGAGCAGTCAGATACAGAAAACACAGAAGATGTGCAGAGCCCAGACTCTATACTGAGGTCTGAGAGCATGGAGCAGCAGAGCGACAGTGATTTAGCTTCACCCAACCAGCCCTGTCACATGCCCCCCAAACTGGTGCGGCAGCCTAACATCCAAGTGCCTGAGATCAGGGTGACGGAGGAGCCAGATAAACCTGAGAAAGAGCCTGATGTACCGACCAAGGAGCCGGAGAAGCACGTTGAAGAATTCCAGTGGCCCCAGAGGAGTGAGACACTGTCCCAGCTCCCTACGGAGAAGCTGCCTCCTAAAAAGAAGCGTCTGCGTTTGGCAGACTTGGAGCACTCCTCTGGGGATTCCAGCTTTGAGTCCTGCACCAGCCTGTCCAGGAGCCCCAGCCAGGAAAGCAACCTGTCCCACAGCTCCAACTTCTCTATGTCCTTTGACAAGGAAGAAAACCTGAAGTCTGTGTCACCGACCAAGCAGGATGACTTTGGCAAGCAGTCTGAGTACAGTGGCAACTCTCTCACCATCCCCGGCCATCACCAGCAGAGGGAGATGCGACGATCCTCATCCGAACAGGCTCCCTGTGCTCTGGCCACCGAGATCCCAGAAATCCGTAGCAAGTCCTTTGACTATGGCAGTCTCTCAACATCATCCAGACAGGGAGAGATTTACTCCAGTGCATCAGCCATGAAAGAACGGAGAAGGGGCTACCTAGTAAGGCAGGCATCCCTTAGCGTTTACCCTGAGACAGTGGTGCATGATCAAGGTGGTCTCGAAATGACCATCAAGCAAGAGCACTCAGACCATGGACCTTTATCTTGGCAGAGCCCCCCATCCTCTCAAGGTTCTCATGGTGCATCAGCCAGCGAAGTAGCAAGACCCAAGAGAGGGTCACCTTATCATCTTCTGCAACAGAGAATTAGTGAGGACAGCCAGGAAGACCCAACACTGTTCCAGAAGTCATCTTGTCTGCCAAGTCAACAGTCATCCGAGGTAGAGCATCCAAGTCATGAGCTCATCAGCCAGGAAGCCATGCAATACTCCTCACTCCAGAGCAGCTTGGCTTCACTGCCTTTCCTGCCATTTCAGCCCGGCCTGTTCTGGCATCCGGAGTCAACACAGAGACACAAGCAACATCTGGCTTTCCAGCCACACCAGTTACAGAAACTACATATCAGACAGCCTAGTATACCGCACATGCTCCAGAAATCCCACCCACCTCATCATCAGCTACAGCAGATCCAGGAGCAGTGTGACATTAAGGCTGACGGTGCTATCAGTCAGAACTACCAGTATCCCTCCAGAGTCTCCCCCCAAGCCCAGCATTACAGCTCTCCACCGTCTAAAGTGGCCCTCACCGAGAGTAAAATGCTCCTGCAACAGGTCCAGCCAATCTTCGCCACTCAGAATGCAGGATCACAGCCATCACTCCCAGGTATGCTAATCCCTGTTAGGATACAGACTCACGTGCCATCTTACGGAAGTGTTATGTACACAAGTGTTTCACAGCTCATAACTAACCACAGCCAGAGCGCTTATTCAGCAAGAGTCATATGCTCAGAGAATGCATCATCCAATTCACTCACAGGCGGCAGTGTTTCAAAGCACGGAGTTTGCTTCAACTTATCTCAGATCCTTGGTCAGCCTGAGGGAGCTCCACGTTATCCACTCTGGAAAGTTCCAGATCTGAACACTGAACATGGGAGACTAAACACGGGAATTCCGCTGTCGTTGACATCGAGAACCATCTCCACCACGGATGCGTCCTCCAGTATCGGGGCGAGCAAGCGGATGTTATCACCAGCCAGTAGCCTGGAACTCTTTATAGAGACCAAACAGCAGAAACGGGTCAAGGAGGAGAAGATGTACGGGCAGATTGTAAAAGAGCTGAGCGCTGTCGAGCTGAGTGCTTCGAAGGACAGCGTCAAGTTACCAAAGCATGCACCTCTAAAGAGTGAGGGTTCAATGGACGATCAGGAGAGGATGTCCTCCTCCCCACCAGCAGACTTCCCTTCCACCCAAATCCCAGTGCATTCCAACGCACCTCACATACCCGATGTGCCACCAGCTGACAGCTTCACTCCCCCTCTGCAAATTGTGATGGACACCCCTGGGGGCAGAGAGTCCCCAGAGGAGCTGGATGTTGACGACTCCTTCACCCCAGAGGCTAGCTCCAGCCCACAGTCCATGGTCTCCTCCAGTGACACTCCAGAGGAGGCCAAGCCACCCATGGGCAGCAAGATCCCTGTCAACATGCTGGTGCAGCTGGCTGCCAATCAGAGTGGGGGCGCTGCTGGAAGCACACTGCTGCTCACAGATCTGGCAGACGTTCAGCAGTTCTTTCAGTTCCCCAGTCTTCGCACGGCAACCAGTGTCAGTTGGTGCTTCCTGAATTACACCAAGCCAAACAACGCTCAGACGACTCCCCTGACTTCTGTCTACGGCTCCTGGTGCGTCAGCTCCTACAACCCCAACCCTCTCAGCCTCAGCACCAAGGCTACTCTGGCCCTGCTCCGATCCAAGCAGAGGAAGAACACAGAAACCTACACGATGGCTGCTATGTATCAACCTGGAACTGGAAAACTTGTGTCCTCTCTTGCTTGGAAGCAGAAGTTTGAGCAGGTAATCAACACATCACATTAGCCTCTTGTTCACAATTTACTACATTTACATTTACTAAATAAGCATTACAGATTTCATAACTCACATGTAAGTTTTAGAAAGTTTGAAATCCCCTACAATATTATAAAGCAATCTTAGGTACAGTAAATTGTTATTTTTGAGCCAACATTTCATTACATCTGCCATCAAGTGTTTTTGTCTGTTTGCGAGGATTTAACTTAGTGTACTGCATGTTTTCCATTTGCAGATGAAGCCAGAGCTCATGCAGCTAGATGTGAGCAAATATGGGAAGAAAATCAAGGGGCTGAGCTCCAGGGATCGAATCAAGGAGGACCATGGAGAGAAGGAGGCCTCCTTAAAGCAGGCTGAGCCCACTCGCATCAGAATCTTTGAAGGAGGGTATGTCAAGATGGCTGCCATTAGCCATTCAAATTTAATTGAAAGCCTTTTGATATCAGTGTGTAACCTTCTGGAGACGGCTGCTTAAATTGTTATATTGTTGTGACTTCTATACAAAATGTACAGGTTTGTATAGAAATTATCAGCACTTAAATATGAAATATTTTGTGGTTAAGTTGGATTTAATGCCTGGTGGCTGAAACCACTTCTTCATGGCCTATGTTATATGAGAATGATGAAACAATTACTGTGGTAACTGAAATGTAGCTATTACATGATTTTGTCAAATTACTGCTTTTCATGGACTTGAAGGCTTTTCCCGCAGAAATAGGATGTATACACTGCATTCAGAATGTATTCAGACCCCTTGACTTTTTCCATATTTTGTTACGTTACAGCCTTATTCTAAAATCTAATTTAAATACATTTTCTCATCAATTTACACACGATTACACACAGTGTTACACACGATGAGGTTTCACACAATTTACACATAATGACAAAGCAAAAACAGGTTTTTAGAAATGTTTGCAAATGTATTAAAATACTAAACTGAAATATCATATTTACATAAGTATTCAGACCCTTTCCTCAGTATTTTGTTGAAGCACCTTTGGCAGCGATTACAGCCTCGAGTCTTCTTGGGTATACAGTCTTGTATACAGACTGTACAGCAGTACAGTCTTGGCACATCTGTATTTGGGGAGTTTCTGCCATTCTTCCCTGCAGATCCTCTCAAGCTCTGTCAGGTTGGATGGGGAAAGTCGCTGCACAGATGTTTTCAGGTTTCTCCAGAGATGGGCGATCGGGTTCAAGTCCGGGCTCTGGCTGGGCCACTCAAGGACATTCAGAGACTTGTCCCGGAGCCTGCGTTGTCTTGGCTGTGTGCTTAGGGTTGTTGTCCTGTTGGAAGGTGAACCGTCACCCAAGTCTGTAGTCCTGAGCACTCTGGAGCAGGTTTTCATCAAAGATCTCTCGATACTTTGCTCCGTTCATCTTTCCCTCGATCCTGACTAGTCTCCCAGTCCCTGCCACTGAATAACATCCCCACAGAATGATGCTTCCACCACCGTACTTCACCGTAGGGATGGTGCCAGGTTTCCTCCAGATGTGACACTTGGCTTTGAGGCCAAAAAGTTAAATATTGGTTTTATCAGTCTAGAGAATATTGTTTCTCATGGTTTGAGAGTATTTAGGTGTTTTTTGGCAAACTTAAAGCGGGCTGTCATGTGCCTTTTACTGAGGAGTGGCTTCTGTCTGGTCACTACCATAAAGGCCTGATTGGTGGAGTGCTGCAGATATGGTTGTCCTTCTGGAAGGTTCTCCCATCTCCACAGAGGAACTCTGGAGCTCTTTCAGAGTGACCATTGGGTTCACCTCCCTGACCAAGGTCCTTCTCCCCCGATTGCTCAGTTTGACTGGGCGGCCAGCTCTAGGAAGAGTCTTGGTGGTTCCAAACTTCTTCCATTTAAGAATGATGACGGCCACTGTGTTCTTGGGGACCTTCAATGCTGCAGACATTTTATTTGGTACCCTTCCCCAGATCTGTGCCTCAGCACAGTCCTGTCTCGCAGCTCCACGAAAATTCCTTTGATCTCATGGCTTGATTTTTGCTCTGATATGCACTAAATCCAATCAATTGGATTTACCACAGGTGGACTCCAATCAAGTTGTAGAAAAATCTCATGGATGGTCAATGGAAACAGGATGCACCTGAGCTCAATTTCGAGTCCCATAGCAAAGGGTTGGAATACTTACGTAAATAAGGTTTTTCTGTTTTTATTTTTCAATACATTTGCATAAATATCTAAAAACCTGTTTTCGCTTTGTCATTGTGTGTAGAGGAAAAAATAAGGCTGTAAAGTAGAAATGTGGAAAATGTCAAGGGGTCTGAATACTTCCCGAATGCACAGTATATATAAAGCAGAATGTATTTTTCAGATGGCTTTTAATTGTGGTTGAAAGGTGTTACTAGCATAAGCTACTGTTTTTATGGAAATACAGTAGAGCATAGTTTTGTTGTTTAACTGCCGTGGTATTATTGACTACTGTCCGTGAGGCTTCGGTTAACCTATTTACTTTGGTTCAAGCGATAAATAGATTTCCAAATCATTTTTGAAATCATTTTTTTTCTTCTAATCACAATAACATACGGTGTCTTGAATATCCCTTTGAAGATATTACCATATACAGTTAGATTTTTTTCTTTATATAATTCAATTTCAGAAACGAGAACAGCTGTAAAAATGTCTGACCAATACCCAGTTGAATCTGGCACCGGAATTATTTTCTCTGAGCAGTTGCAGGCTAACTTTCCCAATGTAAAGTTAGCTGTTTGATGTATTTGATATTTGCTCCCTTAACACATGCTTCGATATACTCAAAACCCTCCAATAATGTTGAATAATCTGATCTTGTTATGATTTCAGGTACAAATCCAATGAAGACTATGTTTACGTGCGGGGCAGAGGAAGAGGGAAGTACATCTGTGAAGAGTGTGGGATCCGCTGTAAGAAGCCAAGCATGCTGAAGAAACATATCCGCACACACACCGATGTCCGGCCGTATGTCTGCAAGTTCTGCAACTTTGCTTTTAAAACCAAAGGTGGGTTTCCTTCTTCCATTTCATATAACCACATGTATGCAAATGTACACCTTTCTTCTCAAGCACTTTAACCTGATAGTTCAAACAAAAACAGTGATCACATTGGAAAAGGATTTATGTACAGCATTGCGTTAGAAGGGTGGCAAGGTTTCTCTCTCTCTCTCTCTCTCTCTCTCTCTCTCTCTCTCTCTCTGCTGCAGTGGAGTGTTGATGAGTGAATTGAAAGGCCAGGCGGCCTATGCTGCTTCCAGTAAGACATTTTAAAAGTCGTAAACTCTTGTTTCAGGAAACCTGACAAAACACATGAAGTCGAAAGCCCACATGAAGAAGTGCTTGGAGCTCGGGGTGTCAGTGACATCTGTGGAGGATGCGGACGCCGAAGAAGCTGGTATGAATCAGACAGACTTACTGAGCATATTTTATAGAGATGAGACAATATTTGATCAATACTGGGCCCTGTATGTTGCACTGGTGCGGTTCTTGAGGAACAATTATTGTAATGAAAAACAGGAACCGCCTCTGTCAGGTTTATGTAAAATGACCAACTTTAAAGATACACAGTTCACATTTTCCCTGCTTGTATCCCATCATTTAGCATAAAGTGGGAAAGAACACCAGTGACCCATTCAATCCAAAATAAGTAAATTGCAGTTGCTGTAAAATATTTGTAAACGCCTAAATAGAAAAGCACTACTGTGTTTGTATGTCTCATTTCCTTGTTAAGACTGCACTAAATTCTGTTTATTTGTCTTGCAGAACAAAGTAGGCTACTGTTAATGCATTTGCATAGGGTTTGACTGGATCAACGGTTAGATAAACCATATGTTTCTTTTTAGACAATGTCGAGGATGGCCAGAGGGAGACTGGGAAGATGTCAGGCATCATGGCTGACCACCAGTTCTCAGACGCCGATGATTCTGATGGTGGCGAGGATGACGGGGATGAGGTGGACGACGATGAAGATGATGACGACGATTACGATGGCGAATCCACGCCGAAGACTCGCTCCAGAAGCACCAGCCCTCAGCCCTATGGCATACCATCTCTGTCCATCACGGACTCTCAGGGCGCCTGCTCCTCAGACCTGCTGGGCCACTGCTCCAAACCACCCCTCTTCAGCTACTTCACCAGCCTGCCCAGCATTCAGATCACCCAGCTCATGGTGCCCAGTGAGGGTGCTGGCCAGGGCCAGATGGCAGAGTACCAGCAGCTGCTGCAGGGCGCCCTGGGGAGGACTATAAGAGCAGGCTAGATGTACCCAGCTCCATGGACGAGGACTTTGGCCTTTCCCCAGCTCACAGCTCCTCATCATTCGACCTGTCCCTGTCTCGCCTCTCTTCCCCAGGCCTGGAGTCCTCCCCTCTCCGAGAGCCATCCCCCACCTCCACTTCACGCAAGTACCTCTTCCCCCGACGGGACCTGTCCCCCCATGGCCGCCTGTCACCCCACAGAGAGGTGTCCCCTCTCAGGCACCACTCCCCCAAGAGGGATATCTCCTGCAGAAGGGACCTCTCACCCCGCAGGGACCTTTCCCCCAGGAGTCACATCTCACCCCTGTCCCACGCCGGACGCCCCATGTCACCGGGCAGAGAACTGGTGGGCAGGAGGGAGCTGTCTCCACGGAGTCGCCACCGGGGCATGATCAGACCTGTCTCCCCCAGGAGGGGCATGCACCATCACAGTGCCCCCTGGAGTCTGGGCCAGCACCTACACTCAGAGATGGTGCCAATGGGCCAGCATAGCAGAAGCCACTCAGAGATGGAGACAGTAAGTGTTCCAGAATGTATTCAACTGTTCTATTCTATTATATAAACATTGCACATCAGCCTTCATGAACAGCTCCTTACTGGCATAATATACACTGAGTATACCAAACATTAGGAACACATTCACAATATTGAGTTGCACCCCCCCACACCTTTTGCCCTCAGAACAGCCTCAGTTTATCGGGGCATGGACTCCAGAAAATTATGTCATGGCTTTAGAAGCTTCTGATAGGCTAATTGACATCATTTGAGTCAATTGGAGGTGTACCTGTGGATGTATTTCAAGGCCTACCTTCAAACTCAGTGCCTCTTTGCTTGACATCATGGGAAAATCAAAAGAAATCAGCCAAGACCTCAGAAAAAAAATGTAGTTGCATTGAGTTGCACCCCCCCTACACCTTTCGCCCTCAGAACAGCCTCAGTTCATCGGAGCATGGACTCTACAAGGTGTTGAAAGCGTTCCACAGGGACCTGTCCCCCCATGTTGACTCCAATGCTTCCCACAGTTGTGTCAAGTTGGCTGGATGTCCTTTGGGTGGTTGACCATTCTTGATACACACGGGAAACTATTGAGCGTAAAAAAAAAGCAGATTTGCAGTTCTTGACACAAACCGGTGCTCCCATTCAAAGGCACTTGCATTTTATTTCTTGCCCATTCACTCTCTGAATGTCACACATATACAATCCATGTTTCAATTGTCTCAATACGTAAAAATCCTCCTTTAACCTGTCTCCTCCCCTTCATTAAAGTAGATTTAACAAGTGACATCAATAAGAGATCAGAGCTTTCACCTGGATTCACCTAGTCAGTCGATGTCATGGAATGACATCATTAAATAGTAACCGCAAAACACCAGTCTCAACGTCAACAGTGAAGAGGTGACTCTGGGATGCTGGCCTTTTAGGCAGAGTTGCATAGAAAAAGCCATATCTCAGACTGGCCAATAAAAAAAAAAGATTAAGATGGGCAAAAGAACACAGACACTGGACAGAGGAACTCTGACTATAAGGCTTTCATTTCTCAGAACAATAATAGACTGAAGAGTTTCAGAAGAAAGTCTTTGTTTCTGTCCATTTTGAGCCTGTAATCAAACCCACAAATTATGTTGCTCCAGATACTCAACTAGTCTAAAGAAGGCCAGTTTTATTGCTTCTTTAATCAGGACAGTAGTTTTCAGCTGTGCTAACATACTGTAATTGCAAAAGGGTTTTCTAATGATCAATTAGCCTTTTAAAATGATAAACTTGGATTAGCTAACACAACGTGCCATTGGAACACAGGAGTGATGGTTGCTGATAATATGCCTATGTACAGTTGAAGTTGGAAGTTGACATACACTTACGTTGGAGTCATTAAAACTCGTTTTTCAACCACTCCACAAATTTCTTGTTGACAAACTATAGTTTTGGCAAGTCGGTTAGGACATCTAATGTGTGCATGACACAAGTAATGTTTCCAACAACTGTTTACAGACAGATTATTTCACTGTATCACAATTCCAGTGGGTCGGACGTTTACATATGCTAAGTTTACTGTGCCTTTAAACAGCTTGAAAAATTCCAGAAAATTATGTCATGGCTTTAGAAGCTTCTGATAGGCTAATTGACATCATTTCAGTCAATTGGAGGTGTACCTGTGGATGTATTTCAATGGCTTCCTTCAAACTCAGTGCCTCTTTGCTTGACATCATGGGAAAATCAAAAGAAATCAGCCAAGACCTCAGAAAAAACATTGTAGACCTCCACAAGTCTGGGACATCCTTGGGATCAATTTCCAAACACCTGAGGGTACCACGTTCATCTGTACAAACAATAGTATGCAAGTATAAACACCATGGGGCCACGCAGCCGTCATACCGCTCAGGAAGGAAGGAGACGCGTTCTGTCTCCTAGAGATGAACGTACTTTGGTGTGAAAAGTGCAAATCAATCCCAGAACAACAGCAAAGGACATTGTGAAGATGCTGGAGGAAAAGTATCTATATCCACAGTAAAACGAGTCCTATATCGACATAACCTGAAAGGCCGCTCAGCAAGGAAGAAACCACGGCTCCAAAACCGCCATAAAAAAAGCCGGTTGGCAACTGCACATGGGGACAAAGTTCGTACCTTTTGGAGAAATGTCCTCTGGTCTGATGAAACAAAAATAGAACTATTTGACCATAATGACCATTGTTATGTTTGGAGGAGAAAGGGGGAGGCATGCAAGCCGAAGAAGACCATCCCAACCGTGAAGCACAGGGGTAGCCGCATCATGTTGTGTGGGATGCTTTGCTGCAGGAGGCACTGGTGCACTTCACAAAATAGATGGTGTCATGAGGATGGAAAATTTTGTGGATATATTGAAGCAACATCTCAAGACATCAGTCAGGAATTTAAAGCTTGGTCACAAATGCATCTTCCAAATGGACAAGCATACTTCCAAAGGTGTGGCAAAATGGCTTAATGAGGCGGCAGGGTAGCCTAATGGTTAGAGCGTTGGACTAGTAACCGAAAGGTTGCATGTTCAAATCCCCGAGCTGACAAGGTACAAATCTGTTGTTCTGCCCCTGAACAGGCAGTTAACCCACTGTTCCTAGGCTGTCATTGAAAATAAGAATTTGTTCTTAACTGACTTGCCAAGTAAAATAAAGGTAAAAATGACAGCAAAGTCAAGGTATTGGAGTGGCCATCACAAAGCCCTGACCTCAATCCTATAAAACATTTGTGGGCAGAACTGAAAAAATGCGTGTGCAAACAAGGAGGCCTACAAACCTGACTCAGTTACACCAGCAAATTCCAGAAAATGATACCATGGCTTTAGAAGCTTCTGATAGGCTAATTGACGTCAATTGGAGGTGTACCTGTGGATGTATTTCAAGGCCTACCTTCAAACTCAGTGCCTCTTTGCTTGACATCATGGGAAAATCAAAAGAAATCAGCCAAGACCTCAGAAAAAGAATTGCGGACCACCACAAGTCTGGTTCATCCTTGAGAGCAATTTGCAAACACCTGAAGGTACCATGTTCATCTGTACAAACACTAGTGATCAAGTATAAACACCATGTGACCACACAGCCGTCATACCGCTCAGGAAGGAGATGCATTCTGTCTCCTAGAGATGAATGTACTTTGGTGCGAAAAGTGCAAATCAATCCCATCTCCTGTGGTCTGATGACACAAAATAGAACTGTTTGGCCATAATGACCATCGTTATGTTTGGAGGAAAAAGGGGGATGCTTGCAAGCCGAAGAACACCATCCCAACCGTGAAGCACGAGTGTGGCAGCAGCATCATTTTGTGGGTTTACTTTGCTGCAGGAGGGACTGGTGCACTTCACAAAATAGATGGCATCATGAGGGAGAAAAATTATGTGGATATATTGAGCAACATCTCAAGACATCAGTCAGGAAGTTAAAGCTTGGTTGCAAATGGGTCTTCCAAAAGGACAATGACCCCAAGCATACTTCCAAAGTGGTGGCAAAATGGCTTGAGGACAACAAAGTCAAGTTATTGGAGTGGCCATCACAAAGCCCTGACCTCACACCTATAGAAAATGTGTGGGCAGAATTGAAAAAGCGTGTGCGTGCAAGGAGGCCTACAAACCTGACTCAGTTACATCAGCTCTGTCAGGAGGAATGGGCCAAAATTCACCCAATTTATTGTGGGAAGCTTGTGGAAGGCTACCGGAAATGTTTGACCCAAGTTAAACCATTTAAAGGTAATGCCTTCAAATACTAATTGAGTGTATGAAAACTTCTGACCCACTGGGAATGTGATGAAATAAATAAAAGCTAAAATAAATAATTATCTCTACTATTATTCTGACATTTCACATTTATTAAAATAAAGTGGGATCCTATCTGACCTATGACAGGGAATTATTTCTAGGATTCAATGTCAGGAATGATGAAAAACTGAGTTGAAATGTATTTGGCAAAGGTTTATGTAAACTTCCAACTTCAACTGTAGATATTCCATTAAAAAAATCAGCCATTACCAGCTACAATAGTCATTTACAACATTAACAATGTCTACACTGTATTTCAATTTGATGTTAATTTAATGGACAAAAAATGTGCTTTTCTTTCAAAAACAAGGACATTTTTAAGTGACCACGAACTTTTGAATGGTAGTGTATATATACTGAAGAAAAATATAAATGCAACATGTGTTGGTCCCATGTTTCATGTGCTGAAATAAAAGATCCCTGAATCTTTCCATATGCACAACAATCTTATTTCTCGAATGTTGTGCACACATTTGTTTAATTCCCTGTTCGTGAACATTTTGCCAAGACAATCCATCCACCTGACAGGTGTGGCATATCAAGAAGCTGATTAAAACAGCATGATCATAACACAGGTGCACCTTGTGCTGGGGACAATAAAGACCACTCTAAAATGTGCAGTTTTGTCCCACAACACAGTCCCACAGATGTCTCAAGTTTTGAGGGAGTGTGAAATAGGCATGTTGACTGCAGTAATGTCCACCTGAGCTGTTGCCAGAGAATTTAAGGTTAATTTCTCTACCATAAGCAGCCTCCAACGTCATTTTAGAGAATTTGTCAGTACTTCCAACCGGCCTCAAAACCGCAGACCATGTGTAACCTCTCCAGCCTCAGACCTCCACATCCGGCTTCTTTACCTGTGGGATCGTCTGAGACCAGCCACCTGGATTACTGATGAAACTGAGGAGTATTTCTGTCTGTAATAAAGCCCTTTTGTGGGGAAAAACTAATTCTGATTTGCTGGGACTGGCTTCCCAGTGGGTGGGCCTGGCTCCTAAATGCGTGGGCCTATGCCATCCCAGGTCCACCCATGGATGCGCCCCTGCCCAGTCATGTGAAATCCATAGATTGTGGCCTAACTTATTTATTTCAATTGACTGATATCCTTATATGAACTGTAACAGAGTAAAATAGTTGAAATTGTTATATGTTGAGTTTACATTTTTGTTCAGTGTATTATTAGTGCCTGCTTTTATAGGATGATAAATGGAGAGTCTAACTTAAAGTTATAGTACAATGGAACCGGGCAGGCCCACTATAGAGTGCTCTTACAGTCTCTGCGGTCGTTTCTATTTATATATGTGGCTAATTAAGAATCCCTGGGGAAAGGGGAAAAATGCACTATTCTTGCACTGTGGAGTCATTCTTGACTTCTCCCCACCATCTGGTTGGTTTCCGTGGTAGTGAGGGATAAAAAGATAAGCCAGCCTTAGCCATAATGTACTGTAAGCTTGGCTCATCACTCAGTGGTTAGTAACTGTTTTTTTTTTCTTTCTTAAGATTCTTTTTAAATCCGGACAGTTTAAATGAAGCGTGAAATGGAGCCTGCTTCAGCTGTATAATATATATATTTTTTAATATTCATATTTGACTTCTTTTTAGCTGGTAATAGTTTTGTTGTATTTGAGCTGATTTTTCCTACCATCTCAAGACTCATTAAAATCCAAAGTAACACTTCATTTGGATAGTCCATCTGTAGAAGCTCTACAGATTATCAGTAACCTTTCAACTACATGTGTACTAACCCTAACCCTAGCCCTTATCCTAATGCTAAACTTAACCCTAACCTTAACCCTTACCCTAATCCATATTTTAAAACGAACCTTAACCATAACCAGCATTTGCTTATCAACCGATAGTTTGTTGATAGTATGAAGAAGCACCGGGCAGAGTTCTATTTCCAATGACATACAATTCCTAAGAACGATAGGCGATTTACATTGAATGTAAATAAATGTTGTTTAATGCATTTGCCTATTTTCATACAGTGCATTTGGAAAAAATTCCGACCCATTGACTTTTACCACATTTTGTCAAATTACAGCATTATTCTAAAATGGATACAATTGTTGTTTTTTTACCTCCTCAATCTACACACAATAGAATAATACTGAAGACATCAAAACGATGAAATAAAACATATGGAATCATTTAGTATCCAAAAGAGTGTTAAACAAATCAAAATACATTTTATATTTGAAAGTATCCACCCTTTGCCTTGATGACAGCTTTGCACTCTCTTGGCCCTTGAAACCTGTTTTTGCTTTGTCATTGTGTGTACCCCCCCCCCCCCTTAAAAGATGTAGATGCACTATTGTAAAGTGGCTGTTCCACTGGATGTCTTAAGGTGAACGCACCAATTTGTAAGTCGCTCTGGATAAGAGCGTCTGCTAAATGACTTAAATGTAATGTAAATGTAGATAGATGAGGATTTTTTTGTATTGAATCCATTTTTGAATAAGTCTGTAAGGTAACAAAATGTGGAAAGCCTGTTACTTGCGAGGCACATCATGGGCATTAAATTACTAGTTTTTTTTTTATATCACTGGACTGATGGTTCGATTTTGTATCAGTTATTAAGAAATATATATTTTTTCAACATTAAAATGCACCATGCATTATGTGGGTTGAATGCTGTAACAGCACAGAATAAAACAATGAATAAAGTCCCATGAGGGTAGTGACTGCCCATTACTGCCTATCACTTTATAAACCATTATTTATTAATGGTTTATTAATGGTTTATTACTTCACTTTAATAAATATTTCAAATGTTGCGTATATTACGTTTATTTTATTTGATGACTTTATTATGTCTTTAAGTTAATAATTATTTGACTAATTCTCACCTTGCGAGCAAAACTTTTTAGCGGCCCCCCTCATGACAGTGAAGAGAGACATTTTTTGTTTAAATGTTCATTTCTTGCAATTCTACATATTTTGCCACAGGGCGGAGAGAAGATTTTACAATTTTATAACTAATTTCATGCATTTTTTTTTTTACAGCTAATTACCTCAATTCTACTCATTTTGCCATAGGGTGGAGGCAAATGTTGTCCGTTTTTTATATGATAACTGATGATCAATGGGACCCACCCCGTTTGGAACACTGACAAGTAATAATAATAATAAAAACATTATACAATAAAAATATGTTATTGGGGGATTGCTCAATCTGATTGGGTGGGCCTGGCTCCCCAGTGGGTGTGTCTGCGCCCCCCAGTACCTACGCCCCTGACTTAAATTGAGAAAATGCGTAGTACTTTCTGCATATTCTATAGTCGAAGATCCACAGACCCTATTTATCTTTGGCCACTATATTTTGTACTGAATTCATCTTGTATTGTTTCAGGATCAGAGGAAGGGTTCCCCTCCCCACAGCAGCCAGGAGTCCACACGGCCACACCAGGGCCTGTTCAGCCACCTCCCCCTGCACTCCCAGCAGCAGGTCCGCATCCCCTTCCCCATGATCCCTATCGGGGGCATCCAGATGGTGCACTCCGTGGCCACCTCAGTCACCAGCCTGGCCCACCCTGCCCGCCTCCCTCTGCAGAAGAGCACGTCCGAGGAGTCTAGCACCAGTGACGTGTCCTTCCCGCTGGCCAGGGGGTCCACCAGGTCCACCGATTCGCCCCAGTGCCATGAAAGAATGGAGAGGACCCCGGTTCCTTCCTCCGGCCCGTCCTTACCCAGGTCAGGAAGTCGCCGGGACAGCGCAGACATGCCTGACATCAAGGACAATCAGCAGCAGGAGGAGAGCATACAGACATGTACCAAAGCTATCGCCTCTCTCCGCATCGCTACGGAACATGACACTCTGGAGAAAGGCGTGGTGGCGTGCTCTTTAGAGCCCCACCAGAGACGCCGCTCCCGCTGCCTCACCCCTGCCATCCCCCTCACCCCATCCCTCAGGAGAGCGCTCCCAGCAGGATTCAGCACTTTAGTGGCCTAGAGGTTAGGCAGACCCCGGCCGGCCGCTCGGCCTCCCCTCTCCCCCTACCCTCCAGCTCCAGCTCAGAGCCAGGCCACCATGTCAAGGAGAGGTCACCAGGTCGACAGGGCCCAGGGGAAAGGGCAACAAGCACAAAGAGAGGTAAAGATATATCAAAGGACTCCACAGAGAACAGGTGAACGATGTTTAAAAAGGGAGGGACGTGCAACGTAAAGACATCAACCCATACTATTGCACACACACAACACAAGAACACAGAGAGACAGACATTCAAACACACACACACGCAAACACAAGCAAATTAAGTAGATACTCTGCAGTTTCAATGTATGTGTATAGCATGCCTTTTATAACCTGGTTTGCTATTTTAACAATGTATTTCTTATTTAAAGTTTCAGAGAATATACATACAGTATATGTTAACTTATCCATGAGCCTGACCAAATTGCTTATGGACTCCAGTCTGGTACTTTTAAATGTACAAATGTGTGTGCCTTTTCTTTACTTTCTGCTTATATTCTTATAAGCATATTAAGCAGGAAGAGATGTAAATATATAAAGTTTATCAGCTTTGTAATAAATGCAATTTCCCGTCTTTTTTGGACACTTGAGTCTGAATGATGTGAAGTATCAATATATGTAAGGTTGCACTAAAACATATTTTTATATGAGTGAAATTAAATGGCTTTTGTGTACAGCAGCAATTCTATAATACTATTTATTGTATCATGTTTTATAAATTGTACATTTTTCTTAATGTTGTGTATGCCTTTTCTATGTAAAGCATGGGTTTTGCTATGGCGTAATTAGAGCAAAAAATATGTACACTGTAAAATGGCTTTATATGTTAGTGAATACACTTTACTTGGAAGTATATACATATAATTAAATTTACAAGAATATATACTTATTGTATAAAAATATATATATATATATATATATATTCTATATATATATATATATATATATATATATATATATATATATATATATATGCACTTACATTTTGGATTGACACCCACATACAGTATGGTAGTTAGTTCTAAATGCTTGTACCTTTTTCTCTCCTGCTGGATTGGCTACACTAGTTGTGATTTTGTCTTTTTTTTAACAAAAAAGTAGAACTTATTATTTTTTTGTTCAACATGTGCACTTATGCATTTTCTTTCTTTTTGTTGTTGTTCATCGCTTACTGAAGTAGTAGTGAAATATTAAAAATAGTTTGATCTTCTGTGAATCATGTTGCTTGAAGTACTTGATTTAATGAGTAGTATGGGGAACATTCCAGCAGATGTAATATTGAATGCCCATGAATCTGTGTATATATATATATATATATATATATATATATATATATATATATATATATGCAGTCATACACATTTATACATGGAAAGAGTTGATTCTGGGCGATGCCGTCAGTTCATCCCCAAAACATTTTTAAAGGCTTGTACACACAGATATCAAGAACTCTGAAGAAATGCACCTTATGTTCCCTAAATTTTGGGGGTACAATCTCATAATATATACATTTTGGAACTGGGATTTGGAATCCCCAGTTGCTTGTAAAAAGCTGTGCAAATAAACAACCTAAATGAATGGGAGCATTCAGCCAGTCACTCTTATGTATATCTGTATTTTGTATGGTGTGTATAAGATCGGTGTATTTTACTCTTTGGACATTTTTGTCAGTAGTCCCTGGTATTCACTTAACTGTATTAACATGTCTTTCAAATCTAAGGTATCAAAGCACAAATCATTGTATAGGAAAAAAAGAGAAAAAAAGGTAAACATACATAAAAAAGGGTAACTTTGTGATGTTCAGTGGAAAGTACAATATCATGTAAGACCCCAGTTTTAATAATGAATCACAGTACAGGTGGGAAAAAAGTTTTTTTTTGTTAAAAAAATAAATAAATACGACTACAATAATATGCATGTCCTCGATGCTTTCATTCTTTGTCTCCCTCAAGTGCTTCATATGTACGTACAGTGCCAGTCAAAAGTTTGGACACCTACTCATTACAGGGTTTTTACTTAATATTGAATATTTTCTACATTGTAGAATAATAGTGAAGACATCAGAACTATGAAATAACACATGGAATCATGTAGTAACCAAAAAAGTGTAAACAAATCAAAATATATTTTATATTTGAGATTCTTCAAAGTAGCCACCATTTGCATTGATGACTAAAGTTCATTTGTGGAATTTATTTCCTTCTTAACTTAAGGTATAGGGGGCAGCATTTTCACTTTTGGATAAATAGCGTGCCCAATTTCAACTTCCTGCTACTCAAGCCAGGAATATAAGATATGCATATTATTAGTATATTTGGATAGACAACACTCTGAAGTTTCTAAAACGATTTGAATCATGTCTATGAGTATAACAGAACTTATGTAGCAGGCAAAACCCCGAGGACTAACCGTTCAGAATGTTCTTTTTTTTGACGTCTCTGTCTGTTCAGTGAGTTCTCATTAGGAAACGATATTTCTTAGGAACTTGTTTTCAGTTCCTACCGCTTCCACTGGATGTCACCAGTCTTTGGAATTTGGTTGAGGTTTGTCCTTTGTGCAATGAAGAAGTATGGCCATCTAGGAACTGCGTAACACTGTTGAGAGTTGCGCAAGACTTGAAAAGTAGCTTGGATTGTTGTCTTCCTGTATTGAACACAGATAGACCTTCCTTCTTTAATTTTGATCGATTATTAAGTTTAAAAATACCTAAAGTTGTATTACAAAAGTAGTTTGAAATGTTTTGGCAAAGTTTACAGGCAACTTTTGAAATATTTTGTAGTGACGTTGCGCAATTTGGAAGCTGTTTTTTTCTGGATCAAACGTGCCAAATAAATGGACATTTTGGATATATATGGACAGAATTAATCGAACAAAAGGACCAATTGTGATGTTTATGGGACATATTGGAGTGCCAACAAAAGAAGCTCGTCAAAGGTAAGGCATGTTTTATATTTTATTTCTTCGTTTTGTGTAGCGCCTGCAGGGTTGAAATATGCTACCCTCTTAATATGCTACCCACTGTTGTGCTATCATCAGATAATAGCTTCTTATGCTTTCGCCGAAAAGCCTTTTTAAAATCTGACATGTTGGCTGGAATCACAACGAATGTAGCTTTAATTTAGTATCTTACATGTGTGATTTAATGAAAGTTTGATTTTTATATAATTTTATTTGAATTTGCCGCGCTGCATTTTCCCTGGCTTTTGGCCAAGTATGACGCAAGCGCCCCCTATACCATAAGAAGTTAATGCGTTTGAGCCAATCAGTTGTGTTGTGACAAGGTAGGGATGGTATACAGCAGATAGCCCTATTTGATAAAAGTCTGTATTATGGCAAGAACAGCTCAAATAAGCAAAGAGAAACGACAGTCCATCATTACTTTAAGACATGAAGGTCAGTCAATCCTGAAAATGTTAAGAACTTTGAAAGTTTCAAGTGCAGTCGCAAAAACCTTCAAGCGCTATAATGAAACTGGCTTTCATGAGGAACGCCACAGGAAAGGAAGACCCAAGAGTTACGTCTGCTGCAGAGGATAAGTTCATTGGTGTAAACTGCACCTCAGATTGCAACCCAAATAAATGCTTCACAGAGTTCAAGTAACAGACACATCTCAACATCAACTGTTCAGAGCAGACTGCGTGAATCAGGCCTTCATGTTTGAATTGCTGCAAAGAAACCACTACTAAAGGACACCAATAAGAAGAATTGACTTGCTTGTGCCAAGAAACACGAGCAAGAACATTAGACTGGTGGAAATCTGTCCTTTGGTCTGATTTGAGTCCAAATTTGAGATTTTTGATTCCAACCACCATGTCTTTGTAAGACGCAGAGTACTGTAGGTGATCGGAGGATCTCTGCATGTGTGGTTCACACCATAAAGCATGGAGGAGGAGGAGGAGGTGTGATGGTGTGTGGGTGCTTTGCTGGTGACAGTCAGTGATTTATTTAGAAGGCACACTTAACCAGCAAGGCTACCACAGCATTCTGCAGTGATAGCCATCCCACCTGGTCTGTGCTTAGTGGGGTTATCATTTGTTTTTCAACAGGACAATGACCCAAAATACACCTCCATACTGTGTAAGGGCTATTTGACCAAGAAGGAGAGTGATGGAGTGCTGCATCAGATGACCTGGCCTCCACAATCACCCGACCTCAACCCAATTGAGATGGTTTGGGATCTCAGAAGATCTCAGAAGATCCACATTAAAGTGTTAAAACCAAATGCATGCTTTTCAACCGTTCGCTGCCTGCACCCGCACGCCCGACTAGCATCACCACCCTGGATGGTTCCGACCTGGAATATGTGGACATCTATAAGTACCTAGGTGTCTGGCTAGACTGCAAACTCTCCTTCCAGACTCATATCAAACATCTCCAATCCAAAATCAAATCTAGAGACGGCTTTCTATTTCGCAACAAAGCCTCCTTCACTCACGCCGCAAAACTTACCCTAGTAAAACTGACTATCCTACCCATCCTCGACTTCGGCGATGTCATCTACAAAATAGTTTCCAATACTCTACTCAGCAAACTGGATGCAGTTTATCCGTTTTGTTACTAAAGCACCTTATACCACCCTACACTGCGACCTATATGCTCTAGTCGGCTGGCCCTCGCTACATGTTCGTCGCCAGACCCACTGGCTCCAGGTCATCTACAAGTCTATGCTAGGTAAAGCTCCGCCTTATCTCAGTTCCCTGGTCACGATGGCAACACCCACCCGTAGCACGCGCTCTAGCAGGTGTATCTCACTGATCATCCCTAAAGCCAAAACCTCATTTGGCCGCCTTTCCTTCCAGTTCTCTGCTGCCTGCGACTGGAATGAATTGCAAAAATCTCGGAAGTTGGAGACTTTTATCTCCCTCACCAACTTTAAACATCTGCTATCTGAGTAGCTAACCGATCGCTGCAGCTGTACATAGTCCATCGGTATATAGCCCACCCAATTTACCTACCTCATCCCCATACGGTTTTTATTTTATTTACTTTTCTGCTCTTTTGCACACCAGTATCTCTACCTGCACATGTTCATCTGATCATTTATCACTCCAGTGTTAATTTGCTAAATTGTAATTATTCACTGCTATGGCCTATTTATTGCCTACCTCCTCATGCCTTTTGCACACAATGTATATAGATTCTTTTTTTTCTACTATGTTATTGACTTGTTTATTGTTTATTGTTTACCCCATGTGTAACTCTGTGTTGTTGTTTGTGTTGCACTGCTATGCTTTATCTTGGCCAGGTCGCAGTTGCAAATGAGAACTTGTTCTCAACTATCCTACCTGGTTAAATAAAGGTGAAATAAAATAAATAAATAAATAAATTAAAATGTAAAGGTAATTTCCGATTGAGCCAACACATTGCGTTATAAATTGGATCTTCATCGCTATGGATTGAATAGAGCCCTAGGCCTTTGGATGGTCTACACTTTATCAACTACCTCAGTTATACCTCTTATATATATACCTCTTATATAAAACCTTAAAGATCTCATCTCCAGCGGCTAATTTTTGTCAATCACTGCGTGTAGATACTTCCCTTTGGTTTAATCCACTCTGACACATCTAGGTTGGTTATTCTCACTAATGTGCTTGTCTTTCAGATCACTTTGAACGATACTTTGATCTTAGAGTATTTTAAACCTAATGAGTTTATATGTTTCTACTTTGAAAGTCATCTGTTTACGTAAATTCACATGGGAATTCTCCCGTTAGATCTTCAGTAACTCAGAGGCCTATTTTGGATTGTCAGATTGTCATCCTCATGAATACTGCATCTGACAACTTGTTCTTACCGTATGTCGGTATTCAGGTAGAATATACAATACAGCCAGCAAATGACTAGCCTATTGGTTATTTTGTATCCAGGCGTGTGGGTGCAGTGGCCTGGTGCTGTTACAGCTGTGAGTGAGCACGCTAGATGTATTATTTTCCTTACATCTCCATCAGGGTGGCAGGCAGGCCGTCGGTTGAGTGTCCTCCCCTAGGACATGGCTGTGTCACCCAGACACCTGCCATCCGTCTGGCCTTGTCCTGTCTTTTCATGTCCAACCCTCTCTGATGAACGGCTACCACAGACAGATCAGGACGGCAGGACGTGCTGCTGGAGCCAGCCTCTGAATATTAAGCACAGCCCAGAGATTTCTCCTGGCCCTAAAGATAGCCTACCTACTCTCTATTGTTCTCTTACAGACATTTACAGTTGTCGTTGGTTTAAGGGTGAGGCACGTATAGTAAATAAACATTTTGATTTGTTTGAAAAAGGAGGAGTGGCCATCCCTATAATGCCACAATCACCCACTTCACACTGTGTACTGAGTGGCTATTGTGAAATGTTATAGAGCAAGAGCAAAATTAGTTATGGGTTTAGAGGGCGTGCTGTAGCATGCCACTAAGGATATAGTTACTGTACATTACAGCTCTTGGATGTCATTGATCATAACCTATTGCTGAGAAAACATAGCTGTTATGGATTTGCATCCTCTGCCATATTATGGGCAGCCGGCTAGGGACATTACTGTTTTCTGTTTTTACAAATGACCTTCCACTGCTCTTGAATAAAGCCTGTGTCTATGTACGCTGACGACTCAACAGTATACACATTGGCTGCAACATTAAAATAAATAACTGAGAAATGTAACATAGAGCTCCAGTCAGTTTCAGAATGGGTAACTAGCTGGTGCTAAACATCTCTAAAACTAAAAGCATCATTTGTGGGACAAATCACTCAATCTATTATTGAATAATGTGGTTATTGAGCAAGTTGAGGAGACTAAACTGCTTGGTGTAACCCTAGATAGCAAGCTGTCATGGTCAAAACATATAGACTCAATGGTTGCTAAAATGGGAAGAGGTCTGTCCATGATAGGGCGTTGCTCTGCCTTCTTGACATTTCAGTCGACCAGACAGGCCCACATTTTTTATCACCCGGACTACTGCCCAGCTGTGTGGTCATGTGCAGCAAAGAAGGACATAGATAAATTGCAGATGGACCAGAACAAAGAATTTATCGCACTTAGATGTACATGGGAAAGCGTCAGTAACATGCATGCCAGTCTCTCCTTTCTCAAAGTTGAGGAGAGATTGACTGCATCACTATTGGTCTTTGTGCGAGGTATTGATGTGTTGAAGGTACCGAACTGTCTGTTCAACCAGTTGGCACACAGTTCGGACACTCTTCGGTACAACACAAGACATGCAACCAGAGGTCTCGTCACAGTCCCCAGATCCAGAACAAAGGCTGGGAAACACACAGTATTAAATAAAGCCATGACGACATGGAACTCTCTGCCACCCCAGGCAACTCAAGCTAGCAATAAAATCAGTTTAAAAAAACGGATAAAAGACCAACTTACTGCACAAAGGGGACACAGCCATTTGACATATATTGTATTGTAATTTGCGCTGTACTATGTATTAGACCTAGATATTGTGTGTATGTACTGATATGTCGGCTATGTGTGACGTTTTAAATTGATGCATTTCAGTCCTTGACTAATATTGTTCTGTAATATGTATTATGTCATGTTTTGTGTGGACCCCAGGAAGAATAGCTGATGCTTTTGCAGTGGCTAATGGGGATCCTAATAAACACCCACAATGACAGGAAATAATCTCTTTATGTTTTTGCTGTGCTGTGTATGCACTGTATTGTGTATGATCAATGCATTATTTTTTTATTGAAGTGCCATCTTGGCCAGGTCGTAAATGATCAATGGGACTTTTCTGGATAAAGCAAATGCATGCTAGATATAAATGATGACTCGTCAAGCCGTGCGGTTTGTTCAACGTGCAGTTAACAAGCTGTCTAAAAGCGGTCTTATTTTGCCAAATGATTTACTTCTCTCATTTCAAATTGGTCATTTGGAATCACTAGGATGTAGTACTAGCATAATGGAAGACTGCAATGTGTCGTTAAGATTGAACTCACAGGTTCCAAGGAAGTAGTGAGTGTTTGGTTTGGGGGGTACCCTCATAGTGTGTGTGCCTGTTTTCCTGGAGAGGAATCTGTTTGGAGGAGGAAATAGTTGTCCATTTTTTGGTGTCAGGAAAAAAATGTATCAATTAAAACCATAATGTTCTCTCTCATGTCCATGTTTCCAGGATCGGGAAGGTTCATCTGAGCACTTGACAGGAAAAACTGGTGACGTTAACAAGCTCTGATGATATCCCTCAGACGGAAACCCACTTGCATGGGAAATCATTTAATGTAAATTATTTTTACGTAAAATTTGGGCAGCAGGTAGCCTACTGTTGGACCAGTAACTGAAAGGTTGCTAGATTGAATCCCTGAGCTGACAAGGTAAAAAATCTGCTGTTCTGCCCCTGAACAAGGCAGTTAACCCACTGTTCCTAGGCCGTCATTGTAAATTAGAATTTGTTCTTAACTGGCTTGCCTAGTTAAATAAAGGTTAAATAATTCAAATGTACTCTACCTATGCATGATGGCTTGACAAAAAATGATATAGAGGAAGGTGTGTGCCAGGAACATTGGAATATGAACCAAAATTTGTGTTTACCAGAAAATTGTATTCTGTAAATGTCAATGACAGGATTATATACACAGTAAGCATAAAGCAGTGTAGTGCACACAACAACCCATATGTCCCACATAAAGGCTGGTTAGACTCTACCCTAAGTAAAAGTCAGCACTGACCTAGAATATAATCTATGAATGTAGATGCTTTTATTTTTGTATTTTCTTTGAGTCGAGTAGTCATTTTCATTATTATTATTTTTTTTAAATGAACAAATATCCGCAAACAAAAGAGGAATAGTCGCATGCAAACAAGCATACATACAAATGATTTAAATTGCCAGGAATCCTAAACAAAGAGATCATATTCATTAATAATACAACAAGTTTTAATTGCCTTTTTTCCCCTTCATTTTAGTTAAAGTAGTGCCATGTTGTTTAAATTCATTAATAAAATGAAAAAAGTTATGTTTTGAATTAGACCATTTGCATTTGTGAATATGAAACTTACCTAGTATTATAAGCTGTTGAAATAAATATACTAACGACTCTAGGCTAAGCGGCTTCAAGAACATTCATTGTGGTCATAGATATATACTGCCACCTGTAGGTAAAACATAGTAGTACAGCTGTGTTGAAAGCCTGTTGAAATGTGAACTGCATGCATGTAGACGGATGACTGTTCTGCATTAGTCGGCACCTCACATGTATTTAGTTTTATCCACTTACTTTACACTTTATGATTTTCATTTCATGAGACTTCGTCAAGCGTTTTAAATCATTTTTGCATCACTCCTAACTAGATTATAATCCCCCAAAATGACTGCAGTTTAATTACACATTTAAACAATACATCCTCAATGTTGCTGTTCAAAACAGCCCAAGGCAAGACAATGTCTCAAGAGAAAAATCCCTCCCATGTCCCTGATAAGATAACAGCCACTGTACTTACATGAACAGTCCTATTATATGTGCAGTATTAATTCAGTCGGATTCTGGTTGGGATAAACTCTCTTTTTTACAAAATAGGGAGGTGTTTTTATTGTCCAGGCTGGGTTTGGCTGCCTGCCGGATGGATGAAGTTCACTCTCTCTCTCTGGCCCCGAGATCCAGGCAAAGTAGCTTGGGGACTGGAGCCACATATGGTCGGCATGGGAACTCATAAACAGAACCAGATGTGAAGCAGATAACAACAGTCTCAGAGTCAGACTAATATTATTGTTTACTGTAATCTCACATTGGTGGTGATATGAGAGCCCAACGAAATTGATAAGCAATCAATATATGTAGACTAAGAGAGCAGTTTTGGGGGAATTATTGTCAAATCTGCAACATGTCCTAAAAATGATTTTAACATGAAATGTATTTCATGGAGACACGGTTACACCACGTTTGCCGGCTTCTGTTTCCTAAAAATGTGGTCCCCTGCGTATGATTACGGCAGATAGATCATATCTTTGGTTCTACATGTACTTCCTCAGATCCTGGCTAATTTATATGGTCCATATCAGCTATCCAATGTTTCCCATATAGGATACTGTATGTTCCTCTGTAAATATGTTTTCATTTTTTAACATATTTTTTTCACCTTTATATAACCAGGTAGGCAAGTTCTCATTTACAATTGCGACCTGGCCAAGATAATACAATAGACAAATAAGTATATATACAATGTGAGCAAATGAGGTGAGTTAAGGGAGGTAAAGGCAATAACTAGGCCATGGTGGTGAAGTAAATACAATATAGCAAGTAAAACACTGGAATGGTAGATTTGCAGTGGAAGAATGCAAAGTAGAAATAAAAATAATGGGGTGCAAAGGAGCAAAATATAAATAAATAAATAAATACAGTCGGGGAAGAGGTAGTTGTTTGGGCTAAATTATAGGACTATGTACAGGTGCAGTAATATGTGAGCTGCTCTGATAGCTGGTGCTCAAAGTTAGTGAGGGAGGTGGCGGGCAGGTGCAGGCAGCGATCGGTTGAAGAGCATGCATTTTGTTTTACTTGTATTTAAGAGCAGTTGGAGGCCACGGAAGGAGAGTTGTATGGCATTGAAGCTCGTCTGGAGGGTTGTTAACACAGTGTCCACAGAAGGGCCAGAAGTATACAGAATGGTGTCATCTGCGTAGAGGTGGATCAGAGACTCACCAGCAGCAAGAGCAACATCATTGATGTACACAGAGAAGAGAGTCGGCCCAAGAATTGAACCCTGTGGCACCCCATAGAGACTGCCAGAGGCCCGGACAACAGGCCCTCCGATTTGACACACTGAACTCTATCAGAGAAGCAGTTGGTGAACCAGGCGAGGCAATCATTTGAGAAACCAAGGCTATCTAGTCTGCTGATGATGATGTGGTGATTGACAGAGTCGAAAGCTTTGGCCAGGTCAATGAATATGGCTGCACAGTATTGTTTCTTATCGATGGCAGTTAAGATATTGTTTAGGACCTTGAGCGTGGCTGAGGTGCACCCATGTGACCAGCTCTGAAACCAGATTGCATAGCGGAGAAGGTGCGTTGGGATTCGAAATGGTCGGTAATCTGTTTGTTGACTTGGCTTTCGAAGACCTTAGAAAGGCAGGGTAGGATAGATATAGGTCTGTAGCAGTTTGGGTCAAGAGTGTCCCCCACTTTGAAGAGGGGGATGACCGCAGCTGCTTTCCAATCTTTGGGAATCTCAGACTACACGAAAGAGAGTTTGAACAGGCTAGTAATAGGGGTTGCAACAATTTCAGCAGATAATTTTAGAAAGAAAGGGTCCAGATTGTCTAGCCCAGCTGATTTGTAGGGGTCCAGATTTTGCAGCTCTTTCAGAACATCAGCTGACTGGATTTGGGAGAAGGAGAAATGGGGAAGGCTTGGGCTAGTTGCTGTGGTGGGTACAGTGCAGTTGACCAGGGTAGCCAGGTGGAAAGCATGGCCAGCCGTAGAAAAATACTTATTCAAATTCTCAATTATAGTGAATTTATCGGTGGTGACAATGATACCTATCCTCAGTGCAGTGGGCAGCTGGGAGGAGGTGTTCTTATTCTCCATGGACTTTAGAGTGTCACAGAACTTTTTTGAGTTAGTGTTGCAGGAAGCAAATTTCTGTTTGAAAAAGCTAGCCTTGGCTTTTCTAACTGCCTGTGTATATTGGTTTCTAACTTCCCTGAAAAGTTGCATATCACGGGGGCTGTATGATGCTAATGCAGAACACCATAGGATGTTTTTGTGTTGGTTAAGGGCAGTCAGGTCTGGAGAGAACCAAGGGCTATATCTGTTCCTGGTTCTAAATTTCTTGAATGAGCATGCTTATTTAAGATGGTGAGGAAGGCATTTAAAAAAAAACAGGCATCCTCTACTGAGGGGATGAGGTCAATATCCTTCCAGGATACCCGGGCCAGGACGATTAGAAAGGCCTGCTCGCTGAAGTGTTTCAGGAAGCGTTTGACAGTGATGAATGGAGGTCGCTTGACCGCTGACCCATTATGGATGCAGGTAATGAGGCAGTGATCGCTGAGATCTTGGTTGAAAACAGCAGAGGTGTATTTAGAGGGCAAGTTGGTTAGGATGATATCTATGATGTTGTATGTTCCTTTGTAAATATGATGCTGTGTGATCCTGTGTAAATAGGATACTGTATGTTCCTCTGTAAATAGGATACTGTATGTTCCTCTGTAAATAGGATACTGTATGTTCCTCTGTAAATAGGATACTGTATGTTCCTCTGTAAATAGGATACTGTATGTTCCTCTGTAAATAGGATGCTGTATGTTCCTCTGTATATGTCAATAATCAACTGACTGGATATCTTGATGTCTATAGTATTGTCTCTGGTATGCAATCAAGTTTCCGCTAAGGTTATGGATGTGTCACTGCAACCTTAAATGTCCTCAATGATGTCACCATTGCCCTTGATTCTAAGCAATGTTGTGCTGCTATATTTATTGACTTGGCCAAAGATTTTGATACAGTAGTCCATTCCATTTATCTGGGCCAGCTAAGGAATATTGGTGTTCCTCTCAAAGAGTGCAGAGTATAAAGTCAGAAAATCTGCTGTCTCAGCTAGTGCCTGTCACCAAGGGAGTACCCCAAGTCTCAATCATAGGACCCACGCTCTTCTCAATTTACATCAACAACATAGCTTGCAGTTGAAGTCGGAAGTTTACATACATCTTAGCCAAATACACTTAAACTCAGTTTTTCACAATTCCTGACATTTAATCCGAGTAAAAAATCCCTATCTTAGTTCAGTTAGGATCACCATTTTATTTTAAGAATGTGAAATGTCAGAATAATAGTAGAGATAATGATTTATTTCAGCTTTTATTTCTTTCATCACATCCCAGTGGGTCAGAAGTTTATATACACTCAATTAGTATTTGATAATATTGCCAATTAATTGTTTAACTTGGGTCAAATGTTTCAGGTAGCCTTCCACAAGCTTCCCAAAATAAGTTGGGTGAATTTTGGCACATTCCTGGTGTAACTGAGTCAGGTTTGTAGGCCTCCTTGCTCGCTCACACTTTTTCAGTTCTGCCCACACATTTTCTACAGGATTGAGGTCAGGGCTTTGTGATGTCCACTCCAATACCATGACTTTGTTGTCCTCAAGCCATTTTGCCACAACTTTGGAAGTATGATTGGGGTCATTGTCCATTTGGAAGACCCATTTGCGACCAATCTTTAACTTCCTGACTGATGTCTTGAGATGTTGCTTAAATATATCCACAGAATGTTCCTTCCTCATATGATGCCATCTGTTTTGTGAAGTGCACCATTCCCTCCTGCAGTAAAGCACCCCCACAACATGATGCTGCCACCCCCGTGCTTCACGGTTGGGAGGGTGTTCTTTGGCTTGCAAGCCTCCCCCATTTACCTCCAAACATAACTATGGTCATTATGGCCAAACAGTTCTATTTTGTTTCATCAGACCAGAGGACATTTCTCCAAAAAGTACGATCTTTGTCCTCATGTGCAGTTGCAAACCGTAGTCTGGATTTTTTATGGCGGTTTTGGAGCAGTGGCCTCTTCCTTGCTGAGCGGCCTTTCAGGATATGTCGATATAGGACTTGTTTTACTGTGGATATAGATGCTTTTGTACCTGTTTCCTCCAGCATCTTCACAGGGTCCTTTGCTGTTTTTCTGGGATTGATTTGCAATTCTCGCACCAAAGTACGTTCATCTCTAGAAGACAGAACGCGTCTCCTTCCTGAGCGGTATGATGGCTGCGTGGTCCCATGGTGTTTATACTTGTGTATTATTGTTTGTAGAGATGAACGTGGTACCTTCAGGCGTTTGGAAATTGCTCCCAAGGATGAACCAGACTTGTGGGGTCTACAATTTTTTTTCTGAGGTCATAGCTGATTTCTTTAGATTTTTTCATGATGTCAAGCAAAGAAGCACTGAGTTTGGATGTATGCCTTGAAATACATCCACAGGTTCACCTCCAATTGACTGTCAGTTATCCTATCAGAAGCTTCTAAAGACATGACATAATGTTCTGGAATTTTCCAAGCTTAGTGTATGTAAACTTCTGACCCACTGGAATTGTGATACAGGGAATTATAAGTGAAATAATCTGTCTGTAAACAGTTGTTGGAAAAAGTAGATGTCCAAACTATAGTTTGTTAACAAGACATTTGTGGAGTGGTTGAAAAACGAATATTAATGACTTCAACCTAAGTGTATGTAAACTTCCGACATCAACTCTATATGCAGATGAGACTGTCTTATACTCAACTGTCCGCTCCCCGGATTTTGTGTTAAATCCTCTACAACAAAGCTTTCTTAATGTCCAACAAGCTTTCTCTACCCTTAACCTTGTTCTGAGCACAACAAAAGTCATGTGGTTTGGTAAGAAGAATGCCCCTCTACCCACAGGTGTGATTACTACCTCTGAGGGTTTAGAGCTTGAGGTAGTCACCTCATACAAGTACTTTGGAGTATGGCTAGACAGTACACTGGCCTTCTCTCAGCACATATCAAAGCTGCAGGCTAAAGTTAAATCTAGACTTGGTCTCCTCTATCGTAATCACTCCACTTTCACCCCAGTTGCCAAACTAACCCTGATTCAGATGACCATCCTACACATGCTAGATTACGGAGACATCATTTATAGATCAGCAGGTAAGGGTGCTCTCGAGCGGCTAGATGTTCTTTACCATTCAGCCATTAGATTAGACACCAATGCTTCTTATAGGACTCATCACTGCACTCTATACCTCTCTGTAAACTGGTCACCTCTGTATATCCGTCGCAAGACCCACTGGTTGCTTATTTATAAAATGCCTCACTCCCCCCTATCTTAGACCTCACTTCCCCCTATCTGAGATATCTACTGCAGCCCTCATCCTCCACATACAACACCCGTTCTGCCAGTCACATTCTGTTAAAGGTCCCCAAAGCACACACATCCCTGGGTCGCTCATCTTTTCAGTTCGCTGTAGCTAGCGACTTGGAACGAGCTGAAACAAACACTCAAACGGGAGAGTTTTATCTAAATATCTTCATTCAAAGACTCAATAATGGACACTCTTACTGACAGTTGTGGCTGCTTTGCGTGATGTATTGTTGTTTCTACCTTCTTGCCCTTTGTGCTGTTGTCTGTGCTCAATAACGTTTGTAGCATGTTTAGTGCTGCTACTAATGTGTTGTTACCATGTTGTTGTCATGTTGTGTTGCTACCATGCTGTGTTGTCATGTGTTGCTGCCTTGTTATGTTGTTGTCTTAGGTCTCTCTTTATGTAGTGTTGTCTCTCTTGTCGTGATGTGTGTTTTGTCCTATATTTATGTTATTTATCTATTTTTTATCCCAGCCTCGGTCCCCGCAGGGGGTCTTTGCCTTTTGGTAGGCCGTCATTGTAAATAAGAATTTGTTCTTAACTGACTTGCCTAGTTAAATAAAATAATAGAAATTATGTCATACATTACAGTTGAGGAACAATGTTCCTCTGTATATAGGATGCTGTATGTTCCTCTGTAAATAGGATGCTGTATGTTCCTCTGTAAATAGGATGCTGTATGTTCCTCTGTATATAGGATGCTGTATGTTCCTCTGTATGTAGGATACTGTATGTTCCGCTGTATATAGGACTCTGTATGTTCTTCTGTAAATAGGATGCTGTATGTTCCTCTGTATATAGGATGCTGTATGTTCTTCTGTAAATAGGATGCTGTATGTTCCTCTGTAAATAGGATGCTGTATGTTCCTCTGTATATAGGATGCTGTATGTTCTTCTGTAAATAGGATGCTGTATGTTCCTCTGTATATAGGATGCTGTATGTTCTTCTGTAAATAGGATGCTGTATGTTCCTCTGTATATAGGATGCTGTATGTTCTTCTGTAAATAGGATGCTGTATGTTCCTCTGTAAATAGGATGCTGTATGTTCCTCTGTATATAGGATGCTGTATGTTCTTCTGTAAATAGGATGCTGTATGTTCCTCTGTATATAGGATGCTGTATGTTCTTCTGTAAATAGGATGCTGTATGTTCCTCTGTATATAGGATGCTGTATGTTCTTCTGTAAACAGGATGCTGTATGTGCCTCTGTATCTCATCATTATTCATACCTTATACAAACCCTCACAGATTATTAATTTCGTTCCTACCGGTGGATGATTCATTTCGTACCTACCAACTGTGTGTTTCGTCACGTGTTCCAGCACCTCGACCACACACAGCCGTTGACGATCACTCCTCTAAAAACAAATGCTCCCTGAGAGCAACGTATATACGTAGATTCCAACTTTCATAATGTGAATATTTTAGGTTCATTTGGGTATGGGATGGAGATATTTAATGGTTCTTTGGGAGAAGGAGAGCTGGTTTTTGGTCCCACTCGGTATTGTGGGACCCGGTTCTAGAGAAAATGCTGTGCGGTAATGAGTTAATTACTCTGTAATTAGGAAATGGTAGTACAGAGTAATGATGGGTTTGGAGTGATGGCCTCTCCCTTGGGCACATGCTTGTAATGTTGAGTTTGTGCTCATCCTCTCCATACCCTGATATCCTCCAGTCACGCCAGATGACGTTCTCTCTCTCTGTCTCTGATAGTTACACCCCCCCCCCCCCTCTTGGGCCTGGGAAGACTCCTTGGCTAGTACTTTGCCAGGCTGGCTTTTCACCATAACCCACCGCACTGACAAAGCACATGCAAAAGATATTTAAGGACAACAAGATGGCCTAGAATTCCTTGAGTTTGAGTCAGGCCCTGTTAAATTGTGATTACAGCTGCCACCATTAGGAAGATTTATTTGGAAACATTGGGGGAAAGAACAACATCAATTCTGCCGTGATGGGCATGAGAAAGGGCAAGGGCATGCTGAACATACTGAGAGGTTACTTTTCCATCAGATGGAGGGAGGTTGTGGAGGACAGGGCTGTGTCTGCTCCACGCCGGGATGACCCTCGCTCCATTAATCCAGCCCTATAAATCAGTCATCAGCACCACACCATCACCATGCTGTCTGCCTCTCTCTCCCCCACAGCCACCGCTCCAGGTCACACATTAATGACACGGCTCTGAGGAAATCTGGATAGTAAACCTTTCCTTCTCTCCTGTGACAGGTCCATGCTGGGGTGTTTATTTGGAAAATTGAATATGTTTAAAAGTGAAAAGGGTGTTGCAGCAAAACTTGCATTTAGCAGATACTCTTATTCAGGGCAACTTACAGGAGCAATTAGGGTTAAGTGCTTTGCTCAAGGGCACATTGACATTTTTTTTTAAACCTAGATGGCTTGGGGATTCGAACCAGCAACCTTTTGGTTACTGGCCCAATGCTCTTAACCGCCTTTGCAAGACCTTATCTTCTACTCTGTAGTCTGCTACAGTATTACAGGATGGGATTCCTGGAGCTCTGTCAGTTGGGTCAGAAAGGAGGGAGGGGAGAGCAGACCAGCGGTTAACCTCAAGAGAGGTGGCCAGAACACCCCACATCTCTGAAGATAGACATAACACATAGGAAACAACAGTGCCAACACATAGATGGGCAAGTAATATGAGCTGCCCAGAGCGGGATGGAGGGAAAGGAGGAGAGGGAGAGGTGGGAGGAATGGCGGGATGGATGGAGGAGGAGGAGGGGGGTGCAGGCAAGAGATGAAGCAGCGGGAAAGATGGAGCTCAGTGAGACAGAGAGGACATATGGTTGAAAAATCTGTTCCTCAGGCCACTTTTGGCCGAAGTATTTCCAGCGAGCGAAGGAGGAGGGAGGGGGGTGTTAGAGAGAAAGGGAAAAAGACATGGCAGGTCTCATGTCATTGACGTGTGTTTGGGCTGGGGTACAGGGTGGACTTGGCCCGCGTCTGTATGTTTGTTATTCTTAGAGCCACGTTGTCGTCATCCGCTCCACGTTTCTGGCGTTTTAAAATGTCACACTGTTGCAAACTGTAGACCGTCAGCATACTGACTGAGGCCACCTCCAAACAATGATCTGATCTCAATGAGAGAACTGGATAAAACAAGAATGAGAGGGTGCAATACATTGTGAATGAGGAATGGCGCTACGGATTATTAGCAATAACACAACATTTAAAACCATTTGCTTATTCTGACACATCAGTGAAACTGGGTGAAATAAAAACATTGTTTTATGCACTTGTGCCAATATCATTTTGATGTACAGTACCAGTCAAAAGTTTGGACAGCTGCTCATTCAAGGGTTTTACATTGTAGAATAATAGTGAAGACATCACAACTATGAAATAACACATATGGAATCATGTAGTAACCAAAAAAGTGTTAAACAAATCAAAATACATTTTATATTTGAGATTCTTCAAAGTAGCCACCCTTTGCTTGATGACAACTTTTCACACTCTAGGCATTCTCTCAATCATGAGGGGAATGCTTTTCCAACAGTCTTGAAGGAGTTCCCACATATGCTGAGCACTTGTTGGCTGCTTTTCCTTCACACTGCGGTCCAACTCATCCCAAACCATCTCAATTGGGTTGAGATCGGGTGATTGTGGAGGCCAGGTCATCTGATGCAGCACTCCATCACTCTCCTTCTTGGTCAAAAGGAATGGCTATTTAATAGCCCTTACACAGCCTGGAGGTGTGTTTTGGGTCTTGTCCTGTTGAAAACAAATCATAGTCCCACTAAATTCAAACCAGATGGGATGGCTTATCGACCATGCTGGTTAAGTGTGCCTTGAATTCTGAATAAATCACAGACAGTGTAAGCAGCAAAGCACTCGCACACCATCACACCTCCTCCTCCATGCTTCACGGTGGAACCACACATGCGGAAATTATCCGTTCACCCACTCTGTCTCACAAAGACCCAGCGGTTAGAACCAAAAATCTCAAATTTGGACTCATCAGACCAAAGGACAGATTTCCACCGGTCTAATGTCCATTGATGTGTTTCTTGGCACAAGCAAGTCTCTTCTTATTATTGGTGTCCTTTCGTAAAGTTTTCTTTGCAGCAATTCGACCATGAAAGCCTGATTCATGAAGTCTCCTCCGAACATTTGATGTTGAGATGTGTCTGTTACTTGAACTCTTGTGAAGCTTTTATTTGGGCTGCAATCTGAGGTGCAGATAACTCTAATGAACTTATCCTCTGCAGCAGAGGTAACTCTGGGTCTTCCTTTCCTGTGGCGGTCCTCAAGAGAGCCAGTTTCATAATAGTGCTTGATGGTTTTTACGAAGACACTTTGAAAGTTCTTGAAATGTTCCGTATTGACTGAGCTTCATGTCTTAAAGTAATGATGGACTGTCGTGTCTCTTTGCTTATTTGAGCAGTTCTTGCCATAATATGGACTTTTACCAAATAGGGTTATCTTCTGTATACCACCCCTACCTTGTCACAACAAAACTGATAGCCTCAAAAGCATTAAGGAAGAAATTCCATAAATACACTTTTAATAAGGCACACCTGTTAATTTCAATGCATTGCAGGTGACATGAAGCTGGTTGAGAGAATGCCAAAAGTGTGCAAAGCTGTCATCAAGGCAAAGGGTGGCTACTTTGAAGAGTCTCAAATATAAAACATGTTTTGATCTGTTTAACTCCTTGTTATTTCATAGTTTTGATGTCTTCACTGTTTTTCTACAATGTAGGAAATAGTCAAAATAAAGAAAAACCCTTGAATGTGTAGGTGTGTCCAAACCTTTGACTGGTACTGTACATTATTACATGAACTCTATGGGCGAATGCTCATGGAAATGTTAAACGGCTTAATTGACATTTTGACTTGATTGATATTCCAAAGCCAAACCAACGAGGGCAATTAGTGATTTTTTAATTGTATTCATTAAGGAAAAGTATCCTAAATGATAACCCGAACGACCAAATACGAGTATTTCTGTACATTTTTGGTGAATGATACAATTTAGCTTCAAAGCAATCGTCCAAGAACTCCCAAGTGCTCTCCATGAATCCAAACCTCTAAATATAGTCCGAAAAGTTGTAAAACATTTTAAGTAGCAATTGAGAAACGTGTGTTTTTCTGGTTGCGTAATTGCATGATTCTACAAAGAAACAACATCACCGATCCTTTGCTTAACATATGCTTAGTACTGTTATTGTACCCCATTCATAAACGGTGGATGTGGTAAGTTTACTATGGATCCAGAAAACATCTGGACAAAAATCTGTGCATAGGTTCAAATAGGTTAATCCCATGACACCGCAGAGCATTCTGCTGTGCAGACGCCAGACAAGCACATCATTAGACAGTGGATTCTTTGTTTCAGTATACACACAAGGTCTTTGTTGTTTTGTTGATCCTGAAAAAGAACGTGTAAATATGCCATTGCTAAACCAATGCTTTTCATATCTATGAATCGTTTAAAAGTCATGTTTTAAAAAAAATGTGTAGCTAACAAGATCGATCATGTTAGAGTTCAGTAAATCAAAACAGAAGTGTTCTAATGGTTATAACTTATGAGTAATGGCAAGCCTCTTCAGCTGATATTCAAAGATGTGTTTGTGTGACAGTTACCTAACTTGCTAAGAGTGCTCAACCAGACTAGATATGACCACGGATATGTGCTATGGCAATGTGGAGAATGCATATGTGCCCAAGTGTCATATGTGGACACCTCTTCAAATGAGTGGATTCAGCTATTTCAGCCACACTCGTTGTTGACAGGTGCATAAAATCGAGCACACAGCCATGCTGTAACGGCAGATTTCCTCCTCTTCGTCTGAAGAGGAGTATGGATCAGACCAAAATGCGGCGTGGTAAGTGTTCATGACGATTTTAATAAGAAAAGCACTGAACACTACGAAATACAAAAACAATAAACGAATACATGAAATAACCAAAGCGAACTAGTACCGTGTGGCGACAAACACACACACGGAAACAAACACCCACAAACCAACAGTGAAACCCAGGCTACCTAAATATGGTTCTCAATCAGGGACAACGATAAACAGCAGCCTCTGATTGAGAACCATATCAGGCCAAACACAGAAATAGAAAAAACATAGAAACACAAACGTAGACTGCCCACCCCAACTCACACCCTGGCCATACTAAATAAAGACAAAACAAAGGAAATAAAGGTCAGAACGTGACACATGCAATGACACAGTCATAGGATGCCACCTATCCAACAAGTCAGTTCGTAAAATTTCTGCCCTGTTAGAGCTGCCCCGGGTCAACTGTAAGTGCTGTTATTATGTAGTGGAAACATCTAGGAGCAACAACGGCTCGGCTGTGAAGTGGTAGGCCACACAAGCTCACAGAACGGGATCGCCAAGTGCTGAAGCATGTAGCGAGTAAAAATTGTCTGTCCTCGGTTGCAACACACACTACCGAGTTCCAAACGGCCTCTGGAAGCAACGTCGGCACAATAACTGTTTGTCAGGAGCTTCATGAAATAGGTTTCCATGGCCGAGCAGCCGCACACAAGCCTAAGATCTCCATGCGCAATGCCAAGCATCAGCTGGTGTGGTGTAAAGCTCACCGCCATTGGACTCTGAAGCAGTGGAAACGCATTCCCTAGAGTGATGAATCACGCTTCACAATTTGGCAGTCCTACGGATTAATCTGGGTTTGGTGGATGCCAGGAGAACGCTACCTGCATAGTGCATAGTGCCTACTGTAAAATTTGGTAGAGGAGGAATAATGGTCTGGGACTGTTTTTCAGGGTTTGGGCTAGGCCCTTAGTTCCAGTGAAGGGAAATCTTAACGCTACAGCTAACAATGATATTGTAGATGATTCTGTGCTTCCACCTTTATGGCAACAATTTGGGGAAGGCCCTATCCTGTTTCAACATGACAATGCCCACGTGCACAAAGCGAGGTCCATACAGAAATTGTTTGTTGAGATCTGTGTGGAAGAACTTGTCTTGTTCCCGAGGGGTCAACCCACGCAAATCTCCTGGACCAGACAGGCTAAAGGGGAAGGTCCTGAAGGAATGCGCTTGTTTCCATCTGACTGTTCCAGCTGTTTCTGAACACCAGCTTTGTCCCCGAGGCCTGGAAGGTGTCTGCTATAATTCCTGTACCTAAGATAACACATACCAAATCCCTCAATGATTTTAGACCCATTGCCCTGACCGCACTACTCAGCAAGGGCAAGGAAAGACTAGTTGTCAAATAACTAACTATGCAAATGGACCCTCTTCAGTTTGCTTATCGGGCAAACCGGGGTGTAGAGGATGCCTCACTGACTCTCCTGGACAAAGTCTACACCCATCTTCACAAAGCCAACACATATTTCAGGGTCTTACTCATCAGCCTTTAACACAGTGCAACCACACCTGCTACTAAAACGGCTTTGTGACCTAAATGTCAACTTGGGCCTGGTGCAGTGTATCCGAGAGTTCCTGAGGGAGCGACCCTAGACTGTCAGTGTTAAAGGCACCCTATCTGATCACCTTGGTTGTGTCAATGACGGTGATTCTGATCTAACCATAAATTCATATATTGTGCCACTGGCCTGTGACGATCGAAGTTCAGTATGTAACCTAGTAGATTCACGTTAACTAGCTAGCTAACTTAGGTGGTCCATTGTTGCCTATGTGAGTAAGTTAGGCTAGCAAACATTTTAGCTAGGTAGCTTATGAAAACAAAAGCTAAAAGAGTACAGAGCCATAGACCGTTTTGCCAACATAAAAGAGAGGAGGACGACATTGGCGTTTAACGAGTCTACAAGTAGATCAGTCCCCAAAAATGTTTTACTTATGCACTCACACACACGCACAGACAGAAATCAGTCCCATGGATAGCCACATGACATTTAGCAACATTGATTGTAATAAGACATATCAGACATATCAGTGTGGATGACGGATCACCACCTCAAGCTGAACCTCGGCAAGACGGAGCTGCTCTTCCTCCCGGGGAAGGACTGCCCGTTCCATGATCTCGCCATCACGGTTGACAACTCCATTGTGTCCTCCTCCCAGAGCGCTAAGAACCTTGGCGTGATCCTGGACAACACCCTGTCGTTCTCAACTAACATCAAGGCGGTGGCCCGTTCCTGTAGGTTCATGCTCTACAACATCCGCAGAGTACGACCCTGCCTCACACAGGAAGCGGCGCAGGTCCTAATCCAGGCACTTGTCATCTCCCGTCTGGATTACTGCAACTCGCTGTTGGCTGGGCTCCCTGCCTGTGCCATTAAACCCCTACAACTCATCCAGAACGCCGCAGCCCGTCTGGTGTTCAACCTTCCCAAGTTCTCTCACGTCACCCCGCTCCTCCGCTCTCTCCACTGGCTTCCAGTTGAAGCTCGCATCCGCTACAAGACCATGGTGCTTGCCTACGGAGCTGTGAGGGGAACGGCACCTCAGTACCTCCAGGCTCTGATCAGGCCCTACACCCAAACAAGGGCACTGCGTTCATCCACCTCTGGCCTGCTCGCCTCCCTACCACTGAGGAAGTACAGTTCCCGCTCAGCCCAGTCAAAACTGTTCGCTGCTCTGGCCCTCCAATGGTGGAACAAACTCCCTCACGACGCCAGGACAGCGGAGTCAATCACCACCTTCCGGAGACACCTGAAACCCCACCTCTTTAAGGAATACCTAGGATAGGATAAAGTAATCCTTCTCACCCCCCCCTTAAAAGATTTAGATGCACTATTGTAAAGTGGCTGTTCCACTGGATGTCATAAGGTGAACGCACCAATTTGTAAGTCGCTCTGGATAAGAGCGTCTGCTAAATGACTTAAATGTAATGTAAATGTAAATCATTTTTGGTATCTTTGTTTGGTTCAGAAATCAGTACCATGGACAGCCACATGATGTGGTGCCGGAGGAGATGGCTGCAGTTTTACAGGCTCCTAACCAGTTGTGCTTTTGTGTGTGTTTTTTGGAGTTATTTGTAACTTATTTTCTACATAATGTTTCTGCCACCGTCTCTTGTGACCGAAAAGAGCCTCTGGATATCAAGACAGAGATTAATCGTACTGGACCAAGATTTTTCTTTAAACAGGTCAACATTCACAAGGCCGCGGAGCCAGATGAATTACCAGGACGTGTACTCCGAGCATGCACTGACCACCTGGCAAGTGTCTTCACTGACATTTCAACCTGTACCTGACCGAGTCGATAATACCAACATGTTTCAAGCAGACCACCATAGTCCCTGTGCTCAAGAACACCAAGGTAACCTGCCTAAATGACTACCGACCCTTAGCTCTCACGTCTATAGCCAAGTTTTTTGAAAAGCTGGTCATGGGCTCACATCAACACCAATATCCTAGAAGCCCTAGACCCACTCAATTTGCATACCGTCCCAAAAGATCCACAGGTGACGCAATCTCTATTGAACTGTAATCTTCCCTTTCCCACCTGCACAAAAGGAACACCTATGTGAGAATGCTATTCATTGACTACAGCTCAGCGTTCAACAACATAGTGCCCTCAAAGTTCATCACTAAGCTAAGAACCCTGGGACTAAACACCTCCCTCTGCAACTGGATCTTGGACTTCGTGATGGGCAGCCCCCAGGTGGTAAGGGTAGGTAACAACACATCCGACACTCTGATCCTCAACACGCGGGCCCCTCAGGGGTGTGTGCTCAGTCCCTTCCTGTACTCTCTGTTCACTCATGACTGCACGGCCAGGCACGACTCCAACACCATCATTAAATTTGCTGACAACACAACAGTGGTAGGCCTGATCACCGACAACGATGACAAAGCCTATAGGGAGGAGGTCAGATACCTGACTGTGTGGTGCAAGGACAACAGCCTCTCCCTCAACATGATCAAGACAAAGGCGATGATTGTGGACTACAGGAAAAGGAGAACCGAGCACGCCCCCATTCTCATCGACAGGGCTATAGTGGAGCAGGTTGAGAGCATCAAGTTCCTTGGCGTCCACATCACCAACAAACGAACATGGTCCAAGCACACCAAGACAGTCGTGAAGAGGGCACGACAAAACCTATCCCCCCACAGGAGACGGAAAAGACTTGGCACTGGTCCTCAGATCCTCAAAATGTTTTACAGCTGCACCTTCGAGAGCATCCAGCTGCACTTTCGAGAGCATCCTGCCTGGTATGGCAACTGCTCGGCCTCCAACCGCAAGGCACTACAGAGGGTAGTGCTTACGGCCCATCACCAGGGCCAAGCTTCCTGCCTTTTAGGAACCTACATGTACATTTTACCTCAATTACCGCGACACTGGTGCCCCAGCTCATTGACGCTGTACCGGTATCCCCTTTATATAGCCCCGCTATTGTTATTTATTGCTGCTCTTTAAATTGTTGTTATTCTTATCTCTTTTTGGGGGGTATTTTTTTAAAGCTGCATTGTTGGTTAAGAGCTTGTAAGTAAGCATTTTACTGTAAGGTCTACACCTGTTGTATTCGGAGCATGTGACAAATAAAATTTGATTTGATTTTACCCACGCACCGCTACTGAGTCCCGCTCATGACTTGCTTGACAAATGCTTCCTTGACCTCAATGTCATCAAGACTAAAGAACACATCTCCCAGATCTCTTCACAGAACACTACAAGTAAAGCACTCCAGGTCTTCAATGACAACACCTGCCCAGTGCACGCATCCTTCCATCCTGTCAGAGATTACAGGTGTCACTCACACAGAACCAATTTTTTAAAAAATCCTTTATCCCCTCTGCAGTGACAATCCTCAATAAGACTATGGTGAACTGACATGGAAATGCTCAGTGTGTGTAATGTTGATGTTTGTATGTCTTTTTTAATCATTTTAATGCATGTTTTATGTCTGTTTTAATCCTTTAAATGCAAAAGCGCCAGAAACGAATGATCCATTTTGTGCAAACCTAACGGACAATAAAGTGTTCTAATCTAGTCTAATAGATCTATGCTTCCTACTGTACAGTATATAGTCTTTAAGATGCCATTGCAGATCCATCGGTCTTTCCTAAGGTATTCACACTTACATATATTCTGAGCTATCTGATTTCAAATACATTCAACAGGACGAGTTAAAAAGTGTGTTTTTACTCAAAAATGACTTTATTAAACAAAAAACATTTACTGGCAATTCCACTCCTCTTCTCTCTCCAACCGGTGCTTTCCAGAGGAGATAATCAGTAGTAATCACATTTGATTTCTCTCCCCGCATGGCTTCCAAACCCTACAGTGGACCATGAGAAGCAGGATGTGGTGAGGCCCCTGTAGATATGGCCACTGAGACACATTAGAATGTGGTCTCTCCCCTAGTGCGTCGTCTGATTGTGGCAAGAAGATGTGGCACTGGGAACTCCATTAGTCTGAATCCTTCAACATGAAGGACCTGGTAGCTTCAAGTAGACAGATAGAGAGGCACATGAGCACATTTCAAGTCTAACTACACCATTTGTTGTTCTATAATCATCTGTTCACATTACATAGGAGACAGGGTAGTGTGTGGGTGTTGGAAAGGAAAGGAGCGCATTAGATCCTTAAAAAGGAAAATAATTTTTGTATAAACTAAATGTGAATAATGTATAATCCTGGCTGAATCGCCGTACTAATCTCTATGTTGGACTAATCACTGATTATTTGTTATAGATATTAAAGGGACACTCCACAAAAAAAAAAAACTCAACCCCTCCAAAAAACATTTATTGCCATAATGGTCAGAGTTACGTCAGCTTACAACAGTCTCACCTAAAGCAGCAACTGTAAGACTTGAAACCAAACACTGGCAAACCAGTGTGAAACAGTAACAGACTAAATTATGCACTTACAAATATTGTCAGCTAGGTGGAGTTGTCTGACTATTGGAGTTGTCTCACTACATAGAGGAGCATTGCCATTTAATTCTACTGAGATGTATTTGAGCCTGAGCAGAGTCAGCACACTCTCAGCCTGGCCATGGATGGCTCTTCAACGGGAGTCAGTAACAGCGCTGGGTTTTCTATCCACGTTTCCACTATAGCAAGAAAGTAAAAGTGGCAAAAATCCCTGTTGGCCATTGGTTTTGAACTGCTCTTGAACTATTTACGTGGAACTGAACCCTTTTTGCATAAATGTACAAATCTCCATTAACAATAATTGTATGGTACTTTGAACTCTTCTCTATTTTGATGTGTTGTACAGTATGCCAACATTGTGGTGGTATGGAGGAACAGAAGAACAGAAGAGGAAGCAAGTCATCCCGCTCCCTAATTTCTAGGAAACCATACTCAAGATGAATAATGTGACCAAATATTTAGGAAGAGGTCATCATTTCATGAAGTCTGTGAAGGAGGAAGCCACATGGAAAAAGTGGTAAGCAGGTTAGGCCCAAAAAATAGATTTTCACAAAGTAAAAATAATGTATTGTGTTTAAGGTTTCATGATGCTTGTATGTAAACCAAATTAGATAGTTTTAAGAATGTTTTATACATCAGCTGGGGTCTCTATAAGCTACAATATGAAGTCCTAAATGTACATATGAATCCTTGTAGCTGTGAGGGCTAATACAATATAATCCAAATGGTTGCTTTTGGGTAAATTGTGCCATTTGGCCAGATGCAAAAGTTGAGCCAATGTAGTCAATGTACCCCATACAAATGATTACATTTTGTCAGTTTTATTTTTATAGTATTTTGAAAAATGCCTTTCTCAGTTGCCCCCCCACCCCCTCCCCTCGCCCAAGGCCACAATTGAAGTGTTTTCTTCCAAAGTGTCATGTAAGGTATTATCGCTGGGATATGAGGTTATCCCAGGGTCTGAGCCTATGTTAAATGTTTTGTACAAGTGTTAGAAATGTGCCCTTATGCTTACCCTGTCCTTATGCTCAATTTACCCCATACCCTTACTAAGTTATCCTGTTTGGGATAGGGGGCAGCATTTTCACGTTTGGATGAAAAGCGTGCCCAGAGTAAACTGCCCGCTACTCAGTCCCAGTTGCTAATATATGCATATTATTAGTATATTTGGATAGAAAACATTCTGAATTTTCTAAAACTGTTTGAATGATGTCTGTGAGTATACAAGAACTCATATGGCAGGCAAAAACCTGAGAAAAATCCAACCAGGAAGTGGGAAATCTGAGGTTTGTAGTTTTTCAACGCTTGGCCTATTGAATATACAGTGTCTATGGGGTCAAATTGCACTTCCTAAAGTTTCCACTAGATGTCAACAGTCTTTAGAAACTTGTTTCAGGCTTCTACTGTAAAGGAGGGGCTCATAAGGGCTCTTTGAGTCAGTGGTCTGGCAGAGTGCCACAAGCTCGCGCCGCTCGTTCACATGAGAGGTAGCTCGCGTTCCATTGCGTTTCTACAGACAAAGGAATTCTCTGGTTGAAACATTATTGAAGATTTATGTTAAAAACACCCCAAAGATTGATTCTGTACATCGTTGGACATGTTTATACGGACTGTAACGGAACTTTTGGACTTTTCGTCTGGACCTAGTGCCCACACCTCATGAAGATGGATTACTGGGCTGAACGCGCTAACAACAAGAAGGAATTTGGACATAAATTATGAACTTTATCGAACAAATCAAACGTTTATTTGTGGAACTGGGATTCCTGGGAGTGCATTCTGATGAAGATGATCAATGGTAAGTGAATATTTAAAATGCTATTTCTGACTAATGTTGACTCCACAATATGGCGGATATTTCTTTGGCTGGTTTGGTCTCTGAGCGCCGTACTCAGATTATTGCATGGTGTGCTTTTTCCATAAAGTTTTTTTGAAATCTGACACAGCGGTTGCATTAAGGAGAAGTCTATCTTTAATTCTATGAATAACACTTGTATCTTTTATCAATGTTTATTATGAGTATTTCTGGAAATTGATGTGGCTCTCTGCAAAATCACTGGATGTTTAAGAAGCAAAACATTATTGAACGTAACACGCCAATGTAAACTGAGATTTTGGGATATAAATATGCACTTTATCGAACAAAACATACATGTATTGTGTAACATGATGTCCTATGAGTGTAATTTGATGAAGATCATTCAAGGTTAGTGATTTATTTTATTTTATGTTTAGTGTTTCACCTTCATTAATAAATAGAAGATGTATTCATATCACGCTTGGTCTCCTCCATTCAACGAACGTGACAGAGATCTTAAAGAATTTGAAGTTAGGATAGGCTGAATGTTTTAAAGTTGGTTTATAGCTTAATTTGCCAAGGATTAGGACCATTTTAAATAGCTACTGTACCACTGTATTACTGTGGCTCTAATTCAAACCCATGTTAATTTATGCAAATTTTAAATGGTTTTAATTGTAAAAAAAAAATAGAAAATCAAGTTGAAGAAAACATTCGGTTGTCTTGCTCATAATAACCACACATGGTTTTACCGCAACAAGTGCAACAGACCAGCACAACAGCCTTCAATTCAAATGTTGGGAAACAAACCAAAACACCAACATCTCTCATAAAAACTGATCAGAAATCAAATCACAGAACAATTATATGGGAGCAGTAGAACTTCTAAGTGTCAGCGGCCACGTCATGATGATGATGCGTTTTGCATCATATGATCCATTTTGCATCATCATCATGATCTGGCTGATGACACTTTGCTTCTTAAAAGTCCAATATCTTGGTAACTTGACTGCTGACATGCAAAAAAACAACAACAGTGGACTAATGACAAAAAAAGACCAAAAGATAATTTGGGTGAAATTTCCCTTTAAGCATTTTTGTAGACTTAGAACATCCACTGTAGTTGCTTTTCTACAAAAAAGTAGATTTTGAGAGTGAAAGCATGAAGAAACTGGAGGAAAGTGGTCCTTACACTTTCTTTATCAAATCTTCTCTCTCGAGGATTTTGCAGAAAAGAACACATAGCACTTTAAAATCTGCAATAAATGTAACAGTCTCTTTGCTGTTACAGTAAATCTATTCAAATAAATGTAAGAACACAAGGGCATGCTAATTTAAATGATGGCTAGTCATTATTAGCTTGGTTCTGTATGGAATGCAGGCACAGTATGGGAGACAGGCTAGTTCATCATCAATGATCCATTTCTTTATAATAAAAATAAGGTGCGACCAAATGATGTTCTGGTGCCACCAACTGAAAAAATTGATTGGATAAAGTTATTGAAGAACCTTATATATGTTGATAGCTTTCAGAGTTCAATACAGGATTGTAACATTAGCTAGCTAGCTATCTTACCTAGTCCCGCTAGGCTAGCAAGGTAGCTAACTTTAGGTTACCTCTAATCGAGAATCTTTAGAGGTAACTTTCTCAGCTTTCATTGGAATGGATTCCTCATCAGTTCAACCTGAAAATCCCCGATAATCTTTGGTTACCACAAGCATAATTATTGATAGCTGCAGCCCACTGGCAGGGGTAAATCTGTAGTATTTAGAACGGAAAAATACAACTTTTTTTTGCGCTTGTTTGTAATTAGCACAGCCAGCCACAGAACACTACACAGGCATGATGACAAACATTAGTGAAAAAAAACAAAATTCTTACCTAGAGAAGTTCTGAGATTACTTTGTGTTGTTTGTTCGAAGTAAACAACACCATCATCCAAGTTTGTGGGCACTATGATTGCCGGCACTATGAATGTGGTTCACCATGAGCAGAGGAATACACAGGAAGTCGAAACTCCCCGATTTACCAGTGAAATTAAAATGTGCTCATTGCAGCTGGTGGTTTGGATCATTGTGATGTTTATGACAAAAACTTGATGTTGTTAATATAGTAATGACTATATGCTGTGTCAGAGCCAGAGTGAACTGTCCCTTTACGTTTGGATAATGGTCCTAAGAGATGCCAAATAGATAAAACCTGAAGTCAAAGTTCTATTTGACATTTTACCAGATGGCCTTCGTGATTTTAAGATCAAAACTTTGTGGCAGTAAGGAGGTGAGTAGTGATCAATCTCTCAATATGAACCCTGAAAGTTTCAAATGCATATGAGGTGATTTGTGGAAACCAATTAAATTGGCTTAAATTCTAGAAACGTCTGCCAAGAAAAGGGTGTCAAATAAATATGTGGAAAACAATTTTATCCTTGAATATTTTTTTGTAAGCACAGTCAAAGCTGTGGATTTTTATTATCTTAATATGAGACTGATGTTTTTGGTGGTTTTGGTGTTCGGCAGTGTTCAAGCAGGGTTTTTTAACAGCGAAGTTCAGTAGTCAAAGTCTACGCCACTTTGTCTGTGATTGGTCAACAGTAGGGCTTCTTCAATGAAGTTTGCTTTTGTTCAACGACAGTTTTCATGAAATTTTCTTCTCTTGAGAAATACTACACCAAACATCTTAGTTAGATGTAACATTTGTGACTAAACATCAAAATGAATGACAGATTTCTCGATTTCTCTTAGATTTTTTATCTTAGATTGATTTTGACTGTATCTTGTTGCTACGGCGTCTCAAGAGAGACAAGCGAATGTCTTTTTGAGGGAGAATGGGAGGCACAGACATTCACGTCGCCTAGCTGAGCTCTGCCTGGAGTAAACCAAACCTAGTATGGGGAGGCCTTTAGCCACAACAAGAGTGGGGTTGAGCCATTTTTTATATTCAGCATCACTCCGTCAATGAAAATATATTATTCTTTCTAACAAATATATCTACATATATTTCAGGATATGAATCCCTGGAAATTATCAGAATTCATGTAAATCATTACAGTTTTGAAAAGATAGCTTGTCCAAAAAAAGTGGTCTCTTGGCACAATGAGATAAGTTGATCCGCGGAACAAGATAAGTTAAGCCGCCTACAAATTTCTGCACTGAATGAAAATTTTCCACTAACTTTTTAAAACCATGTCTATCTTTATTTCCCAAACACAATTCAACACAATCACAATCTTGTTTTTTGTCTTTGAATAATTTTAAGCATCTTTTAGCACATATTTAACACCTAACAAACACTTTGTACTTTTTTTTACACTTTTAGAATAGGCCCTGTTGTTATCTCATATCCCAGTGATAATGCCTGGGAAGAAAACACTTTTCTCAACTTGCCATTGGCTCAACCACTGGCTTAACTTACCCCAAGGCAACCATTTTGACTACTTTAGCCCAGACAGCTACAATTATGCACTTTCATGCTAGGGTTAGGACCTCATATTAAAACGTATAGCGATGCCAACTGATGAACCCAATCTTAAAATTATCTTCTTTGGTGTAGATACAAGGATCATGAAACCTCAATAAATTGATAACACAATAAATGAATTTGAATGGTTAAAAATCATTTTTTGGACCTAACTTGTCCATTGTGGTTTCTTCCTTTACAGACTCCATGAAATGATGATCTCTTCCTGTATATTTGGTAAAATTATACATTTTGTGTATGGTTTCCTAGAAACGAGGGTTGCTCAACTAATCCTCCATTTACTGTCCCTACTGGACAGAATGCATTATGAAGAAAATGGTGTGCCTGTCACTTATTTCATAAAGCTAGGCTATGGGTTAGGGTTAAGGTTAGGGTTAAGGTTAGGGTTAGGAGTTAGGTTAAAGGGTTAAGGTTATGGTTAGGGGAAGGGTTTGCTAACATGCTAAGTAGTTTCAAAGTAGCTAAAAAGTAGTAAATAGTTGCAAAATGGCTAGTTAGCTAAAATGCTAAAGTTGTTTGGGATGAGTTTCGAACACGCAACTTTCGGTTGCTAGACATTCACATTATACGCCCACCCATATGGTTAAGGTTAGTGTTAGGTTAAATGGTTAAGGTTAGGGGAAGGGTTAGCTAGCATGCTAAGTATTTTCAAAGTAGATAGAAAGTAGTAAGCTGTTGCAAAGTTGCTAATTAGCTAAAATGCTTAAGTCCGTGATGAGATTCGAACACGCAACCTTTGGGTTGCTAGAGGTTCACATTACAAGCCCACCCCACTTTCATTTGTGCCTTTCTGTAAACTTCTGTCTTATGTAATCATACCAAATGTAACATATCATACGAATTCAAGTTTCTCGGATTTACGTTTTCTATGTTACGTCTAGTCTATGAGACCATTTGCCTGGTCACTAAAGCACAGTATCTGTCTAAACTAATGGCACACTCTGCGATGGCTGTCCTGCCTTTGTGACATGTCACATATTTAAGGATTAGTCCTTCCCTTTGTAGATGACATTATTTATCAACTGTTTTCTGACATGATTCGCCTGTTTTATTTTCCTTTAATCGCTCTCCAATAGTGTCCTTTTGTGCTTTCAGATGTCAGTCCAGGCAGTTAATCTACATTCTTTGGGCCGTGTTGTCTAGTACTCTAGTGGTGACGCTCGTGTTTTCAGTCTGTTCAGGAGATCATAGATGAAATTTCCACTGCAAATTTGAAAGTTTAGCAGTCTATCTGCCCCTAGAGGAGGTAAGAAAGTGAAAATATTATATAATTAGCATTCATTTCCCTCAGCTGACCCTACCTTCCTAATCACACTTCAGGAACTGGCTCCTGTTATCTAAGTATAGATGCAGAAAGAATGAAGCTCCAGCTGTAGCATTGGTGCTAGGATAAATCAGGTGGAACCGTCTGTATTGGGAACACACTTACTGCAAGTGTCCTTAGAATTAGATACATGTAGTTATTGGCTTATGGCTAGGGGTAGGGTTGAGCCAGGGTGAATATTTGTGTTAGTATTAAGGTTAAGGTTATAAACCGTAGGGTTTCAAAACCTAACCTATAGCCATAACCCTAACCATTAGGGTTATGGTAAGAAATAGGGTTTAGCGGGGGTGTGGACATTTAGCTTGGCTTAGGGTTAGAATTATGGTTAGGATTTGGGTTGAGCCTGGGGTGTGGACATGAAGCTAGGGTTAGGGTTCATAATGCACACTGTGTAGCCCTGATAGGATAAAATATCATGGACATTTTCCAAATTTGGTGTGGTTGTGTGACTGACTGTGACTGTCCTGGAGTGACTGAACATGTGGTAAGTCTAATTGTGGTTGGAGGTCAATGGAGTAATTGTACTCAGGACATTTGAGAATGTCCTCCTAAACCCAAATCTGTCATTTCCTAAATCACCCAATAATCATTCTTTACAGGTGTTTGTCATCAGCTGAGTGAAATGGAAGGGGGGAGTCATGCTGTTCTAATTGCTCTAATGATCATCCACAAGGTGCTCTTGTTTTTCCACAAGTCAGTTAAGTCTGGATAATTGTAATAAGAAATTATAACGTTTTATCTTGACTTAAAACTTGAAGTCAAAGTTCTATTTGACATTTTACCAGATGGCCTTTGTGATTTTAACGATTCGGTCAAAGGAGAGAAAGACAGGAACATCTTACAAAAAAAATCTGCATTGTGTCAAACAAATTCTGAAATGATGAGAAATGGACCGTGAAGTCATGTCTCCTGAGCCAGTAGAAAGTGTAGCCAAGGGATCACACCTATGAGTCACAACACAAAATTGCCCCTCACCCATACCTCTTAAAAAAGAAATTAAATGACTCTTTCTGCCCCTCCTTTGATCAAAACATACCAGTAAGCTATGCCCTTTACTTTAGAGAGACTTGTAGGGTAAATTTAGTTTTTACATTCTGCACGCACTGTTGAGATATCCCTGCAGCGCTAACCCTGGGAGCCTAAGTGAGTGAGTGGCCATATTTACTGACAGTTGATGACAACCTGTTCATTAAATCTTCCGCAGACTTTGCGGGAGAAAAGTTGGGCTGAAAAGTCTCTGAAGTTTTTTTGTCTCCCTTTTTCCCCTTCATCCATTCCCACCCCATCTCACCTCAAGTATCTAATTGCTGTAGCCAGGGGCACAGTGAGCAAAGATGTTGTTTTGTGTTTCACCAAGCCTTTAATTTTCTCTCCTGAATGCAAAACTAAGCCTAATCTCAACTAATGAGAAGTCTAAGACTCTGCTAAATGGGAGTGAGGGTAGGAAGAAATAGCCCCTGTGGTGGGACTCAGAATACTTCAGTATACCTACTGTGATCATGTTACAGGCCCCAATGAAGAGTGCACAGGGAAACCTTCACGCATTAAAGCATTAGGTTACTCACTCACCTTCACAGTTTCTAGATATCACACACAACCTCCAACAACACAGACCACAACGATGATGTTAGTGCGTCTGGGCTTTGATCGGATCCAAATGTGATGTGCAAATGGTACAGCCAAAGGATGGAAAATAAATAAACACTCTAACAAACAAAAAGCCTGGGTTAAAGAGAGGGATACGTGAGTACTGTAAACTATTTTGAAGGCAGCAAAACTTTACCTAATACAAGACCAATACAAGACCCTGGCTTAGAGCAATTAACAAAGTGTCTGGCACACAGATGCGTTAATTGAGATGCTTCAATGGACTCTTTATTCTTTTAATTAAAATGTTGGTTTGCCACAATGGGTTTCCCTTAGTTTGGCTAAAAGACACGGTGCTAGACAGCTTCCCCGTATGAAGTTGAGGATTTCCTCCAAAATACTTTTTTTTCTAGCTCCATGGACTTGTTCTTTAGACCTCTCTATGCCAAACATATCCTCAAAATCCACTGCCTGCTGGGAATCTGACAACCAATTATTCCCCAGTTCCCTTCCCACTAAAACATCTGCTTTCCTTGTGCTCTGGTGCTGGATTCACCACAGTGCTCTATTCTAATCCCAACCGGTTTGGCCCTGTGACAACACCTTCAGCACACCTTTCGGTATGTGGTCAGAAACAATCCTCTCTCAAGGCAGCTCTTTCCTGCTGTATGTTATCAGTAACAGGCAGGCCTGCAGCACATAGCAGAGATGTACACTTAGTGTAGTGTATCGCTGCGCACACACACACACACACACACACACACACACACACACACACACACACACACACACACACACACACACACACACACACACACACACACACACACACACACACACACACACACACACACACACACACACACACACACACACACACACACACACACACACACACACACACACACACAAGTGTAGGGCTGTTGTCCATGTGTGGGACTGTGGGGGAGAGGAGAGGCAGAAGTAGTGACAGAGACTGAATCTGGGGAGGAGGAAGGGAGGGTGTGCTGGTGTCTGAGGTGCTGCTGCTCCAGACCAGTGCCTGGGACTGACTGTAGAACCTCTCCATGCTTCACTTCTCACTGGTCCCTGCTTCTGGAAATATTGTCACTCCTATTTTTGAATTTGGATCTGTTTGTACTCACAGCTGTTTGGAACATTGGAACAGAATAATGGATCTCACCACTTTTTACTTCCTGACCACTACTTTGGTTTTGATACTGGAGCATGAAGGTAAAGACCTTTCTCCTACTTTGTTATTTTAGTTATGTTTTATTTAACTAGGCAAGTCAGTTATAAGAACAAATTCTTATTTACAGCGATTATTGAGACCGTATGAGAAGCTTGCACGTTTTGTTTTAACTGGCATAAAGTGTGCTTTACTATCCTGCGGGGTATACTTGTTGCACCTGAGCTGTGGTTTAATAGAGATAACATGTAGTAGGTGATTGAGAGAGCTCACGTTGGTCATGCCTTTGAGCAGATGCCAGGGTCAACTGTCAGCTTTGACTGTGTGCTTTTATCCCTGTCTGTTTTGATATGTTATTCAAAGGAGCAGTGTGTTAAGTTGATTTATTGAATCTACTTGGGAACAAAAAAAAGACTATTTTATATCATTTTTACTACGCTTGTTATGAAGGAGATGTCTGCATCCCCTGCTCAATAGTCACACTATTCTGTATGAGATTAGAAAGAAATTGTTTGCATAAAAATGACTTCTGACGTAATCTTTGCTGCTGATGCAATGTTGTGAGCTGATCTAATTAGTGTGCTGTTGTCGAATGAGGAGAGTGTTATATATTACAAGTATCAAAACATGGTCCTGCGTGGTTCAGTTGGTAGAGCATAGTGCTTGCAATGCCATGGTTGTGATTTCAATTCACACGGGGGCCCGGTGTGAACATGTATGCACTCACTGTAAGTCCCTCTGGATCAGAGCATCTGCTTAAAGACTAAAGGGTAAAAATAGGAAAAAAACTCCAATGGATGAAATGTACATATACTTGAAACTACAGTATAAGCAAAGCAGCATCCCACTTTAGAATTTTATCACATATGTACATATAAAAGGGAGAAATGTGGAGATTCTGACCACCCAAAGGCCTTATCTATTCTTGAGGCCCGTGTTCTGGACCATAAGAGTTAGATGCCAGCTAATGTAAACCATAGTGTTCTGATTTGTTTTCCAACCTTGCACTTAAACTTCAAGGACACCTTAACACCTCCACATTCCAGTTGGCCTTCAATTTCCCTATAGCATTTTCCCAGGTTGTTGCTTTATCAAATTTACCTGGTAAGATAAGGTCAAGTAAATTAATAAAATGGCTCACAGATAAACCGTCAATCACAACTTCCACATTTCTCATAACATAACATTTTACTTTAATCTAACATATCCTCAATAGGACTATGTTCATCAACCAGACAACATTTGATTGTGTGACCTGCTAGTATTGGTCTGCAGGACATTTTCAATGAGTGTGTTTTTGATACATGAAGAATCCTAAACCACTCTGCCGTTGTGGTAGCCAGACATCTGATGCTTATGAATCTGAGGGAAAAGTTCAATCCACCTAGCTACGTTCTCCTTGATCGAAGAAGGACAAAACTGATATGTTTAGGTCCGGACACAAATGAAGGTAAGATGTAACTATCTAGAGATACGTACTCTCTATAGATGTGTACTATTTCTATAGATATCTCGAGATTTGTAATATCAAAAGATACAATGCAACAGGTGTTCACAATAGGGCTGTTGCATTACATCATGCAGTACTTTTCAGGAATTTGGACAACTCATTCAGCCCAATATAAAAAAGATACTGTTATTTTGGTCTGAATATTTCTTCGTCGTGTGTTGCTGACCATGTGTGCTGCACATTCCCTTAGGAACCACAGACCATACGTCAGTTCTATAACAGAGATCCCCAGGCAACACCCCACCTCAGTGTAGAGGGCTTTAGGGATTCAGCTCTGGTGGTGGGCTGAATTGAATAAAATGGCTTACAGATAAGCTATCAATTACAGCTTCTAAATTTCTCATGACATGAAATTGATTTTTTTGTTGTTTAATTTAACATATCTTAAATATGAGTACATGTATCAACCAAACAAAATGTCATTGTGACCTGTTATTGGTCTGCAGGACATTCTAAATGAGTGTGTTTTTGATAAACTGCATATTGGTTATCCATGAAGAATCCTAATCCACGTAGTTGTGGCAGCCAGACATCTGATGCTTATTATAAGGGGTTGATAAACAGCCTTTTTTTCTTTTCTTTTGTTTTTTAAATCTGAGGGACAAGTTCAAAATATCTAGCTATGTACTCTTCGATCAAATAAGGACAAAAGGTATACATTTAGGTCAGGACACAAACAAAAGTAAGGGTTAGCTATGTAGAGTAAGTCGCTCTGGATAAGAGCGTCTGCTAAATGACTTAAATGTAAATGTAGAGATAAGTACTCTACCTCGATATCTCTAAATCAGAAGATACAATGCAACAAGTGTTCACACTGGGGCTGTTTTTACATCGTGCTTTCGAGGAATTTGGACTAGTCAACCAGCATAATATTACAAATATATTTACTGCTCTTTGGGTCTGAATACTTCTACGTCATGTGTTGCTGCTGCAAATTCCCTTCAGAACCATAGAGCATACAGTTTTATAATGGAGACCCCCAGGCAACACCTCACTGGTTTAGAGGGCTTTAGCTGGAGGAAACAGGGATTCAGCTCTGGTGGTGGGCTGAGATTTAACCGCACCCCAGTGATCTGAACCAGGAACAACATGTTCCATTAACGTCAATCCTAATTGTATGGAGAAGGAAACCTTGTAGACTATTTATCAAGGTCAAGACTTTATTAAGGCAAATAGAATAAAATACATTAAAACACAAATTAAACATGGATTATTATTGTGGATTTTATTAGATAGATACTTCTTAAAAACGATGTCCTGTGTTATGGGTGTTGTTAAAGTACACTATGGTTTATTGTTTCTGATATATGATAATAAGAGTTCAACATTGGTTAGTTCAGCAATGTCTGGAATCCATACAAGCTATTATACACAGCAAAACTGTTGCTTGTGGTAACATATATTGTATTGTACCATATATAGTGCATTCAGAAAGTATTCATACCCCTTGAATGATTCCACATGTTGTTGTGGGACAGTCTTCTACACACAATACCCCATAATGACAAAAAGAAAACTTGTTTTAGATATGCTTGCACATTTATTGAAAATGAAACACAGATATACAGTTGAAGTCAGAAGTTTACATACACCTTAGCCAAATACATTTAAAAACTCAGTTTTTCACAATTCCTGACATTTAATCCTCGTAAAAATTCCCTGTCTTAGGTCAGTTAGGATCACCACTTTATTTTAAGAACGTGAAATGTCTGAATAATAGGAGAGAGAATTATTTATTTCAGCTTTAATTTCTTTCATCACATTCCCAGTGGGTCAGAAGTTTACATACACTCAATTAGTATTTAGTAGCATTGCCTTTAAATTGTTAAACTTGGGTCAAATGTTTTGGGTAGCATTCCACAAGCTTCCCACAATAAGTTGGGTGAATTTTGGCCCGTTCCTCCGGACAGAGCTGGTGTTACTGAGTCAGATTTGTAGGCCTCCTTGCTCGCACACACTTTTTCAGTTCTGCTCACACATTTTCTATAGGATTGAGGTCAGGGCTTTGTGATGGCCACTCCAATACCTTGACTTTGTTGTCCTTAAGCCATTTTGCCACAACTTTGGAAGTATGCTTGGGGTCATTGTCCATTTGGAAGACCCATTTGCAACCAAGCTTTAACTGATGTCTTGAGATGTTGCTTCAATATAATGGTCATTATGGCCAAACAGCTCTATTTTTGTTTCATCAGACCAGAGGACATTTCTCCAAAACGTATCATCTTTGTCCCCATGTGCAGTTGCAAACTGTAGTCTGGATTTTTCATGGCGGTTTTGGAGCAGTGGTTTCTTCCTTGGTGAGCGGCCTTTTAGGTTATGTTGATATAGGACTCGTTTTACTGTGGATATAGATACTTTTGTACCTGTTTCCTCCAGCATCTTCACAAGGTCCTTTGCTGTTGTTCTGGGATTGATTTGCACGTTTTGCACCAAAGTGCGTTCATCTCTAGGAGACAGAACGCGTCTCCTTCCTGAGCGGTATGACGGCTGCGTAGTCCCATGGTGTTTATACTTGCATACTATTGTTTGTAAAGTTTGAAGGTAGGGCTTGAAATAAATCCACAGGTACACCTCCAATTGACTGAAATTATGTCAATTAGCCTATCAGAAACTAAATGTCCTAAAACTATAGTTTGTTAACAATACATTTGTGGAGTGGTTGAAAAACAAGTTTTAATGACTTCCGACTTCAACTGTATCTAATTTACGTAAGTATTTTGTAGAAGCATCTTTGGCAGCGATTACAGATGTCAGTCTTTCTGTTTATGTCTCTAAGAGTTTTCCACACCTGGAAAAAAAAATTCTTCAAGCTCTGTCAAATTGTTTTTCGATCATTGTTAGAGAACCATTTCCAGATCTTGTCATAGATGTTCAAGTAGATTTAAGTCAAAACTGCAACTCGGACTGTCTTCTTGGTAAGCAATGCCATTGTAGATTTGGCCTTGTGTGTTAGGTTATTGTCCTGCTGAAAGGGGAATTCATCTCCCAATGTCTGGTGGAAAGCAGCCTGAGGCAGGTTTTCCTCTCGGATTTTGCCTGTGCTTAGCTCCATTCTGTTTATTTTTCATATTAGAAAATTCCCCAGTCCTTAACGATTACAAGAATACCCATAACATGATGCGGCCACCACTATGCTTGAAAATATGGAGAATAATACTCAGTAATGTGTTATATTGGATTTTCACAAAAAATAACACTTTATATTCAGAACAACTCTGTCAGCTAGGTTAGTATTGTGGAGTAACTACAATGTTGTTGATCCATCCTCAGTTTTCTCCTATCACAGCCATTAAACTCTGTAACTGTTTTAAAGTCACTATTGACCTTATTGCGAAATCCCTGGGTGGTATCCTTTCCTCTCCAGCAACTGAGTTAGGAAGAACACCTGTATCTTTGTAGTGACTGTGTGTATTGATACACCATCCAAAGTGTAATGAATAACTTCACCATGCTTAAATGGATATTCACTGTCTGCTTTTGTTTATTTTTTTACCCATCTACCAATAGGTGCCCTTCTTTGCGAGGCATTGGAAAACCTCCCTGGTCTTTGTGGTTAAATCTGTGTTTGAAAATCACTGGGACCTTGCAGATAATAGTACGTGTGGGGTACAGAGACTAATGATAATAGTTATTAAAGACTCATGTTAAATACTAGTGGTGCGCAGGTCAGTGGAATTATGTTTTGACAGGGGGTTCAGGATATATCAATAAGATATGTTTCTGTTTAGAGTTTAAGACAGTTTGGTAGGCTGTTTGTTTGTCAACTTGTCTATAAATAGATGCAGTTTCTCTTCAGTCATTATGTTGCCCTAGAAGACTAAATAAACCTTTGCTCACCAATTATGTCATAAGTCGATAGAATGAATGCTTCAATCTAGCTGACATCAGTAAAGTTTTCTCTGTCATCTCTGCTTCTTTCGCGGAGCAAAGATGTTTAGGGACTGGGGAGAAAATGCAACAACAAACCAAAAAACTGGGAAGATTTTGTTTTAAAAAATCCAAATGACATCAGATTTAATGGTTGAAAGGAAATATACTAACTAAAAATGTAATGTGTTGGTCCCATTTTTCATGAGCTGAAATAAGAAATTGTCCATACACACAAAAAGCCTTTTTCTCAAAAAAATTGAACACAATTTTTTTTACATCCCTGTTGGTGAGCATTTCTCCTTTGCCAAAACAGTCCATCCACCTGAAGATGTGACATATCAAGAATCTGATTAAACAGGTGCATATTGTGCTGGGGACAATAAAAGGACACTCTAAAATGTGCGGTTTTGTTACACAACACAATGCCACACGTCTCAAGTTTTGAGGGAGCGTGCAATTATCATTCTGACTGCAGGAATGTCCAACAGAGCTGTTGCCAGAATGTTCATTTCCGTACCATAAGCCACCTCTAAAGTTGTTTTAGAGAATTTGGTAGTACATCAAACCGGCCTCACAACTGCAGACCACGTGTAACCACACCAGCACAGGACCTCCACATCCAGCTGTACAACCACAGACCACGTGTAACCACGCCAGCCCAGGACCTCCACATCCAGCTGTACAACCACAGACCACGTGTAACCACACCAGCCCAGGACCTCCACATCCAGCTGTACAACCACAGACCACGTGTAACCACGCCAGCCCAGGACCTCCACATCCAGCTGTACAACCACAGACCACGTGTAACCACGCCAGCCCAGGACCTCCACATCCAGCTGTACAACCACAGACCACGTGTAACCACACCAGCCCAGGACCTCCACATCCAGCTGTACAACCACAGACCACGTGTAACCACACCAGCCCAGGACCTCCACATCCAGCTGTACAACCACAGACCACGTGTAACCACATCAGCCCAGGACCTCCACATCCAGCTGTACAACCACAGACCACGTGTAACCACATCAGCCCAGGACCTCCACATCCAGCTGTACAACCACAGACCACGTGTAACCACACCAGCCCAGGACCTCCACATCCAGCTGTACAACCACAGACCACGTGTAACCACACCAGCCCAGGACCTCCACATCCAGCTGTACAACCACAGACCACGTGTAACCACACCAGCCCAGGACCTCCACATCCAGCTGTACAACCACAGACCAGGTGTAACCACACCAGCCCAGGACCTCCACATCCGGCTTCTTCACCTGCGGGATCATCTGAGAAGGGGGAGTGGGGAGCTGAGGAGTATTTTTGTCTGTAATAATTACTTTTGTCGGGAAAAACTCATTTGGATTGGCTCCACAATGGGTGGACCTGGCTCCCAGGCCCACCCAAGGCCGGGCCCCTGCCAAGTCATGTGAAATCCATAGATTAGAGGCTAATGAATTTATTTCATTTGACAGATTTCCTTCTATGTACTGTAACTCAGCAAAATCGTTGAACTTTTTGCATGTTGCATTTATATTTTTGTTCAGTATGGAAAGCTGTGAAAACGACCCAACATGTTTCTGATCAGATTTCAGTTCTTTTTGGATGCATATTTTCTGTGGTTGAAATACAATCAGCTTTTATGATGCTGATGAAGGTAGCACCTTTACAGAAGGTATCTAACTGCTCATTCATGGGGGGGATATTTTCTGAAGGCACTGTATATATACAGGATTACTGGGGATATAATCTGTGGTAGTTCATAACGTTAGATCCAGAACTAATCTTGTAAAAACAGGGCCAGGGGCTCTGACAGTGTTGCCTCAACATTCTGCCGGAGACCGTTTCTCACTTAATGGGTTGGTATGGATTAAATAGTAATCTCATGGATGACTTTGGCAATCAACTCCTGAACCGCTAAAGCAATGAACTCTCACTTCTCCAAATAGGTCACTAAATAAAATGTCATCTCAGGAGGCACACAAGGTTTGTTGTGTAACATTTCTATGGAAAATGCCAATACAGTATAATCCATGGTCCAGGCGTCTGTTTGGCGCAGAGTCTGTGAGACCCCAACCTTTAATTTACTTGCTAAAAGTCTAAAGCAAGAAATCCACCATTAAAACAGCTCCCTGATCAAAAGATGATTTACCTTTAGCTATTTGCATCAGTCAAAGCTACTTACATAAATCACTGGACACCTGTATGATCAGACTTTCTGTTGGGGCATTTTCCCTGAGACTTGATAATAAAGAGCTGAAGAGGACTGCTTGGGTGTACAAGGGAAATCTTGTTTCCTTCAAGTGATAAAAAGTCAAACCCCAGCCGAATGATCAGAAGCTGCACTCGTGGCTTGCCCCAACAGATGCCTGAATGCACTGCATGAACTTGCAAGGAACATGCAGGGTACAATGCGGTTGGCCACTGATTCATTGGAGTGCTTTAAAATCCAAATTCACATGGCATTTGGGATTCTCCACCACATGAGCTTTATAGCACATTTTATTCAACTATTGACCTGTACAGGGTGTAACAGTTTGATACAATTTACAAAATAAAATATAAAGTGTAAGAAATATATTAGGGTTAGACATAAACATAAGAACGTAGCTATGTGGAGACAGTGTCACTGTCAGAAAAAAATCCCTGTCTATACTGGACATACAGTGGCAACCTAATCTAGACTTCATCTGGGCTATCAGACTGTAATAATAGAGTTGAAGTGGGAAGTTTACATACACTTAGATTGGAGTCATTAAAACTCATATTTCAACCACTCCACAAATTTCTTGTTAACAAACTATAGTTTTGGCAAGTCGGTTAGGACATCTACTTTGTCCATAACACAAGTAATTTTTCCAACAATTGTTTACAGACAGATTATTTCACGTATAATTCACTGTATCACAATTCCAGTGGGTCAGAAGTTTACATACACTAAGTTGACTGTGCCTTTATACAGCTTGAAAATTCCAGAAAAAGATACCATGGCTTTAGAAGCTTCTGATAGGCTAATTGACATCATTTCAGTCAATTGGAGGTGTACCTGTGGATGTATTTCAATGGCTTCCTTCAAACTCAGTGCCTCTTTGCTTGACATCATGGGAAAATCAAAAGAAATCAGCCAAGACCTCAGAAAAAACATTGTAGACCTCCACAAGTCTGGGACATCCTTGGGATCTATTTCCAAACACCTGAGGATACCACGTTCATCTGTACAAACAATAGTATGCAAGTATAAACACCATGGGGCCACGCAGCCGTCATACCGCTCAGGAAGGAAGGAGACGCGTTCTGTCTCCTAGAGATGAACGTACTTTGGTGTGAAAAGTGCAAATCAATCCCAGAACAACAGCAAAGGACATTGTGAAGATGCTGGAGGAAAAGTATCTATATCCACAGTAAAACGAGTCCTATATCGACATAACCTGAAAGGCCGCTCAGCAAGGAAGAAACCACGGCTCCAAAACCGCCATAAAAAAAGCCGGTTGGCAACTGCACATGGGGACAAAGTTCGTACCTTTTGGAGAAATGTCCTCTGGTCTGATGAAACAAAAATAGAACTATTTGACCATAATGACCATTGTTATGTTTGGAGGAGAAAGGGGGAGGCATGCAAGCCGAAGAAGACCATCCCAACCGTGAAGCACAGGGGTAGCCGCATCATGTTGTGTGGGATGCTTTGCTGCAGGAGGCACTGGTGCACTTCACAAAATAGATGGTGTCATGAGGATGGAAAATTTTGTGGATATATTGAAGCAACATCTCAAGACATCAGTCAGGAATTTAAAGCTTGGTCACAAATGCATCTTCCAAATGGACAAGCATACTTCCAAAGGTGTGGCAAAATGGCTTAATGAGGCGGCAGGGTAGCCTAATGGTTAGAGCGTTGGACTAGTAACCGAAAGGTTGCAAGTTCAAATCCCCGAGCTGACAAGGTACAAATCTGTTGTTCTGCCCCTGAACAGGCAGTTAACCCACTGTTCCTAGGCTGTCATTGAAAATAAGAATTTGTTCTTAACTGACTTGCCAAGTAAAATAAAGGTAAAAATGACAGCAAAGTCAAGGTATTGGAGTGGCCATCACAAAGCCCTGACCTCAATCCTATAAAACATTTGTGGGCAGAACTGAAAAAATGTGTGTGCAAACAAGGAGGCCTACAAACCTGACTCAGTTACACCAGCTCTGTCAGGAGGAGTGGGTCAAAATTCAACCAACTTATTGTGGGAAGCGTGTGGAAGGCTACCTGAAACATTAAACAATTTGGCCAGTGGGTCAGAAGTTAAACAATTTAAAGGCAATGCTACCAAATACTAATTGAGTGTATGTAAACTACTGACCCACTGGGAATGTGATGAAATAAATAAAAGCTGAAATAAATCATTATCTCTACTATTATTCTGACATTTCACATTCTTAAAATAAAGTGGTGATCCTAACTGACCTAAGACAGGAATTTTTACTAGGGTTAAATGTCAGGAATTATGAACAACATCGTTTAAATGTATTTGGCTAAGGTGTATGTAAACTTCCGACTTCAACTGTGTGTCTGACTGACATCAAATGTATAACCAGTGATGATCAGTGTCTTTCTGAGGGCTGGATAAAACGCTGTCTGTTGCCAGGTGTAGCCCAGTTGCAGTAAGATGGCCTATAGACTCTGAGAGGGCTGGAAGACACTCAATAAGTTAATTGTTTTATAGACTATTGGCCCTTATGAGAAGAACATAATAGGATTGATGTGTCACGATTATAACAGCATTAGCAGTGCCAAATGAGCTAAAGTACACACTGTTCTTCAGAAACTAATACAAATGGAGTGACCACAATCTCACAATTCTGTACCCTATGTCCTTGTAAAAGGTTCATTAGCGTGTGTTATCTTGATATAACGCTTTATTCATGGGTTTTCTCATTCTCCCAGCATACTCAGACTCCACCTCCATCCCTGGGACTGGTTCAGAGGAGGGCCCCGTGAAGCTGCTTAACCACAGGCCCCTTCGGCGGGAGAAGCGTTGTTCCTGTGAGAACCTGAAGGATAAAGAATGTGTGTACTTCTGCCACATCGGCATCGTCTGGGTCAACACTCCTGGGTGAGTCCGTCGAGACACTCACACAGGAACATCACACAACACACCTGGAATTCACCCCCCTCATAAACATACCATAGCTAGAAAGATCCTGAAGGCACATCTCTGTGTTGTGAAATCAGAGATACATCTATACATAGTTTTGGTGGATTGAAAAGGTGGAAATGCGTAACATTTGAATGATAAATTCTCATGCTGTATCAGATTTTTGTATTGCACCATGGTGTGTTGTGACAGCGGAATGAGAAGCCACAGGTTTTTTTTTTTTTTTTTTTTGCATTTCATTATCACATCAGGGTGTAAGGAGCTGGATGATTTGTGGTACTCTGTAAATCTCAAAACCACAAAGTGTCAAGGATTTAATTTAAAATAAGAGGCAGCTACTGTTTATCATCAGCTCAGACTGTCTCTCAACTCTTTTCTGCTGAAGCTTCTTGTGTAACATAAATAAAGATATCTACTCACATTTTTCAAAAACAAGTAGTGCAACTCTTCAACATTTACTACAGTCAACCTACAATAAGATGGATCTGAACATACCTCCTGACCCAAATATCCCACATCCAATTAGTTGGAGCAGTGGTTAGGGCATCTGTCCTCTTGTTAATTCCTTGTTTCCCCTAAAGAGCTTTCATATGTGTTCTGGAAGTACCAGGTTTCTATAAGTTTGCCACTATGCTGTACTTCCCCATGGTTAGCCAAAAACAGCTACTAAAGACTAAGGCCTATACATTTTAGGTACTATGCTATGCTTAAACATGGAATCACAGTAGTAGTATGCAATTATGTAATCCCTTGTTGTTGCCATTATCATATCATTGGTAATACCACACACGTCCGCCTACCAAACATTATTAAAACAAAGGGGTGAATATCGGCAGTTAGGGACTGATATTACATTTCATATTAAAGTTCACAAATAACCATTCATTTCCAAAATTAGCATAGGGTCTTATGAAACTCATGTGTGGTTTCTATTAAATTCTGTTGACTCAAGCTATCTACTTCCAACGCCAACTCTAGCAACTACGACAGGTCACAGTTCCTAAGAATTTGAGGACATTTACTGGCAGTCATAGAGACAGGCATTCACCGTCCAAAAAACTACAACGGGGAGAAAGAGATGAGAAAAGAAAGGGTCACCTTTCAACAGCTGCCAAAAACACAGTATGGAATGCAGATGTGTTGGTGTTTAAAGAGCAGGCTGCTCTGACAGACCAACCGACCTACCGACTGACTGACCTACCTACCGACCGACCGACCGACTGACCTACCGACAGATAGATGGGTGCATGTGTGTGAGTGTGTGCGTCAGCGTGCGAGGGATGAGTGCATGTGTGTGATGGTGTGTGGAGAACACAGGGAGGAAGTGACCCTGTTTGATGGGGATGCTTTGAGCCGTGCATGGCATCTGGAATCATTTTACGGTGTGCATGGTCTTGTTAACATGTTCCAGGCATGAGATGGGCATCGAGCCATAATGGCGGGCAGGCAGACATGCTCTGGTTGGCATCAGGATAAAGGTTAATTCCCAGAGCAACGAAAGAGCAGCTTCAGGAGATATAAATGTGTTATTACAGACTGCCGTCCTCTCTGTGTCCTGTAAGGCAGGTTTAGTACATTATACCCTCGAGGCTCATTAGACACCAGTGTTTGCCCAGCTTTTCAGGGTCATGCGGTTGTATACAGTACATGGTAACTGCTTAATTGGTTCTGTAAAAGCATTTTGTGAGTGCCAATAGTGATAGGATATTGAGCTATTATGAGCGCTTCAAGATAAAATTCCAGACATCCTGTGCTGTGCTGTGATAAAATAAAACAAAACACTGAGTTCCCTTTGTAGGTTAAGAAACACATCCATTCAATTCAAAGAGATTGTTCATCCTCCCATGTACAAAATGTGCTCATCAATCCCCTAACTCTGTCTCTAGTCAGATAGTGCCATATGGAGTGGGCTCTTTCCCTGTTCGACTGAGGAGAGAGGTGGGAAGGTGCTTCTGCACGGAGAGAAATGACTTGGAGTGTCGTCACTTCTGCTCTGCCTTGCGGACACTCAAAGAGTAAGTGTTCTTGATTCACATTTCAAGTGTGTTAATATCATTGCTATGCCATGTCAAGTGTTGAGAGGAAAGGAGTTTTAAATTGTCATTGTTGTCCTAATTTCCATAGAGGTGAAAATGATTTGGTCAAGAGGAAGTTTGCGACAAAGTTTAAGAAGAGATATAAGGCTGGAATCTCGGATGAAAGGAACCAACAAACACTAATTCAAGAAACCTGAAAGGAGAGAATGGACATCACCCTCGTTCCATGTGTCATCCACTTTCATTGGTCTCTTTTACAATACGATGCAAAAGAACATTGTACAATGGTGGCCTGTGTCTGAAATGTATTTATGAAATTATTATATACTTTGCCTTCTTTTTGTCATTGTGAATAATTTTTGAATGATTTTATTGCTGTACATAAATATTTCCACTTTACAACATACAGTACATACATAATTTTGAAATCAGATATTGTTACATTAATGCAGAAATGATCAGTATTAAGAGAGTAAATGTAAATGTCTTGTATCTCTGTCAAAAGTATCTGTCATTTTAACATGTTTTGACCACTTACATCCATTGGACATGTTTTCTGTCATGAAGTTTGAAAGTGAAAGATGTACATGCCGTAGATGCAAAGCAATGCTGTTCGTTGTTCTTCACAGTGAGTTATATGCCAAGCCAGACAGGAAATAAACTGTGTGATCTAGGACAGGTGGGTTATTGTACAATATAGCCAAAAGTAAAACATTTACAGTTGAAGTCAGAATTTTACAGACACTTAGGTTGGTGTCATTAAAACTCATTTTTCAACCACTCTACAAACTTCTTGTTAACAAACTATAGTTTTGGCAAGTCGGTTTGGACATCTACTTTGTGCATGACACAAGTCATGTTTCCAACAATTGTTTAGCAAGGAAGAAACCACTGCTCCAAAACCACCATAAAAAAATCCAGACTACGGTTTGCAACTGCACATGGGGACAAAGATTGCACTTTTTGGAGAAATGTCCTCTGGTCTGATGAAAAAAAATAGAACTGTTTGGCCATAATGACCATCGTTATGTTTGGAGGAAAAGGGGGGATGCTTGCAAGCCGAAGAACACCATCCCAACCGTGAAGCATGGGGGTGGCAGCAGCATGTTGTGGGGGCAAGGAGGCCTACAAACCTGACTCAGTTACACCAGCTCTGTTAGTAGGAATGAGCCAAAATTCACCCAACTTATTGTGGAAAGCTTGTGGAAGGCTACCTGAAACATTTGACCCAAGTTAAACAATTTAAAGGCAAAGCTACTAAATACTAATTGAGTGTATGTAAACTTCTGACCCACTGGGAATGTGATGAAAGAAATAAAAGCTGAAATAAATCATTCTCTCTACTATTATTCTGACATTTCACATTCTTAAAATAGATTGGTGATCCTAACTGACCTAAAAAAATATTTTTTTACTAGGATTAAATGTCAGGAATTGTGAAAAGTTTAAATGTAGTTGACTAAGGTGTACGTAAACTTCCGACTTCAACTGTATATTGTTTCATAGATGATTGTATAGCTAATACATGACAACATACCCTATATCCTTGTGGTTTTATGGCACAGTACCTTAGTTGTCACAGTGATCTTCCATCAACCCCTTGAGTTTAGATCTGCCTGTGAAATGTTCCCTCTAGGCACAGCCTAAGAAGTGTGTGTGTGTGTGGTATGTACAGCATGCATGCCTTACAATGGAGTAACTCATTGGCTGAACGCCCTAGCCTGTCCAGCATTTATGGAACAGAAGAAGAGTGGCTGTCATCCAATCATCATCCCCCTCCTTTCCTCTGCTCACCTTACAGTCAGGTCGAGCATTGCTTTGGGGATCAGAGATGGACCTTGTCCTCTCTGTGCTCCCTGCAGACCATTTCTCTGTCAGCCTGAAGAAGCCTGTAGGACCGCTGGATTGAACATGATTATACCCTCAGCCCTATCTAGTCTTCTCCCACAATGCTGTGCTCACAGCTCACAGGAAAATAACTCTGTTCCGTTGGATATTGGGCCATGGTGTCTCAATGCATGATTTGTGGCTTTATGCTACTGCAATTTCTTCAACTTTGCTCTCATATTGTTTACAGTGTTGTTTGCAATGTTTTGTTATAGATTACTGCGGTACATTCAACCGTCCCATGAGGATAATCAAGTAGGACAAATTCTACACACAACATAAACAAACATATAAAGCAGGACCCTCTCAATTTTCTCTGAATGCACCATGATAGTTCCTTTTCTTTTGAACAATTTCTTGGAAAAATAGAGGTATTGCATGAACAAAATTCACACATACTGTACCTTCAGAAAATCGAACAAATGGAGAGGTGGAAACAAATGTCTCCTGTAGACAGTTCCCATCAGGCCATATATTACAGATGGATCTTCAGGGTCAGATATATAGTGTGCCCAGGGAGCTTAAGTGAAACTAGAACTCACATCTGCTTCTTATAAGACCAAAATTGGCCAAAGCTTTTCCAATATGAGATTTCTTGGATATTCCACCGTTATAAATGCAAAGGTATTAATCATTTAAAATTCAACGATTTTAAGTTAATGTTACCTTAACAAAATACAATGCTTTATAAAATCACTTGCATATTATGCTGGCAGTGCCAGGGAGTTGTTTAGCAGGTGATGTGAGTTAAGGATGGACCTTTTTTTCAATTTCTGCCTAAAATGACATGCCCAAATCTAACTGCCTGTTGCTCAGGACCTGAAGCAAGGATATGCTTCAGGTCCTGAGACAGCAGGGGTTCAAACTGTAGAATCCAGTTCCTACATTTTAACATGAAAATAGATTTCATCAATCAAAACAAAGCTACTTTTTATCTCTGGGACCCCCAGGATGACAAATCAGAGCAAGATTACTGAATACATTATTTACCTTCAGAGGTGAATATATCAAACCAGAGGCCGTGATAAAAGCATTTTGTTGTTGTCCACTCTGCTCAAACAATACCATGGTATTTTTTCACTGTAACAGCTACTGTAAATTGGACAGTGCAGTTAGATTAACAAAAATGTAAGCTTTCTGCCCGTATGAGACATGTCTATGTCCCAGAAAGTTGGCTGTTACTTACAACGTCAATCTAGTCACATTAGCAACAACCTTCCCGGTTTAGGGCCACCGATCCCATAGAGGTGCTTCAGAGACGAAAGAGAAAGGACTACTCAGGACTTTAAATGCAGGCCTTAGATACAAAAAATACATTATAACGCAGTATTACAACCTATGCGTTGTTTGCTCTATAACCTGTCAAATCATATGCCTTGAGTAAAGAGTGTCTATCTATGCGGATGACTCAACACTATACATGTCAGCTACTACAGCAACTGAAATGACTGCAACACTTAACCTGTTGCGACGAGCAATCCCGTATCCGGGATCCTATTTATAGCCCCAAGCTCATTACCATAACGCAACGTTAACTATTCATGAAAATCACAAATGAAATTAAATAAATATATTTGCTCTCAAGCTTAGCCTTTTGTTAACAACAGTGTCATCTCAGATTTTCAAAATATGCTTTTGAACCATAGCTAAACAAGTATTTGTGTAAGAGTATTGATAGCTAGCATAGCATTAAGCCTAGCATTCAGCATGCAACATTTTCACAAAAGCAAGAAAAGCATTCAAATAAAATAATTTACCTTTGAAGAACTTCAGATGTTTTCAATGAGGAGACTCTCAGTTAGATAGCAAATGTTCCGTTTTTCAAAAAAGATTATTTGTGTAGGACAAATCGCTCCGTTTTGTTCATCACGTTTGGCTACGAAAAAAACCTGTATCCAGGAGTGTAATTATCGCCGCAAGCTCATTACCATAACGCAACGTTAACTATTCATGAAAATCGCAAATGAAATGAAATAAATATATTAGCTCTCAAGCTTAGCCTTTTGTTAAGAACACTGTCATCTCAGATTTTCAAAATATGCTTTTGAACCATAGCTAAACAAGCATTTGTGTAAGAGTATTGATAGCTAGCATAGCATTAAGCCTAGCATTCAGCATGCAACATTTTCACAAAAACAAGAAAAGCATTCAAATAAAATCATTTACCTTTGAAGAACTTCAGATGTTTTCAATGAGGAGACTCTCAGTTAGATAGCAAATGTTCAGTTTTTCCAAAAAGATTATTTGTATTGGACAAATCGCTCCGTTTTGTTCATCACGTTTGGGTAAGAAAAAACCCGAAAATTAAGTCATTACAACGCAAATTTTTTCCCAAATTAACTCCATAATATCGACAGAAACATGGCAAACGTTGTTTAGAATCAATCCTCAAGGTGTTTTTCACATATCTATCGATGATAAATCATTCGTGGCAGTTGACTTTCTCCTCTGAAGAAAATGGAACGCGCATGGAGCTGGAGATTACGCAATAATTTAGACGGAGGACACCGGGCGGACACCTGGTAGATGTAGTCTCTTATGGTCAATCTTCCAATGATATGCCTACAAATACGTCACAATGCTGCAGACACCTTGGGGAAAACGACAGAAAGTGCAGGCTCATTCCTGGCGCATTCACAGCCATATAAGGAGACATTGGAACACAGGGCATTCAAAATCTGGACCATTTCCTGTATGAAATTTCATCTTGGTTTCGCCTGTAGCATTAGTTCTGGGGCACTCATAGATAATATCTTTGCAGTTTTGGAAACGAGTTTTTTCTTTCCAAAGCTGTCAATTACATGCATAGTCGAGCATCTTTTCGTGACAAAATATCTTGTTAAAAACGGGAACGTTTTTTATCCCAAAATTCTCGAAGAAGTTAACAAAGAGCTGCAGTTAGTTTCGGAATGGGTAGCAAGGAATAAGTTAAATAGTCCTAAATATTTCCAAAACTAAAAGCATTGTATTTGGAACAAATCATTCACTAAACCCTAAACCTCCACTACATCTCGTAATGAATAATGTGGAAATTGAGCAAGTTGAGGTGACTAAACTGCTTGGAGTAACCCTGGATAGTAAATTGGTGCGGCTGGGTTGGATGCACGCTGTGTTAAGAAGCAGTGCGGCTTGGTTGGGTTGTGTATCGGAGGACGCATGACTTTCAACCTTCGTTTCTCCCGAGCCTGTACGGGAGTTGTAGCGATGAGACAAGGTAGTAGCTACTAAAAACAATTGGATACCACGAAATTGGGGAGAAAAAGGGGTAAAAAAACACACAAAAAAAACATATTGATATAACAGTAGCTAAGATGGGGAGAAGTCTTTACATAATAAAGCGCTGCTCTGCCTTCTTAAAAACACTATCAACAAGGCAGGTTTGTCGCACCTAGACTACTGTTCAGTAGTGTGGTCATGTGCCACAAAGACGGACTTAGAGGGAAAATTGCAGTTGGCTCAGAACAGGGCAGGACGGCTGGCCCTTAAAAGTACATGGAGAGCTAACATTAATGGCATGCATGTCAATCTCTCATGGCTCAAAGTGGAAGAGAGATTGACTTCATCATTACTTGTTTTTCTAAAAGGTGTTGACAAACTGAACATACCGAGCTGTCTGTTTAAAATACTTGCGCACAGCTCGGACACCCATGCATACCCCACCACACATGCCACCAGAGGTCTCTTCACAGTCTGCAAGTCCAGAACAGACTTTTGGAGGCGCACAGTTCTACATAGAGCCATGACTACATGGAACTCTATTCCACATCAGGTAACGGATGCAAGCAGTAGAATCAGATTTTAAAAACTGGTAAAAATACACCTTATGGAACAACGGCGACTGTGAAAAGACACACACAAAGGTAGAGACACATTGCCATACCAGGCAGTGATGCAACCAGTCAGGATGCTCTCGATGGTGCAGCTGTAATTCTTTTTGAGGATCTGAGGACCCATGCCAAATGTTTTCAGTCTCCTGAGGGGGAATAGGCTTTGTCGTGCCCTTTTCATGACTGTCATGGTGTGTTTTGACCATGATAGTTTGTTGGTGATGTGGACACCAAGGAACTTGAAGCTCTCAACCTGCCACACTACAGCCTAGTTGATGAGAATGGGGGTGTGCTTGGTCCTCTTTTCCTGTAGTCCACAATCATCTCCTTTGTCTTGATCACGTTGAGGGAGAGGTTGTTATCCTGGCATCACACGGACAGGTCTCTGACCTTATACAGTAGGCTGTCTCATCATTGTCAGGCCTACCACTGTTGTGTCATCGGCAAACTGAATGATGGTGTTCAATTCATGCCTAGCCATGCAGTCATGAGTGAACAGGGAGTACAGGAAGGGACTGAGCATGCACCCCTGAGAGGTCCCCGTGTTGAGGATAAGTGGGGCAGATGTGTTGTTACCTACACCTTCTTGAGCCTTGTTGGTTAAGCTTTAGCTACCTGCAGAATCATATTCCAGAATTTCATGCATAGTGGCTAGCTATGACAATCCATTTGTACTGTAGCTATAGGTTGGAATTATGGTTAATTGTTTAGCTAACTAGCTAACTAAGTACATGTCTAAACAAAAGACTCGGCCTTCTATTGCATTCCATGTGTACATGTCTAGACAATAGTGACCCATCCACTTAGTTAGATGTAGCTGGGGGTGGTTATAGCATTTCTTTCACATGACCCTTCAATTTAGACAAGTGTCTGGGTAAGCATCATCTAATAATTATCAAATATTTTTATCTGGACACTTTTAAAGTCAGATTAGGGTATAGGCCAAGGACTAGATAAAGTGTATGGTTACTTAGTGTAGGCTACTACTTTCTCCACTTTTTGTCTCAAAATCTATGATCGTTTACTACACTACTTTACTCACTCTATTTAGCACATGGCCTCACGTGCGAATCCTTAAGGAGATGGGTGGTTTCTAATGCTTAAGAGGGAGTGAATAATGCTAAATAGGTGTAGACAAAGAAGAGCTCTCCAATAGGTGTAACAAAACATTCAAGGCGCATTTTCTCAAAAGTGGGTTTTCAAGTTTATAAACTTTCAAAGCAGAATTACATTCCTATTGTTCCTCAACTATAGTGTAGGATATATCATTTTGTAACTCTGAATCTCTACTTTTATCCAATGTAAAAAAACACAATTTCAAATTTTGCTACATATGAACGAATCGAGGCAGTGGGTCACAAATGCTTGCTGGATTCCCTTGCATTCAATGCTAACAGCGGCAACAATGTCATACTCTTTTGACCAGACAGAATGAGATAAATGGGCTACACATACAGAGACAGAGGGGCACTGTTTCGTTCGCTCGGATGTTTTCTTCAGGGGAGATACAGTTGAAATCGCAAGTTTACATACACCTAGGTTGGAGTCATTAAAACTCGTTTTTCAACCACTCCACAAATTTCTTGTTAACAAACTATAGTTTTGGCAAGTCTGTTAGGACATCTACTTTGTGCATGTGTAGCGTGGTTCGTTCTGCATTGTGTACTGTTAATTAGGACACTGCCACGACTGGAGGTCTGCTGGTTGAATTATTTTTATTTGCCCTGCACACGAAGACAACACACAATGTTTTAGCCCGTGGCGCAGTCATAGCTATCAGGCACCTGCGCAAGCACATGGACACTCACTCAAACACTGTCCCAAGTACTCACAAGTTACAATAGATACCCTAGTTAGCGAGTTCAGTGAAACTTGTTAACATAAATCTTTATATTGTCCACATTGTAACAAACTTATGGTTGCATTACAGCACATTGTGTAACATTACCATGGTTTTATATTGAACAATTTCTCAGCCAAGGTCAGGCAAAAGAGGGGGTACGGAAATACAGATAACCCGCGATGGGCCAAACCAAAAGATACAAAACTTTTACAATCACGTGTATGTACAATATTCATATGAAAAGGTGTTTGTACACCAAAGAATAACGTTAGCTATGCAGCTGTAATTAAATAAAAAAACACACTGAATTATTATCAAATTATTAACATCCCCTCTTGAACTGGCCGATTTGAATTGGTCCTTGTGTGCAACTTGGTGCATAATCTAGGGGAACAACATCACACTGCTACACATGACACAAGTCATGTTTCCAACAATTGTTTACAGACAGATTATTTCACTTATAATTCACTGTATCACAATTCCAGTGGGTCAGAAGTTTACATACACTAAGTTGACTGTGCCTTTAAACAGCTTGGAAAATTAGATAAAATTATGTCATGGCTTAAGAAGCTTCTGATAGGCTAATTGACATCATTTGAGTCAATTGGAGGTGTACTTTGGTGCAAAAAAGTGCAAATCAATCCCAGAACAACTGTCACGGCTGTTGAAGGAAGTGGACCAAGGTGCAGCGTGGTGAGCGTACATATTATTTTATTTAGAAAAGATGCCGAACAAAACAATAAACACTACAAAACAAACCGTGAAGCTAAAGGCTATGTGCCCTAAACAAAGTCAACCTCCCACAAAGACAGGTGGGAAAGGGCTACCTAAGTATGGTTCTCAATCAGAGACAACGATAGACAGCTGTCCCTGATTGAGAACCCTACCCGACCAAAACATAGAAATACAAATAATAGAACATAGAATACCCACCCCAAATCACACCCTGACCAAACCAAATAGAGACATAAAAAGGATCTCTAAGGTCAGGGCGTGACAACAACAGCAAAGGACCTAGTGAAGATGCTGGAGGAAATAGGTACAAAAGTATTTATATCCACAGTAAAAACAAGTCCTACATCGACATAACCTGAAAGGCCGCTCAGCAAGGAAGAAGCCACGGCTCCAAAACCGCCATAAAAAATATAGACTACGGTTTGTAACTGCACATGGGGACAAATATCGTACTTTTTGGATAAATGTCCTCTAGTCTGATGAAACAAAATAGAACTGTTTGGCCAGAATGACCATCGTTATGTTTGGAGGAAAAAGGGGGCGGCTTGCAAGCTGAAGAACACCATCCCAACTGTGAAGCACGAGGGTGGCAGCATCATGTTGTGGAGGTGCATTGCTGCAGGAGGGACTGGTGCACTTCACAAAATAGATACCATTATGTGGGAAGAAAATTCTGTGGATATATTGAAGCAACATTTCAAGACATCAGTCAGGAAGTTAAAGCTTGGTCGCAAATGGGTCTTCCAAATGGACAATGACCCCAAGCATACTTCCAAAGTTGCGGCAAAATGGCTTAAGGACAACAAAGTCAAGGTATTGGAGTGGCCATCACAAAGCCCTGACCTCAATCCTATAGAAAATGTGTGAGCAGAACTGAAAAAGTGTGTGCGAGCAAGGAGGCCTACAAATCTGACTCAGTAACACCAGCTCTGTCCGGAGGAACGGGCCAAAATTCACCCAACTTATTGTGGGAAGCTTGTGGAATGCTACCCAAAACATTTGACCCAAGTTTAACAATTTAAAGGCAATGCTACTAAATACTAATTGAGTGTATGTAAACTACTGACCCACTGGGAATGTGATGAAAGAAATAAAAGCTGAAATAAATCATTCTCTCTACTATTATTCTGACATTTCACATTCTTAAAATACATTGGTGATCCTAACTGACCTAAAACAGGGAATTTTTACGAGGATTAAATGTCCAGAATTTAAATGAGTTTAACTGTATTTGGCTAAGGTGTATGTAAATTTCCGACTTCAACTGTATATTCAGCTTCTTGCGAATTGAAGGAAATATATGAAACACAGAGAGACAAAAGATAAATTATTTTGTACCTTTTTATATATTTTTCTTGGTAAATGTTTTGGGGAAGCTTGGCTTCCCTTGGAATCTATGAATACACTCCACTGCCCAAATGTCAAGTACTTATGATCATGTTGCACAGTACTGTAGCCAGACAGCAATCGCTCACCCTTAGGAACTACGGTGATGTCCTCTCTTGAGACAGCTAAGCTGATAATTATATTTTACTGTCTGTAAATTATTCCTTTCTCATTGTGATTTTACAACACCAACACAGAGCATTAAGCACATTAAGGGCTGGATTCCATCCTTATTGCCCAAGTATCGTAGATGATCCATGTTAAATTGTCATGGTCATTTCCATTTGAGCCTACGTACAGTATACAGCGTTGACTGTGAATGCAGTCTCCTCGACCACAGGAACATTCAATGACAATTAATGCCATTCATATAGCCCTTACTAACAGGAAGCAGTAGGGTGAATTCAGAAAAACGTTTTGCCTTTCGGTCTTCTCTAACATCTTTTCATATCTATCCAAAAACTTAACCCCACACATGATACATTTCTGAAATGCCCAAGATGTTGCCTAATCACACAAAAATATAAAATGTTTATATCATATTCACAGGAGGCATTACACACCCATTTGTGTATACTTAGCCAAAATCATATTTTCAGTTTGCATATATTGAACTGGGACAGCAGGGTAATAAACTGGGTCACCATTAATATCGTCCTAATTGTATCCCAATGACAATTCAATTCACACTTTGTTGTTATATTATCATCTTGAGGATTTCAGAAATGCATCTTGTGTTGGGATAATACTATGCTGGATAGAGGTCGAACAAGGTTACAAAAGACAGAAATGCAAAAAGTGGGACAGCTTAATCCTGACACAATTCTTCCACTTCCTGACAGGCCGCTCCCAGGTGGTGATGGTAGGAAACAACACCTCCACTTCTCTGATACTCAACACAGGGTCCCCACAAGGGTGCGTGCTCAGCCCCCTCCTGTACTCCCTGTTCACCGATGACTGTGTGGCCACACACGCCTCCAACTTAATCATCAAGTTTAAGGAGGCTGAAGAAATTTGTCTTGGACCCTAAGACCCTCACAAACTTTTACAGATGCACAATTGAGAGCATCCAGTTGGGCTGTATCACTGCCTGGTATGGAAACTGCACCGCCTGTTACCGCAGGGCTCTCCAGAGGGTGGTGCGGTCTGCATGCCTGCCCTCCAGGACACCTACAGCAACTGATGTCACAGGAAGGCCAAAAAGATCATCAAGGACATCAACCACCACAGCCACGGCCTGTTCACCCCGCTATCATCCAGAAGGCAAGGTATGTACAAGAGCATCAAAGCTGTGACCGAGAGACTGAAAAACAGCTTCTATCTCAAGGCCATCATACTGTGAAATAGCCATCACTAGCCGGCTACCAGCCGGTTATTCAACCTTGCTCGCCCTATATACATAGACATGGAATCACTGGCCACTTGTATATACTGTATTCTATTCTACTGTATTTTAGTCAATGCCACTCCGACATTGCTCGTCCTAGTATTTATGTATTTCTTTAATTCCATTCTTTTACTTTTAGTTTTGTGTGTATTGTTGTGAATTGTTAGATACTACTGCACTGTTGGAGCAAGGAACACAAGCACTTCGCTACACCCGCAATAACATCTGCTAAAAATGTGTATGTGACCAATAACATTTGATTGATTTGCTTTAAGGCATATGAAAGTACACATGTTGCATAAGGCATTTCTGCCAAAAAAAACGCATTTTTATTTAAAAAAATAATTAAGTTCAAATGCGTCTCCTGTGAAGTAGTGATGCGCATTATATGCCTAGTTTCCTGAAACAAATCACATTTGCAGTTTGTTTTGCTTGTGTTTCGGATTATGTTGTACCCAATAGTAATGAATGATAAATAATGTATTGTGTCATTTTGGAGTCACTTTTATTGTAAATAAGAAAATAATATGTTTCTGAACACTTTTACATTATTGTGGATACCAACATGATTACGGATAATGAATCGTGAATAATGATGAAACAGATGCACAAAGATCATGCCCCCAAGACATTTTTTGGGGGGGGTATGATATTTATGCCTCAGTAACTTTCTCACTCATCATTATTCACAATTCATTCAGAATGATCCATAATCATGGTACAGTAGCATCCACAAGAGTCACAAGCTTGATATGGTCATTGCGTGCGAGCAATATGGGACCAAATACAACTTTTGACTAAATTGAATACACTATAAGGGGCCGATTTCAACCGGAGTTGTACTCAATTTTTTCTCTATGCCTATTCTGACCTTGAACTTAAGTATGAGATGCACCATATTTAATATAAGGTTGGCTTAAGATAAATGTACTGAAAACCCTATTTGAATGAAAACTACACAAGGAAATCTGTTGGCAATCAAGTGGGAGAGTTTTCAGCGGTCACATTAAAAGTATTCATCATGAGCAACGGACCACGGCTACAACGCCTGTTATGCACCTTCATAAGGTAAGTCTGAAGACCAACTGAGAGGTGCATAGGAAAGGCTTACGTAAGAAAGGAGTACATTTCCTAAGTCAGAAATGTGGATTTGTCCAAACACTATTGACACCTTCAACTGGGGGGAATAAATACACAAAGCGCATTCATTTCTAAATGGTAAATCAGATATGTATGAAAATACCCTCAAATAAAAGGTGACATTCTGTACTGTTGCCTCATGTGAAACATTGGATCTCCAATCCAACATGCGAAGAGTATAGAGCCAAATTAAAAGTTTAACCTTCACCGTCCAAATAAATACATCTTGGAGTGCATGTATAGAATGTTACAACCGGTACATACAATTGTAGTAACCTTGGTGGGTAGCACATGTGACCTGCAGATCAGTGTAACCAGAAACGTTGTCTGTCGAACCAGACTGAGTTTCTAAATGGCCCAATCATCTGGTTGTGTAATTACCCTTCCATTTCTCTGAGTTCCTTTCTTCAATTCCGTTTTTTGGCTGCTGATACCTTGTTGACTCTGACTGCCCCTACCACATCAGTGCCATGTCTGGGGAGGAACAGACACCGTCATACTCCCACACAGCCAGTTGAAGTTGTCGGGGAATGAATTCCTTCCAGATAATTGTTGTGAGTGAACCCTGTCTCCACATTGTGGAGGAGAGGAGGGGATGAGAGAAGGGTAGGCAGGGCTGCTACAGGCCAATAAAAGTGTCTGTGCCAAGGAGCCCTGGCATCAAACAGGAGCAAAATGATGGTTGAGATTAATGGGGAAGGCTAAATGTTTCCACAGCTCTAGGTACCTATTTTAAAACCCGACAATGTTGACTGCCTTTTTGTCATTGTTGTTTGTTCTCCGTGAGCCACCCAGTCTTAGGTAGGCTACTGTAAAACAAGTCAGAACAACAGGCAGATAACTGGAGAGCTATAGGCGACCCATACTTATGTACATGTATGCAAGTTTAGTAGTGTATGTTACTAATATCTAAACCTTCATTTTGAATACACACATAAGTGAATTTGTCCAAATACATTTGGTTCCCTAAAATGGGGGGACTATGTACAAAAAGTGCTGTATTTTCTAAATAGTTCACCTGATATGGATGAAAATACCCTCAAAATAAAGCTGTCACTCTGCACTTTATCGTCAGTCATTGTATCATTTAAAATCCAAAGTGCTGGAGTACAGAGCCAAAACAACAAAAAAATGTATCACTGTCCAAATAGCTTTGGACCTCACTGTACGCAACAAACCATATATTGGATCTTCTGAGTAAACCATATTGTAAAGACTTGTTGATTGTGCAGAGAAGAGGCAGACAGTAAGAGTAAAGGGAGAAAGGATGGAATAAAAAAATATAAAATATAAAAAGACAAAATCAATTAAATTCTCGTAGTTGTTACGTCTTGCATCAAGTTAATCTGGTACCTATGTACAGTGGCTGCCGAAAGAATTCACCCCTTGACATTTTGCCTATTTTGTTGCCTTACAACCTGGAATTAAAATAGATTTTTGGGGGGTTTGTATCATTTGAATTACACAACACTCCTACTGCTTTCAAGATGCAAAATATTTTTCTTGTGAAACAAACAAGAAAGAAGACAAACAACCAGAAAACCTGAGCGTGCAAAACTATTCACCCCTCCCCCCGAGGTCAGTACTTTGTAGAGCCACCTTTTGCAGCAATTACAGCAGCAAGTCTCTTGGGATATGTCTCTATAAGCCTGGCACATCTAGCCACTGGGATTTTTGCCCATTCTTCAAGGCAAAACTGCTCCAGCTCCTTTAAATTGGATGGTTTCCTGCTGGTGTACAGCAATCTTTAAGTCATACCACAGATACTCATTTGGATTGAGGTCTGGGCTTTGACTAGGCCATTCCAAGACATTTAAATGTTTCCCCTTAAACCACTCAAGTGTTGCTTTAGCAGTATGCTTAGGGTCATTGTCCTCCTGGAAGGTGAACCTCCGTCCCGATCTCAAATCTCTGGAAGACTGAAACAGGTTTCCCTCAAGAATTTCCCTGTATTTAGTGCCATCCATCATTCCTTCAATTCTGACCAGTTTCCCAGTCCCTGCCCATTAAAAACATGGTGTTCTCGGGGTGATCAGAGGTGTTGGGTTTATGCCAGACATAGCGTTTTCCTTGATGGCCAAAAAGCTCAATTTTAATCTCATCTGACCAGTACCTTCTTCCATATGTTTGGGGAGTCTCCCTTTTGGTGAACACCAAACGTGTTTGCATATTTTTTTCTTTAAGCAATGGCTTTTTTCTGGCCACTCTTCCATAAAGCCCAGCTATGTGGAGTGTACGGCTTCAAGTGGTCCTATGAACAGATACTCCAATCTCCGTTGTGCAGCTTTGCAGCTCCTTCAGGGTTATCTTTGGTCTCTTTGTTGCCTCTCTGATTAATACCCTCCTTGCCTGGTCCCTGAGTTTTGGTGGGTGTCCCTCTCTTGGCAGGTTTGTTGTGGTGCCATATTCTTTCCATTTTTTATAATGGATTTAATGGTTCAAAGTCTCTGAATGTTTTTTTTATAACCCAACCCTGATCTGTACTTCTCCAGAACCTTGTCCTTGACCTGTTTGGCGAGCTCCTTGGTCTTCATGGTGCCGCTTGCCTGGTGGTGCCCTTTGCTTAGTGGTGTTGCAGTCTCTGGGGCCTTTCAGAACAGGTGTATATATACTGAGATCATGTGACACTTAGATTGCACACAGGTGGACTTTATTTAACTAATTATGTGACTTCTGAAGGTAATTGATGGCACCATATCTTATTTAGGGGCTTCTTAGCAAAGGGGCTGAATACATATGCACGCACCACTTTTCAGTTTTTTTTTGTTGAATTTTTTAAAACAAGTTATTTTTTCCATTTCACTTCACCAATTTGGGCTATTTTGTGTATGCCCATTACATGAAATCCAAAGAAAAATCCATTTAAATTACAGGTTGTAATGCAACAAAATAGGAAAAACGCCAAGGGGGATGAATACTTTTGCAAGGCACTGTATATGACCGTATATGACAAATATTAGGGTTATCATAAAAACAATTAGCTAGAGTCACCTTTGTACATTTCAGTTCTTTTAATTGCCTTTATTGGTGAAACACAATTCATCAATGGTGTTGAGACATACAGAGACAGCTTCAAGAAAATATATTATTGACAAAAGTTGTGGAAAAACTAATAACAGGGTTTGGAGAATGTTTTCAAATAGACCCAGACCATCCATATTAAATCAGTGATACATCTAAGTACAATATTGGTTTGGATCTAACCATCGTAATTTCCTAGCTCTTTGTCCTGGAAACATTATTTAATTATTAGGGAAATGTACAAATGAATCAGAGAAAATGATGTGTGGATTCTCTCTGCATCGATAGAACAATGTGCACCTCTAAATAATAGCCTATAACAAATAACATGACTTGATAAAGGTTGATAACTACTTTGTTGAATATTGGGAAATGTGTATTTTGGGATATCTTATTCAAATATGTATAAAGATGATGCCAGCAGTCATTTTCCAATTCATTGTAAAGATGAGAACTCCATCTTACGATCTCAACCCACTGTAATCCCTTCCCACACGTTCTTGAAATGAAGACCCCAAATCTGTTCAACACCACATTACCTCTTGAAATTTGGCCCCTGAGGGAATTTCTCATTGATGCTCCGATTATTTTCCTGATGCTGGAAAAGAACAGTTGAGAACACTGACTGCTTCCAAAATATAACTGGCCCAGTTCGCCTGCCCAGGTCAAGAGCGATGCTTTGTTTGTCCACCAAGTTCCATCTTTCCAAAAACAGTATATCAATCTATCCAGGGGCATAGTCCTGATCAACTGGCATTGGGGATTCAAGAGGAATAACAAATGCAAAAAGCTCTATAGAAATAAATATAAAGACACTTTTAAACAACATTGTTCCATCGCTTCACAAACACAAACAACAATAGCTCACACAGCAACATTTAACATAATGCAATATATTCAGTTCCCCTATTGGTGGGAAAATAAGACTACCATATTAAAGCTAACTAAAGCAACACGGAAGAGCAGATTAACATGTTGCCATTTTAAAATGTTGGCATGAACGTGGATGAACAAATAATGCCAGTGTTTTGTCGTCCCTTTTCAATCATTACAGTATGTTGTGAGTTGCTGTACTGCGGAACAATTCAATGTGGAATGTTTATGAAACTCTCTTACCAAATCTAAGTTTAATGGCTGCGGGTTTAGTAACCTCTACAGCCATATATGTATTGTAAATACATGGCTCTGGTAACCTCTATCCATAGAAGGGTCAGACTAAATGACACTTTAAACACAGGTCACCCACAGAGGTTGTCCTAAATCGAAGAGACCAAAATGAAGTAGTAGTGAATGGACCAATACCAGACATCCATTTCTGCATGTGTTATTCAGTAGTAGAGCATCTGAAGGTTTAAAAAATATATACATGACAAATATAACATAGTCGTGATGATGATGTTGGTACGCTGACCAAGATAAAGTACTTTATGCAAAACTTCCTCATGCAAGGCACTGTAAAGGAACATAACATTGCTTTCCAGCAAATAAACACACACAGGATTCACAAATAGGTGACTAAAGCCAGAACTACACCTCAACCTGTTCCTTTTGAGCACACATTGACAATGCTACAGCTTTTAAAAACTCCCTCACGTTTGGTAGTCTTTGGGTTTGAAATATAGGCCTAAGCCTGAATATTTGGTCCAGATTGGAGGATTTTACTTCCCTGTGGCTCATACTGGATTTCTACAGATTGCAGAATGAGAACAGAACAGTTAAGATTGTTGATAGTTCTGTACAGGAAAGGTGACCCTACTGAAAACCCAAGGCATGTGCAACACCAACTGAGAATCAATTATAGGGGGTGTATTAGATATACCATAAATATTTACACAACACATAGGCAGTTAAAGATTAATGTCACAGTATGTAAATCCCAAACTCCATTCTCCGCTTAGCCCTTCCCTTTTCTACAGAACTATGCATTTCCCCACTTCCCTTTTCAGTACATCTCACTGACTGGACCAGCTGATTAAGTCAAATATTGTACAGTAAAAACAATACAGCCCTGCTGCTCTGGAAGCTACAACCCTGGGGTGAGACTGTGGACTGGGGGAGATCACCACTGGTTAGGGGCTAGCAGAAAAAGCAGGGAGAAGAAGAGAAGTGCTGGGTGGTCTAGAACTTGGTGCTGTGGCTGAAGCTGTCCGACATGATGATGTTCTTGTAGAAGTTGTCAGAGCGCGCCGAGCAGTAACCTTTGACCTTGTCAATGACTTGGTGCACTGGGATGATGGAGGAGGAGGAAGAGGAGGCCTCACCATCCAAGGAGACACTTTTAGGATTGGTCTGGTTGGAGTAACCTTTACCTGTCCAAAGGTGAGGAGAGATAATGTCAAGGTTCAGAAACAACACACTGATCTTTGTGCTCTTTAACAATAGTGCACAGTACATTTCATTATTTTCTTTCCTTAAGCTCACAATGGCACAAAACTAATGGCAAAAGACAATTGAAAAATAAGCGAGTGAAAACCACATCACTGAACACATACACAAAGTAGATCTTAGGCCTAGATTCAATCAGATCGAGCGTTGACTGGCGATAGCAGACACCCGATTAGCAGATGTTTTGGCTGCATCGGAGTTGGAACTGTGTTGGAGCTGTCAAACCGGTGAGCAGCTGCTCTTGCGATCATTGTCACGAAGCCACAAAGGCTGCATGAAATTTCTCTTAATGCAACTCCGTACAGCCAATGGCAATGTCCTCTTTAGGTATAATGCCTGGAGCCGCTTGTGGATTTGACAGCTCTAATGCAGTTCCACCTCCGACACCATCAAAACATCAGTTATGCGGATGTTGGCCAAAGCGGATCTGATTGAATTGGGCCCTAAATCTATATACAATGATTGTGTATATATGATTGTAGGTTGAATATGTGGCACTCATTTTAAACAATTCTAATGAATAGGCTTTGCAAAGATGATTTGCCTGTGTTTTCCTGTAACACAGCATGTTTCTTTAGCTTAGAAAATGTTTAAAGTTTAGGTTTATGTCTAGTTCCGTCCCAATCTCAAATCTCTGGAGGACTGAAACAGGTTTCCCTCAAGAATTTCCCTGTATTTAGTGCTTGTTTAAACGGAGTCCCAATATTTTCTGAGCAACAATTCTCATGCATCTCTGCATTCTGGTAGAATTCATTCCTATACATGCATGCACATTCAAACAATCTTGAAATTCAACCGCGCACAACGGACAACTACACATATCTGTGTATCTTTCCAACATGCTTGAACTGCGTCCATCTGTTTTTGCCTTATTCTTGCTTCGTCTGCCAAGTGATAATACATTTGGGTTGGTCTTTAACATTTGATAATGTCAGGGCTAAAACATCCATTGGAGGTTTTGAATAGAATGACTTGAGTGGGTCAATTAAGCACAGAACACAGTCTATGCAAAGCCTTTGGCATCTTTAGTAACAGAACCGCTGGCGGTCTCCTCACTCCTGACACGATATGTATGTCTATTTTCAGTTTGAGAGACAAACAGCTATAATCACGATCACATATTAATCACTGGTTATTCATGAAATGGCATCCTCACTTTGATCCTGTTATTTCACCAAACCAGTTATCAACTTATCTCATACACTCAGTAGTCCTCACATTGCACATGTGTTCTTGATGAGGTAATGTAAGGTCATCCTTAAAGTGTGTACACTGAACCCACCCTATTACTCCTTAAAGAGTGTTTATTCCGCAATGTCAAGTAAGGTATTGTAGGACACCTCGATGGCAGCTTCACGCACGATTCTCACCCCTTCGTTTCTCACCCACTGCTTTATAGGCTCTGTCAGACTAGATTAGTCCATTAGCAGGGGGATGCCATTAATCGTTGGATCAGTCCAATATGACAACATCACAGAGTAAATTGCAGATTATCTCACCAAGGCACACATCTGGAAGCAATAGGATAGTGTACTGCACTGTACGCCTGACACGGATGCACAATGATTTTCTCTTGACAAATGATCTTTCACATTACCTGAGATCTCCGTGAAATTAAGATAATTAGGTAATTAATCATCTTATTATCACAAGGTCTGTGTAGACACATGTAATAAGGCACAAACGTCATGCTTGAATTGTGCATTTGGTTGTAAAGGATAGGTGAGGGTGATAGCACTATCTCCATCCAATGGGTCAGGGATGCACACAAACACACACGTCTACAATTTTCCATGTGACAGTTGAATGCTGAAATGCAAGCTGTGTGTTTTACTGTGGTATCATTGCTGCTAGCAGAAAACAGAGGCATCCTAGGGGAGCAGAATTAGTGTGGTATGAGTGAGTGAGTGAGTGAGTGAGTGACATCCAGAACCACTGAGAAGAAGGCAAAGCAGCTCATCTGCCAAACTCTCTTATTGGTCAGATGATATTACTACAACTGTATTTATATTACTTCATGTCCATGTTTAAACCAAGTTAAACATGAATGTTATTAAGTTGTTATAGCATATTATCTTTGATGGAAATCTCAAAATGTTTTTCATTGACTTTAGAGAGAACAATGGCAGAATAGAGGTCTTTGTCATACAGGGTCTTCATGTCACCATTCAGTCTGGATTCAATCTAACTATCAAAGGAAGCATTTGGCATCGAAACTAAATGCACACATGCCAATTTTTGTGTTAATGTCAACACAATATTTCTGTTTTAAACGGTAAAATGTGTTATTGTTCTGTGAGACACACCAGTGTTAAGGAAAAGTGCACACGCCCAGCTGTTAGGTTGAATCCAGGCCTTCATGTTCAAAAGGTGAAAGGCCAATAACACAACATCACATCACACTGTAAGGAAGCATGGAGTCAGGCTAGCTTTGATGCAGTTCAGTTTACCTCAGGAGGTTTTCCTTCGTGCTATTGGTGGGCTACATCTACACACACCACAAACATAAATACATACAGGAGGTCAGCCACCATGTAGCCCAGGAATAACTATTGTACACTAAAAGCAAAAAAAAAAAAAGTTTCACACAGTCCTTGTAGACATACAGTACCAGTCAAAAGTTTGGACACACCTACTCATTCAAGGATTTGTCTTTATTTTACTATTTTCTACATTGCAAAAGAATAGTGAAGACATCAAAACTATGAAATAACACATATGGAATCATGTAGTAACCAAAAAAGTGTGAAACAAATCAAAATATATTTTATATTTGAGATTTTTCAAAGTAGCCACCCTTTATCTTGATGACAGCTTTGCACATTCTTGGTTCTTCACTATTATTCCACAATGAAAATGGTAAAATGGTTAAAAAAAAAGAAGAAGAAAAAAGAAAATGAGTAGGCGTGTCCAAACTTTTGACTGGTACTGTATATTTTTTTGTGAATAAATATGAAGGGGAGAAAAGGTCATGTAAAGTATCCTTCTTTTCATAACTACAAAAAGTAAACTTTGGTATGAACAAAATGTGGATCAATGAAACAGACCAACTGAAAGTAAACAAACCGCTGTGTGTGGCTCAATATTAGACCCTCCCATAGTGTCTTACCTGCATTACTGTTGCGCTTTGCAAAGGGGTTTAGAGTTGCTTTGGCCTTGGAAGTCCAGTTTGCTGTACTGGAGCCAAAAGAGCTGGAGGACAGGGACTTCCCCACCGTGTCTGAGCTGACCTTCTTGGTGTTGTTAGTGGCCGTCTTGCTCCAGTCTGCCACGCAACAAGAAACATTTCACACATACTTATTCAGGCAAAATTGACAGTGAAGTGATCTTTGTTACTTCAGGGTTTTATGGAGTTTCTGTGTATCAATTTGACTGTGTATAAAGCTAAGACCTCTCAGGTTTTATACTTTAATAACCATTTTTCTTTGTTACTGTGAGTCCACAGGGCACTTTTACTGGACTCCTGTGCAGATATGTTCTAGCTTATATTCCAGTGACTTTCACTTCAATAGGAATTCTATTAACATTAGACAAGATTCAATATAAAATGTCAACAGAAAATATTTTAACAAGATTTTTAGCTTCGAATCTTTATCACAATCACATAGGACTTTTATTAGCAATGTACAAGTACAGCAACTTCACTCCCCTCATCCTAAAACCTGTTACGATAGTAGTGTTCTGAATATCAGGCCAGATATTGTTCCTGAGAGGGAGAAGTCTCTTTGTCGTCTGTTTCCTGTCAGATCTTTACCTGAGTTGTCTGCCAGGCGGAATCTGCCACAACACAAGTATCTCCTCCACTGTTTCTGGACATTCTCCTTCAGTGCACAGTGGAATATGAAGATGAATAAACCTGTTAGCCAGAAAAGAACAATGGAGGAAATGGCTGTTTAATAACAAGGACGATGACAGACAGGACAAATAAAACAGAGCAACTTTGGTTCGTCTTTCAATTGCCAGATGTTGTACCAATGAGACCTCTGGTGGAACAAATAGTATACGACATGACAATGAGTAGATGACTTATTATTGTTACCCACAGGAGGCTGCTGAGAGGAGGACAGCTCATAATAATGTCTGGAACGGTGCTAATGGAATGGCATTATGAATTCGATACCATTCCACTAATTCCACTCCAGGCATTACCACGAGCTCGTCCTCCCCAATTAAGGTGCCACCAGCCTCCCTTTGGTCTTAACATATAATACATTAGAGACCTGCTTCGTACAAGAGTTTAAAGATAAACAAAAGACACCTTTGATCCAAACATTCACATATTAGTAACCAACACTACTGTGTATTTTCCTTTAAGGTGCACAGCGCACCATAGGATGGCCCTGTACCTTGCAGTGAGTTGGAGATGGAGAAGAGGTACATGAAGGCCAGGTTGACGGGTCCCCAGGCAAAGAAGGCGAAGCCCCAGGTCATGCCCAGGAGGAAGGTGAGACTGATGACGCTCCTCAGGTTCCTCAGCACCTCCTCACGCAGAGTGCGGTTGCTACGCTTCCCGTTGCGACCGCAGATCTGGATCATAACCACGATGAACATGGCCACGTTCAGGAGGAAGATGACAGAGAAGTAGCCCACACACGTTACATAGAACACCACATGGCTCCGGATCCAACAGCTGGGAAGAGAGGAGGAGGAAGAGGCCAGGAGAGGAGACATCAGTAAAATTGGTTGCCGTTGGTTAACTTACATGTTTTAGCTGGAAGGCTGGGCCAATATCACATATATTACATACATTATGCACTATAGTACATAGTTCTGGTCCTATAACTGACATATGGGAAGACATACACTTGGATTACACAAGTCTAAGACTCCATCTACATACAGAATGTCATATTTTTTATGCTATCTCTTGAACTTGATGCAGGACTCACAATTCAGAAGAGCCTTGTCCAGTGTCCCCCTTTCCATACTCCATTTTCCCATAGGAGTTTTTGTCAATAGCTACCACTGTAGCAACTATCGCAGCAGGCAGACCTGGAAGTGAGACATGGGGGGGAAATTATATATTTTTAACATTCAGGTATATGTAGGGTTGCAAAGAGAGGGTATATTACTGGTAACTTTCAATGTTCACCAGTAAACTACCAGAATTTTGGTAACTTTGAATTGTAATTTTTTATTGTATCACATGACATATGTACCCCTTTTGGGGAACTTCAGATTATAACAGGTTTCTGAACTTATCTCTGGACATCTTGTTTAAAATGTAATGACAAAGCTGTAAAACATTATTCTAGATATATAAACCATCAACTAAGTGAACACCATTGGTGTTTAATATGAGGGTTTCAGCATGAAATATCCTTTATCTTTTTTTTTACACACTTGTACTTATTTTATAATGTCAATATGTCTTTGTTGTAAATATTTTGGCACCAAATTGGTGGCAGTTGTGAAAAAATTAAATAGTTGGAATTCTGTAAACTGGCCGTTGGGGTGTGCTTGGTGTGGGATGTGGTATTTGGGGTGGGCTTGGTGTGGGATGTGGTATTTGGTGTGGGATGTGGTATTTGGGGTGTGCTTGGTGTGGGATGTGGTATTTGGGGTGGGCTTGGTGTGGGATGTGGTATTTGGGGTGGGCTTGGTGTGGGATGTGGTATTTGGTGTGGGATTTGGTATTTGGGGTGGGCTTGGTGTGGGGTGTGGTATTTGGGGTGTGCTTGGTGTGGGATGTGGTATTTGGGGTGGGCTTGGTGTGGGATGTGGTATTTGGGGTGGGCTTGGTGTGGGATATGGTATTTGGGGTGGGCTTGGTGTGGGATGTGGTATTTGGGGTGGGCTTGGTGTGGGATGTGGTATTTGGGGTGGGCTTGGTGTGGGATGTGGTATTTGGTGTGGGATTTGGTATTTGGGGTGGGCTTGGTGTGGGATGTGGTATTTGGGGTGGGCTTGGTGTGGGATGTGGTATTTGGGGTGGGCTTGGTGTGGGATGTGGTATTTGGTGTGGGATTTGGTATTTGGGGTGGGCCTGGTGTGGGGTGGGGTATTTGGGGTGGGCTTGGTGTGGGATGTGGTATTTGGGGTGGGCTTGGTGTGGGATTTGGTATTTGGGGTGGGCTTGGGGTAGGATGTGGAATTTGGGCTGGGCTTGGTGTGGGATGTGGCATTTGGGGTGGGCTTGGTTTGGAGGTTTGTGGATGGCTTTGACCATTTATTTGGATTCCTCACATCTTAATTATTGTTAAAAATAGGTTTGATCCATTTTGGATATTGGGTACTACATTTATTGAATAGTAGATGAATCCTATAAATTGAAATGACCAATCTGGGTTCAATTGTCTTTCAACAAAATAATGTTTTAGGAATTATAATCTTATCTGTTTCTAACTATAGAATCCGTTTCAGAACAATCTGAGATGGTGGGTATTGAAATCCTTTTTCTTGTGCTTTTTGAGGTGGAAATACTCATTTTTGATTCGATGCTTTTTTAAATTAATTAAGCTATTTTCAGTAATACATTACCAAAGTTACCATAGATTGCCATAGATGACCTGTTAATTAAAAACATTTGAGACAGTTCTGGTCACTTTGGCAAATTACCGGTAGTTTTGCATTCCTAGGTACAAACTAAGTTTGAAATTCAGTGTATAGCGAGAATAATGCATACCATGCATTTGCATTTTAATAGGAATTTTGTCTATGACATAGCCAGCATACTGCATAGTAATTAGTTTATCCAACTTTAGTGCCACTTACCCCAGCCGACGATGCAGAACTTGAGAATGTACCTCCGGATGTAGGTGTTGAAAACTTTGACCAGGGCGATGTACATGTGGATGGACTCAAGGCCCATCCAGGTGAAGGATGTGAGCAGGAAGAAGTGGAGGAAGACGGCCACAGCCACACACAGGCCCTCCATTTCGAAGGAGGCCAGCCACCCATCCAATAGGAACACCATGTTGAGGAAGAGCAGTGACGTGCTCAGGTTCATCAGAATCTTGGACGGGTAGTCACGACGCAACTTCCTGTAGAGAGGACAGACACTGAACAACACTGTCTGACTACTACAGTTCTGGTTGTCTTTCTTATAATATCATGGTTAATGACTAGGATCAATAGTCCACCTGACGTAGACAGGAAGAATTCATAAGACTAGTTATAGGAGTATTTCCTGATCACATGTTGGAGTTGTCCAAAATGGTAATATACTCACTCAAAGGCGATATAAGTCAGAAGTGTTACAGCAGAGAAGATGGCCGATATGCCACATCCGATGTAGGTGATGAAGGTAAGAATCTTGGTGTTTTTCTCATCAATCTGTGCAGCAGATCCAGAGATATCCTTCACAGAGAATACAGAAAGTAAAAGTATTTACCAAACGAGCAAGTCAAGTTCGACTTGCAAGCTATACTTCCAAGTTATACTGTAAGATTCATACTATACAAGGACAAACGGCTGGTTTAAATGAATCAGAGAGTCACAATTATAAGGGGAAAGAGTCTCCAACTGGTTTAATGTGAACACAAGTCTTACCATTAGAATGCCAAAGTGTGTGAGATGGTCACAGAGGCAGATAGTCTTGTTTCCATTGGACATGGGACTAACCCTGCAGCCTTTACTGTTCCAGCCACCTGAGTCATCTTGTGGAGACAAAGACAAACTCTCTAGTATATTCTACAATTGTAAGGCTTTAACTTAAATTGAGATTGACATACTCTTGAGTGTACAAAACATTGTGCTCTTTCCATGGCATAGACTGACCAGGTGAATCTAGGTGAAACCTATGATCTCTTTCTGATGTCACTTGTTAAATCCACTTCAATCAGTGTAGATGAAGGGGAGGAGACAGGTTAATGAAGGATTTTTAAACCTTGAGACAATTGAGATATGGATTGTGTATGTGTGCCATTCAGAGGGTGAATGGGCAAGACAAAATATTGAATTGCCTTTCAATGAGTTATGGTAGTAGGTGCCAGGCGCACCGGTTTCTGTCAAGAACTGCAACACTGATGGGTTTTTCACGCTCAACAGTTTTCAGGTTGTATCAAGAATGGTCCACCACCCAAAGGACATCCAGCCTACTTGACACAACTGTGGGAAGCATTGGAGTCAACATGGGCCAGCACCCCTGTGGAATGCTTTCAACACTTTGTAGAGTCCATACCCCAACGAATTGAGGCTGTTCTGAGGGCAAAAGTGGGTGCAACTCAATATCAGGAACGTGTTCTTAATGTTTTGTACACTCGGTGTATATTTCAAGAAGCAAAATATTAGTTTTTTTCCCGACTTACTTTTCATGGTAAAATCCCAGAACATGCAGGTTGGCTTTGGCTTTGGCTGAAAGACACAATCACTGTGTGATTACAGGTTACAGGTGTTAATTTGTACTGTACTTACGACTTCAACTGTTGAACTACCATCCGGCATCAACAATCATCAACTGAGTGGTTACAGACTAAATGTTTTTACCTAAGTGGAATGAGAAAAGAAGAAGAGGGAGGACAAAAAGTTTAAAAAAACAGGGGGACCCGGAGGGAAGCAAAGAGAGGAGAAAGGAACAGATTATAGGAAGTTTATTTCCAAAATGCCATTTTTTCACGTGTGTTTTTTCATCCAAATGATTGCTTATGGGTACCTTTATGTGTGTGTAAAGTATTACTGTTCTCAGATGTATAGTTCCTAGATTTTAAATGTGTATGAATTTATATTTTAAAATTCTAAACGTTATATATATCCATTGTTTAGCTGGAATGGGATATTCGTATCCTGTATATTTGACTGTGATATGTGGTTACCTCACATAGCTTTCTTAAAGATGAATGCACTTAACTCGCTCTGGATAAGAGCATCTGCTAAAATGACAAATGTCAAATGTAAATGTTTTGCATACAGCTTTCATATTACTGTATTGAAATGGTTTAAATATTGATGTCAAAAATGTATTTGCACAGCTCTTTATTAAAACATGTAGTTATTTGTTACATTTGACTGTGCAAAGCCTAGCAGTACTACTCATTTCTCTGAGAGTGAGGCGGATATGTAGCATTTTGCCCCCCAAAATATGATTTGCCTCTCTGAAATGAAACCATCAAGTGATAGGTTTTAAACAAATAAGTTACATATGTCATTAAACAACCCCATGCCATGATTAGCTAGTGAAAAAACACCAACGTTTTTAAGAATTTCTTTTAAACAATAAAAGCTCATTTACCAACATTTTCTGAAAATGGATGTATCATTTTGGAATGAAACTCTTCATATAGAGGTGAGAGGAGGAGGGCGGATAGACTACCTGGTAATTCAGGTGTACTATCTCAATCTCCACGGGATCCTGCAGGTTACTGATGGAGTAATTGCCCACACTGCTGGCCACGACATAGCTGTTAAGAGACATCCCGTCCTGTTTGTCCTGAGAATGATCAATAGAAAAGTTTGATTTCGAAATATAAATACATAACACTCAAAACTATAGATGCACATACCGGGCATACGAATCACCATGCGTTAGTAGGAAACAAATCACAACACGCTAAGCAGACACACCAGATGTGTTGAATTGCATCAGAAAGAGGTATAAACCTGAAAATATCACTCAAATCTATAGATTCACATACCAGACACATGAGTCACCATCCATGAAAAGGATGTGTGAGAAAAGAAAAACATACTGTTATATGCTGAAAAGACACTAAATCAGATACATTCCACCAAAAAGAGGTATAAACCTGGAATAGTCCTATCTTGCTGAAGAACATGAAGTTAATCCTGGAGATGGCAGCGGTCTCAGCGTCGGTTAGGTTTTTGAGCAAAGTAGCTGGCAGTGTGACCTGAGCCAGGGGATTCAGCTGATTAGACTCAAAGTCAATCTGGTGGGAGAGAAGTTAGTTAGACCATTGACTTTGCCATTAACAATTTGAATTTGATTATTCAACGTAGACAGAGGTATGCTGATTATTATGCTGATTATATCATGAGTCCCCTGCTGTATTATCTGGAGGTCACTCCCAAACCTCCGTGGTGGACAGGTGGCTTATGACTAAAGCGTGCCCATTCTGCTGGCACAGCATTGGCACAGCATTGACACGTATGGCAGGGGCATAGGGTAAAACACATGAAACCGAGCGAGAGGGAAGGCTGTGGTGGACAGGTGGCTTATGACTAAAGCGTGCCCATTCTGCTGGCACAGCATTGGCACAGCATTGACACGTATGGCAGGGGCATAGGGTAAAACACATGAAACCGAGCGAGAGGGAAGGCTGTGGTGGACTTGACGCTAGTCAGCTGCATCATGTTCGCTTCACTCTACGATCCTTGCAGAATGATAGATGACAGGACTCCCACTCTGTCCATGTGTGTCACAAGGTTGCGAGTGTGTTGTGGGTACAGAAAACATTCTTAACGACTTAAACAAATAGACATCCTGCCATTTATGTTAAATGGACTCAACGGGCCTGATAGGTTGTGAGTTTACCTTTAACACACAACTAGAGTTTCCACGGGAAGGCTTTCCTGGAAGCCTTGCCTGACTATGGAAGCCCTGCCTGATGGGTTGTGAGTTTACCTTTAACACACAACTAGAGTTTCCACGGGAAGGCTTTCCTGGAAGCCTTGCCTGACTATGGAAGCCCTGCCTGATGGGTTGTGAGTTTACCTTTAACACACAACTAGTTTCCACGGGAAGGCTTTCCTGGAAGCCTTGCCTGACTATGGAAGCCCTGCCTGATGGGTTGTGAGTTTACCTTTAACACACAACTAGAGTTTCCACGGGAAGGCTTTCCTGGAAGCCTTGCCTGACTATGGAAGCCCTGCCTGATTATGAACAGTCCCTGCATATATAGTACCACACTGCCCAGTACAGTACAGTGCAGCAGATAACACTGATTTCTGTATAACTCTTCTGTATAACACTGACCCTAACTGTCCGTACCTGGAGGTCTGTGGTGTTGGGCTGTATGAAGGCACTGAAGGAGGTCCCGTTGAACTTGCCATGGTTTAGTGTTGAGATGCCCAGAGCCAGATTTTTAGAGGTGATGCTCACTGAAGGCCCATCAAACTCTAACTTCTGAACCAGCTCATCCACCGTCTTCAATGTCCTACACGCAGATAGAGAGTTATCATACCAATGGACTGGATAGTGACTTTCACTAGGGTCTCACAGTGCTTTACTTTGGTACAAAGAGACCACACAAAGTCAACATACAGTACATCTACCTGGGAGATATAGTCATAACTCATTTATGCTTACTCTCAGCATGCTGGACACAGTAAGAGGTGGGTTCTGAGGAGAGGAGAGACCACGGCAGTGGGAGCAGACCGGGGGAAGATGAGGAGAAGGTATCTTACCTCTCTGAGGCTACAGCCAGGGCTGACACAGAGCTGGTCATCACGTTGGAGATGATGTTCAAGACGGTGGTGGCCAGAGTGGTGTTGATCTTGGCCACGTTGACCAGCTCCTTCACTTTGCCCACCACCTTGAACACCTCGTCTGTGGAGAGCTCGTTGTTGGTGATGTCAGCAAGCTGGTCGGCAACTTCAGCAGCGTTCTCTGTTTGGGGAAAGTTAGGCACAACTAGATGAAGGCTGTCAATAGATAATCATTATTAGTTGTCTGCTGACTGTCCACTCTCTGCCATGGTGAGGCTGTAAACACGTTTTATCTCTGAAACGGCATCTCAGTGGGCACCTCTGTCCCTCTATCGTGTTGAGATCAAATATATCTCAAGTATTCATTCTTGCAGCTGTTTTGATTCTATCTGCTGTGGAATCATTAAAGTGATTTAAGATGTCGGTGGCCTACCTGCTGAAACAGTGATGGAATCGATATCAGTGCAATTACTGATGTCTGGGGCGCCCCAAAACGCTGTGTAATTCAGGGGGCTGATCACACTGGGGACAAATCAACGCAAAATCAGATCTAGTATTTTAAGATTGATCCAAGATGAATTACCTCAAACAAGTTCATGCATACAATGTCAGCATATCAATAGTTTGACATAGTTTGATGTAGTGAATGTGTCAGTCTCACCATGTTCTGGATGCAGTCTGGTCTTTGTTGGGGAAACAGGGGACATACTGAGTGACCGTTGGTCTGCTCTCTGGCCAGATATAATGGAGGGGAGTTTCCTCTGGGCAGTTCTCTGAATGACAGAGAGAAAACCGTGCAACTTAAAAATGTTAACACCGCACATCAGCAATATATTCATTTCCAATGACTACAAGAGGAAGATGGGAAGCGTTAGAGGCATTCACATTTCAAACCTAATCGAATTAGGAGGTGCTTAGAATCCGTGGTGCGACTGTGCACCGTAAATTATTACTTTTTCTCTGGGCTGTGGGAGTGTCATGTTTTTCCACAGTCACTTTCTGCAGTAATAAGAGAGGCATTGAAGTGATTAAAGCAGGTCTGGGTGAGATCATATCCTACCGACAGACTGCACGTCGACAGTTTCTAGCTCCAGTCCATTGCCAATGTTAGGGCTGCTTCCCACCATCCTGGTGGAGATGGCTACTTCTTCCAGGGTCACATTGGTGCTGGTCTGATAGACCAGCAGGGCCTGGCAAGTGAATCTGGAGGGGGAAGAGGATGAGGGAGAGGATGAGGGAGTAGGAAGAGGAGGAGGGGTGGGGAAGAGGAGGGGGAGGAGGAGGGGTGGGGAAGAAGGAAGATGTGGATGGAAGGAAGAGGAGGAGGGGTGGGGAAAAAGGAAGAGGAGGAGTGTGGGGGAAGAGGAGGGGGAGGAAGGGTGGGGAAGAAGAAAGAGGGGTGGGGACAAAGGAAGAGGAGGAGGGGTGGGGAAGAAGGAAGAGGGGTGGGGAAGAAGGAAGAGGGGGAGAAGGAAGAGGAGGAGTGTGGGGGAAGAGGAGGAGGAGGAGGGGTGGGGAAGAAGGAAGAGGGGTGGGGAAGAAGGAAGAGGAGGAAGGGTGGGGAAGAAGGAAGAGGGTGGGGAAGAAGGAAGAGGAGGAGGGGGAGAAGGAAGAGGAGGAGTGTGGGGGAAAAGGAAGAGGAGGAGTGGTGGGGAACAGGAGGGGAGGAGGAGGGGTGGGGAAGAAGGAAGATGAGGATGGAAGGAAGAGGAGGAAGGGTGGGGAAGAAGAAAGAGGGGTGGGCACAAAGGAAGAGGAGGAGGGGTGGGGAAGAAGAAGAGGGGTGGGGATGAAGGAAGAGGAGGAAGGGTGGGGGAAAGGAAGAGGGGTGGGGAAGAAGAAAGAGGGGTGGGGAAGAAGAAAGGGGTGGGGTAGAAGGAATTGGAGGAGGGGTGGGAAAGAAGGAAGAGGAGGAGGGATGGGAAGAAGGAAGAGGAGGAGGGGGAGGGAGGGGTGGGGAAGAAGGAAGAGGAGGAGGGAGGGAGGGAGGGGTGGAGAAGAAGGAAGAGGAGGAGGAGGGAGGGAGGGAGGGGTGGAGAAGAAGGAGGAGGAGGGAGGGGGAATGGAAGAGGGGGAAGAGGAGGAGGGGTGGGAAAGAAGGAAGAGGAGGAGGAGGGGTGGGGAAGAAGGAAGAGGGGTGGGGAAGCAGGAAGAGGGGTGGGGAAGAAGGAAGAGGAGGAGGGGTGGAGAAGGACAAGGGGTGGGGAAGAAGGAAGAGGAGGAGGGGTGGGGAAGAAGGAAGAGGGGTGGGGAAGAAGGAAGAGGAATAGGGGTGGGGAAGAAGGAAGAGTGGAGAAGACGGAATAGGGGTGGGGAAGAAGGAAGAGGTGGGGAAGAAGGAAGAGGAGTAGGAGTAGCAGGAGAGGCAGGCCTAATGAATTACTATAATTTTTGTGGTCAGGAAATACTCTGATCCTTACCTACTACAGTATACCATAGTAAAAATTGGCCTTACTTTTTACTGGCACTCCTCTTAAGCTGTGAGTCACTGTTAGGCTGGATTCTGGAAACAAGATCAACAAATTAGGGTGGACATTATTATTGACCTGTAATATAACTCTAAAGAATAATACATTGAATGGACATGGAGGTAGGTGCATCTTATGATGGTACAAATATCTAATTGCTTACCTGAAATTATCGACATAGACCACATGTGTCCAGTTTTGGAATGTTTGATTGAGCTGTTAATGAATCAGTAAATCAGTCAATTCAGTGAGTTGATCTGGTATTCTACCCATGCTTTGATCCAAGATGAATTGAACATGACAACAAGCCTTACCCATTGTGCAACAGTTTTCTCAACATCAGACTCTGTTAGTTTGGCCTCCTTGTCATTGACAACAAAGGAGATCCTGTAGAAAAGACCCTCTGCAATTGAAAAGCAGAAAAAAACAATCTATATTTGACACAGGTAATTTACAACACTTAATGGAACATTTGTCTGTGCTGCATAGCAGGAGTGCAGGGGTTGAGACATAATTTAGTAATTTAAAATCCAATTTCATATGACAAATGATGTTGAAAGGCTGCTACTCCACAGATAAAACATGTGGGGGGGAGTGTTTTGTCAGGAAAAGGATCAATTAAAATACTCTGTTATCATCCTAGATGACACTTATCAAAATGGAACTAATGGCCATAGTGCATTGTATAACTGATGTGTATTCACGGGCCAAATGGGTGATTGTAAATGAGAGCATATCAGTGGAGGCTGCTGAGGGGACGACGGCTCATAATAATGGCTGGAACATAGCAAATGGAATGGCATCAAATGGAATGGAAACCAAACCTTATTCCGCTCCAGACATTATCACGGGACCACCCTCCCCAATTAAAGAGCCAGCAACCTCCTGTGGAGCATATATTGTGTGGTACATCACTCCGTTTGTGTTGGTGGTCTGCTGCTATGCCTCACAGCCACCACAAGATGGCTCCCAAGCCTCTCCTGTTGTTAGTGCTGAACTAGCTACAGTACGATGCTGTTTCTACTCCATGCCAAGACTGTTCTTAAGAGACTCCAGTGATTGCCGATCAGGAAGGAAGGCCACCTCAGAATGTTTTGAAGTATCCAAAATGTATGTGGTTTATCTTTGTTGATCAAGGGCGTTGTTTTCCTTTGATTTGTTATAGTATAGCAATAACAGATTACATTTAGATGAGCAGTTATTGGCACTAAAATCAAATGATAACAGCATTGGAAGTCTCCCAAGAAACAGGAATGATTGAAAACTTAAAATCACAAGAGAGCTGCGCCCCATCAGGGACACTCCATCAGCCGAGCAGAGGCCACTATAGAGCTTAATGATTGGTAAACTACAGTACACGCCTATGTTAATGTTCTACGCCCCATCCAAAATCACAATACAACCTCAATCATCAACCTCCTCCCACAGGGCACCCCATTTTCACCAGATTAGATTTTCCCCTATCAACATACCACCACTACAACAGTAGCATTCAAAGCAGAGATTAGGTGGTCGAGAGGCTCTCTATCTTTTTGTTTCTACATCTACGTTGTTATTGCAAAACATACTGTTCCCGGTTGAAAGTCCACACAGACATGATAAATGAAAGCAAGCTTTACATTGGCATGGGGCAATAACAGGGGTGCCCGCGGTGCCAGCTGAGGTCCGTGGGGTGGCGTGTGTGGTGGACACTGTGCCACTGCCTGCATTCACCCCTCTATGTGGAGTGGTAAGAGGCAAGTAGGGGCCCTTTGTGGCTACAAAAGACTGCTCATCCATGCCAATGACGGCTAGTGGATTGGGAGTTGTCTGTGTCTCGGTCTCTCGGTCTGTGTTGGTGTTCTGATTCACAGTCACATTGTTGCCAGGGCCCATACTGCTTACTGACGTGCTTGCAGCAGTGGAGGGTGTGTGATCGATGAGGGCCGGTCCATGTTTACCACCCTGTGTGTCCTCACTGTGGTTGGCCCTCCAGGGGACTGATAAAGGGCCAGCCCCAGCAAGGTAAGTGTTTAGGGCCATAGGAGGCTGGCTGTTGGAGGTAGAGTTGGACTGGATATTTGGGAAAACAGTTGGCTGTTTGTTGGCAGTGGTGAGTTGTATGTTTGAGGCAGAAGGGGGGGGGATATTTCTGGTAACAGCGGTGGGCTGTATAATTGCAGCTCTAATGGTGGGGTTACTGGAGGCAGAAGCAGTGAGCTGTGTGTCTGGGGCAGCGGGTGATACTGTGCTCTCTCTGCTCTCTCCATGCCAGGCCAGCGTTCTGTCAGTTCCAGCAGGCTGAGTGGGCTTTGATTGGCTGCCAATGAGTGTGGAGGATTGTTGGAATGCAGTCGTTGATCGGGTGGGCAGTGAGGCGCCAGCTCCCGAATCAGCCATGTTGGCTGCTCCGGCAGACAATGTCCCACTCAGAGGGGGGATATGGGTGGGAAGGGGAGTCGGGGTAGGGGCGGGGAGCAGCCTCTCCTCTCTAATACGAGGAGGGTTTGTTGTCATCGGTCTGTGGAATAAGAGAGCTTCAGAAGCGTCTGGCATGAGCTGGTCTGCCCTGGAGGTCATGGTGGAGAGCGGCTCAGACACTGGGGTGTGTGTGTCTGTGTGAATCACAATGCCAATACCACTGACCGGCCGTTTCCAGCCTAATTCATGCATGTAAGCATGCCGCTTGGGTTCATGAGTAACAACACTGTCATATTCTGAAGCTGTGCTGCTGATGAGTGGCGTTGGCAGAGCCAGAGGACGAGAGGGGGCTAGCAGGGAGGAGTAGAGGTGGAGGCTGGCCTGGGAGAGATATTCAGATCCATCATCATTGATGTGTGAGGTCCCACGGTGTCCAAGCTGGGATACAGATGGCTCGCTCTGCGTGCTGGGGCAGAAGAGCGAGATCAGTGATGGAGAGGAGGCCGAGCCACTTATGGGTGACATGTGGACTTCTTCTCCTTCCTGTCGAGCCAAGTGGCTCTCCATCCCATCTGCACTTTCCCATTCAGTAACCGTGTTGATATTAAGCTGCTCTGGCAAATCTGTCACAGACATAAGGTCAGAGCTGAGAGAGACCAAGCTGAGCGTGGTGCGCAATGTATCCCTCCACTCCTGTCTGATTGTATTGGGAGGTGAGGACTGAGAGAAAGTCCATTCGTCCGTCACGGTGGCTGGGAATAGGGCCTGGTGGTGTAGTTGCTCTGTGATAGGAGTGGCAGATAGATGGGATGTACGTGAAAAACCTCTCAGGTTAGAACTGAGTGGATTAAAGCCCTCCTGCCCCTCCGAGCTGCCCAAAACACTGTCTGACACACTGCTCATATACGACGATGGTTCCAGAGCCAGAGGTGAATATAAACTGATCCACTCACTCTGGGTACCTGACTCAGAGGCAATACTCTCACTGGGAACCATACCGTCCACGGGATGAGAGTTAGTCAAGGAGGAACTTAATTGATTCCTCAAAGAGGGTAAAACTAGGTCACGGTGGTGTTTGTCAGAGGAAGAGAGGTATGTTTTCTCAAGGACGGGTGTCAGAGCTGTAGCGGCATCAATAGCGACTGACAGAGAGAGTGGACGGGGTCTTGTGCCCTCCCGCATTAATTCATGTCTTTGAACCTCCATGGGAGGGAGCGATGTCTCTGTCTCAGTGGCGGCTGGCCTGACGTGTCTTGAATGACTAACATCACTTTGTTCCATACTGTGAACGGAAGAGGGGGAGAACGCAGGATGGGGAGCGGTGGGGAGAGGTATGGTCGGAGTGGTGGGGAGGGAGTTAGGGGCCTGTATCTCTGTGATCACAGCTGTCCATAGGCTATCTGGCATGGCAGACGTGGTAGGTATGGATATGGGACTGGGTGTGGGTGTGTAGTCTTTAGGTATAGAGACCTCCACTGTGGGGCCATTGTCAGTGGTAATCCCGACCCTCTCAGAGAAACAGAGCTTGGCTACTGTTAATAATGAGGGAGACTGTGTGGCGATGTTTGAGAGGGACTGAGTGGTTCTCTCTGCTGTTTGCTCACTGAAGCCGCTGCCGGGCCGGGCCTGATCCGTTTGCACACCTGTCCTCTCCGGAGTCGTGCTGAAAGGAGGGATTTGAGCCCAGCTGCTGTGTGCTGCCACCAACACACCCTGCTCCCCGGTCCTAGCCTCTCTCCCAGCCTCTGTCAGCGCGCCTCCTGCCAACGCCTCCTGGGGCAGACTGGGCTCTGATTGATTGTGTAAATGTTCCCCTCCTCCCATGGCGGTAACAGGGTCACTCACAGTCACACGGCCTGGGCCCTCAGTACTGACTCCAGTCCCAGCGTGGGAAAGGTTCTGTGGGCCGGAGGCAGCCAGAGCCAGGCCTTCATCCAGGGAGTAGGACGAGTCATATTGGAAAAGGCTAAAGGGGTCATCCCCTAGGTCCAGGTCGTAAATGAATGGCTCAGAGCCTGATGTGTACTCCTCCAGGGGCTCAGTCCAGTTCACAGTGCTGCTGTTGCTGTTCTCTCTGCTGGGACTCAATGGGATCCAGTGGGGGGGAGCCATGGGCTTATTCTTCTTACGGTTGCTGAGTGATGCTGACGCCACTGCTGGGAATGACTCTACGTCCTCCGCATCGCTACTGTTCCCAACATCCACTGGTCGCCATGGGAACAACCCCTGGGGACTGGTCACGGCCCTGGATACGGCATGTGTTTTCCTGGCCACAGGCGCCGTTGTTGTTGTAGTCACCTTGGGCCTGAGGGACATATTTGTTGCTGGTACAGGATGAGGCTTGGTTAGATAGAGGATGGGTCTGACTGGGAGGCGGGTAACAGAGGCCTCAGGTTTCTTCCTCACGGGCCAGATGAGTGGGGTGGAGATGTAGCCCAGGGAGGTTTTAGAGCTGCGGGGGCCAGGCAGGACGTGAGGCCTGGTGTGGGGTGTGGTGGTGGTGGAGGAGGTCACTGGACGGGGCGTGAGCCGGAGCACAGACCACAGATACGCCGCTCTCTCCTTCTCTGTGGCGCCTCAGTCCAGTCAATATAAAAACGGAGGGGTCAAAGCAGGTTACATGTTTGAAATACAGACTGATTTTAGAAACAGGGTCTTCTAGCTTTTACTGTAGCTGAATAAACCAATACAAAACATGGAAGAATACAGTACTTACAGCAGTCAACCAGGCCTTCCCTGATATTGTTAACATCATCTTGGTTGAGAATAGGATAGAGTGGGAGTGAGAGGGAAGCAGACAGGTGGAAGCAGGCTGAGAGAGAGAACAGGAAGCTGCAGAGTCTCATTACAAACAAGACAAGGACAAGCTTAGTGAGTGTGTGTGTCTTACCCAGCTTAATGATGTTAGTGGACATGACAGTAGGAGACATGTTAGTCGAGGACGGTGGGGGAGTAGTGGCTTCAGACACTGTTAGCAAGAGTGACAATACAACTAAGTCAGCAAGGAGAGCATCTCAAGATTTCCCATGTGTACGTCTCACCCAGCTGAGCAGAAATTTTGCAATGTTAGAAGACATGCCAGTAGAAGAAACCAACAATAATGTAAAAACTTCAACTACTGAAAAAGTGGAAGATAATGTGTGATTAATCATGTTTCTTTTTTTGAAGATGTGTACAGTAATAACTCATAAGCCTTTCTGAAATACGTAAAGGGACATAAAAAAAAAAATCATCATCTCAGCACCACCCCGACGTCAACATATGTGTAAATGTTTCACTTCTATGTTTTGTAGTAAGAACGATAGAGGAAGATAACTGTTTCCAATTACATCACTGGTGTGCAGCATGCGATTTTAACCAATTACGAGTAGGAATTGCCTATTAATTGGTTGACAGTGGTGTAAAGTACTTAAGTAAAAATACTTGAAAGTACTACTTAAGTTGTTTTTTGGGGTATCTGTACTTTACTATTTATATTTTTTACTCCACTACATTCCTGAAGAAAATAATGTACTTTTTACTCCTTACATTTTCCCTGACGCCCAAAAGTACTCGTTACATTTTGAATGCTAAGCAGTACAGGAAAATTGTCTAATTCACGCACTTATCAACCAAACATCCCTGGTCATCCCGACTGCCTCTCATCTGGCATACACACGAAACACAAACTGTGCCCCTGGCTATCCGTAAATTTAAAAAACAAGAAAATTGTGTCATCTGGTTTGCTTAATATAAGGAATTAAAAATGATTTACACATTTATTTTTGATAGTAAAAGTACATTTAAAACCAAATACTTTTAGACTTTTACTCAAGTAGAATTTTACTGGGTGACTTTCACCTTTACTTGAGACATTTTCTTTTAAAGTATCTTTACTTTTACTTGAATAAAGAAAACTGGGTACTATTTCCACCACTTTTGGTTGATGATGTCATTGGAAACAGTTATCTTTCTCTATCTTTTTTCCTACTAAACATAGAAATGCACCATTTTCACATATGTTGATGTTGGGGTGGTGTTGGAGTTGATGAATATGAAGTTGAAAGTTGTGAACCTTTAAACACTTACTAAACCCTTTTATCGGGTAGCCTACCTTGGATATTTTAGTAATTCTATAGTTGTATCATAGATGCAAAACTTTGAAAAATGGACTCTCCATGTCCTACACTTTGAGATATGTTTGCCAAATGTGTTTGAAAGTTACAGTGACAAATGCAAATTGTACTGAACAAAGACAGCAGGTGTGTCTTACCCGGGGTAGTGGTGATGTTAGCTGGGGTGTTAGTAGTAGGGGATAATGGGGGAGTAGTCGTTACTGTTAGCAAGAGAAAAGGGACAGAACATTTTTATTCAAAATGAAGAATAACACATTTGAGAAAAAAGTGAGGTGAAAAATATGGAATTCTCCCTAGTCATTCCTTAATCAATAACAGGCAAAAGAGAAAAGTGGGGTGTCTTACCATGCACTGTGTTGTTAGTGGTAGGCAAGTTAGTTGTAGCTGGGTTTGAAACAATGGTTGTAGCAGAAGCTGTCAGTGCTGGTAGAACATGGGGGGTGCAAAATGGTTACCCCAAAAAATGGAAGGTAATAACGGCAAAACACATGATACAGGGCTACAATAGGTGGCTACTATAGGTGTTTCAAAAATAGAAGCCTTATCAAGAACCACTTAGACACTATTCACTACTGAGTCCATTGTTTAAAGCAAGCTACATGAGCAAACATACCATACTCCCATTGAGAAGCCATGACAATTGCTTCTCAGCCTAATCCATCTGGAAAGTTCCAAGCTGGTCATTGATGGAACTGCTTTCAAACCCATTCCCCACACATAAAGAAAAATTCCACCAGCAGATTTTTCCATGAGTACAAAACAAGAGAAAAACAAAAACACATCTTACCATTGGTTGTGCTGTAGAATAGAGTTGTGTTAGTAGCGGCTGCTGCAGATGGGATAATGGTTTGAGTAACTGGTGACAAGGACAGCAAATGTGAACTAAATGGTTTGAAAGAGTGAAATGAACACACACAAACAATAAGCAATGCTCTAGAGTATGCATGGGGTTAATATGGGTCAACACGTTGCCATGCAATTTTCAATTATAAGACGCAAATGGAAAAAACAACAAACTACATCACTGGATAGATCTCTCAACTTGACCTTTTCTCCTGAAGGTAAATGACAATGCAGTGACTGCCAAATGTCATGTGATCAGACTTAACTACGTAGACATATATGAAGGTATCAAATTGAAGCATTCAGAAAAATGATATTTGCACTATAACGATAATCAGATCAAATTGTCATCAACTGAGATCAGATCCATTGCTAGAGATACCTTACCAGTGGTTGTGCTGTGTAATGTCGGCACATTAGTTGTAGCGGCAGGAGTGGTCGTGGTAGTGGTTTGAACTAGTGACATTTACAGCACAAGTCAGCAAAAATAAGGTATAATAACACAGTGGTTAAATAATGAGGGGAAATAATGTTGTGAACTAAAGATGGCACCTTACCAGTTGATGAGCTGGTAGTTAGAGGCATGCTAGTAGTGGTAGCAGATGAAGTGGTAGCAGAGAGAACTGGTGAAAAGGATGGACAGCAGACACAGTACGAGATGAGATGAGTAAAGGAAGGTGAAGTATTGAGAGCTGAGGTTGAGATCATGGAGTTATGAATTGGCCATGAAGCATCCACATCTGATCAACTATCAGGACAGTTACACATTTGACTGTCAAATTAACCAGTGTACTCGGTTTTGGAAAGGGGCATAGCTACAGTGAGTTAAATCAATGTTGTTCCTCCATACAATTGATACCATGCCAATAGTGGCTCCAAACTTCAAATGGAAACCCCAGGACCTTGTTTGCTTTACTTCAAGGAAGGGTCAGATATGAGAGAGATGGAGATCAAATATCTTCTGTCGCAAAACTATTAGCTAGTATAGTATCAGAGGCATGGTGTTTACCTACTGTATGGCCTCCAAACCACCAAACGGCCAATTAACTCATCAAACGGTTGTTTTTAATTTTTTCATCAAACATGTCTTATTACGAGGATTCCCACAGTATGGAATCCCACATGCTAAAACTGGTGGCTGCTTTTCAGAAGTCTTTATTTTATTTGGGCTGGGAAATTAACTATATTGTAGAAACTAATCAAGTGTTGCAGATGCGCCTCTGGCGGGGTTAATCAAATCACAAATATGTTTTATTAACTCATTTTCTTAGGTTAGGTAGAAGTTTCAGTGGATGCACCTCCATGCCGCCAACAGTGGAGTCAGTATTATCTGGGTTTAATAGACTGGAATTGGCTGTGCGTTTTTTCTAGAGGGAAACATGAGAGCAATCACTGAGACCATCTTTGGATAAGACTGAAATATCTCTAGTTCAATGGGCCACCAGTCAATATCCCCTCAATCAGTTAGAGTGGCCATTTTCCATATTGATTAAAACACCCATCAGCTGCACTCTGTGTGGAGTAGATAGTATTGGTTTCCCTTCACAATAACAAGACAGGCTGAAAATAACATGTGCTCATTACTAACAATGGGGATGAGGGATGGATGCTTACCGTGGGTTGTTGAATTAGTAGCAATCATGTTAGTGGTGACAATGGATGAGCTGGTGGAAGTTAATGTTGCTGGTTGCAGGGATGGATGGAGAAAGGTTACATATGGATTAAATGGGTGCAAAGTGAGACGACACAAATGCAAGATGACTGATGAGGCAAGGAATACAAGTGTAGCATGAGGAATATGAATACCAAAATGCACAGAAATCTTGTGGAGTTGTGTAATGCAGTAGATTTAAAAGCGATTAAAAGCATTAAAGGTTGTAATAATATTCAGTATAATGTGGATTCTACCAGGATAGGATCACCAGATGAAGAGATGAAATCTATTTCTCTGCCAAATACAGTTGAAATCGGATGTTTACACACACTTAGGTTGGAGTCATTAAAACTCGTTTTTCAACCACTCCACAAATTTCTTATTAACAAACTATAGTTTTGGCAAGTCGGTTAGGACATCTACTTTGTGCAAGACACTAGTCATTTTTCCAACAGTTGTTTACTGACCCCATTCCCTCCCTCCCCGCTACTCTCTCTCTCCCCACAGAATGGAAGGTCTACTTCTCATGGTTCTTCAGTTGAATTTGGAAGCTTTTATGGCAAGTGACAAGGTTTGGTGGGTCCCTTAACAAGGAGATCAGGGTACAGAGAGAATGTTTCCAGTGTACACACTACATCACTGGATAGATATCTCATCTTTACCTTTTCTCCTGATGGTAAATGACAATGCAGTGACTGCCAAATGTCATGTGATCAGACTAAACTACGTAGACATATATGAAGGTATCAAATTTAATCATTCAGAAAAATGATATTTGCACTATAACGATAATCAGATCAAATTGTCATCAACTGAGATCAGATCCATTGCTAGAGATACCTTACCAGTGGTTGTGCTGTGTAATGTCGGCACATTAGTTGTAGCTGCAGGAGTGGTCGTGGTAGTGGTTTGAACTAGTGACATTTACAGCACAAGTCAGCAAAAATAAGGTATAATAACACAGTGGTTAAATAATGAGGGGAAATAATGTTGCGAACTAAAGATGGCACCTTACCAGTTGATGAGCTGGTAGTTAAAGGCATGCTAGTAGTGGTAGCAGATGAAGTGGTAGCAGAGAGAACTGGTGAAAAGGATGGACAGCAGACACAGTACGAGATGAGATGAGTAAAGGAAGGTGAAGTATTGAGAGCTGAGGTTGAGATCATGGAGTTGTGAATTGGCCATGAAGCATCCACATCTGATCAACTATCAGGACAGTTACACATTTGACTGTCAAATTAACCAGTGTACTCCTTTTTGGATAGGGGCATAGCTACATTGAGTTAAATCAATGTTGTTCCTCAATACAATTGATACCATGCCAATAGTGGCTCCGAACTTCAAATGGAAACCCCAGGACCTTGTTTGCTTTACTTCAAAGAAGGGTCAGATATGAGAGAGATGGAGATCAAATATCTTCTGTCGCAAAACTATTAGCTAGTACAGTATCAGAGGCATGGTGTTTACCTACTGTATGGCCTCCAAACCACCAAACGGCCAATTAACTCATCAAACGGTTGTTTTTCATTTTTTTCATCAAACATGTCTTATTACGAGGCTTCCCACAGTATGGAATCCCACATGCTAAAACTGGTGGCTGCTTTTCAGAAGTCTTTATTTTATTTGGGCTGGGAAATTAACTATATTGTAGAAACTAATCAAGTGTTGCAGATGCGCCTCTGGCGGGGTTAATCAAATCACAAATATGTTTTATTAACTCATTTTCTTAGGTTAGGTAGAAGTTTCAGTGGATGCACCTCCATGCCGCCAACAGTGGAGTCAGTATTATCTGGGTTTAATAGACTGGAATTGGCTGTGCGTTTTTTCTAGAGGGAAACATGAGAGCAATCACTGAGACCATTTTTGAATAAGACTGAAATATCTCTAGTTCAATGGGCCACCTGTCAATATCCCCTCAATCAGTTAGAGTGGCCATTTTCCATATTGACTAAAACACCCATCAGCTGCACTCTGTGTGGAGTAGATAGTATTGGTTTCCCTTCACAATAACAAGACAGGCTGAAAATAACATGTGCTCATTACTAACAATGGGGATGAGGGATGGATGCTTACCGTGGGTTGTTGAATTAGTAGCAATCATGTTAGTGGTGACAATGGATGAGCTGGTGGAAGTTAATGTTGCTGGTTGCAGGGATGGATGGAGAAAGGTTACATATGGATTACATGGGTGTAAAGTGAGACGACACAAATGCAAGATGACTGATGAGGCAAGGAATACAAGTGTAGCACGAGGAATATGAATACCAAAATGCAGAGAAATCTTGTGGAGTTGTGTAATGCAGTAGATTTAAAAGCGATTAAAAGCATTAAAGGTTGTAATAATATTCAGTATAATGTGGATTCTACCAGGATAGGATCACCAGATGAAGAGATGAAATCTATTTCTCTGCCAAATACAGTTGAAATCGGATGTTTACACACACTTAGGTTGGAGTCATTAAAACTCGTTTTTCAACCACTCCACAAATTTCTTATTAACAAACTATAGTTTTGGCAAGTCGGTTAGGACATCTACTTTGTGCAAGACACTAGTCATTTTTCCAACAGTTGTTTACTGACCCCATTCCCTCCCTCCCCGCTACTCTCTCTCTCCCCACAGAATGGAAGGTCTACTTCTCATGGTTCTTCAGTTGAATTTGGAAGCTTTTATGGCAAGTGACAAGGTTTGGTGGGTCCCTTAACAAGGAGATCAGGGTACAGAGAGAATGTTTCCAGTGTACACACTACATCACTGGATAGATCTCTCATCTTTACCTTTTCTCCTGATGGTAAATGACAATGCAGTGACTACCAAATGTCATGTGATCAGACTAAACTACGTAGACATATGTGAAGGTATCAAATTGAATCATTCAGAAAAATGATATTTGCACTATAACGATAATCAGATCAAATTGTCATCAACTGAGATCAGATCCATTGCTAGAGATACCTTACCAGTGGTTGTGCTGGGTAATGTCGGCACATTAGTTGTAGCTGCAGGAGTGGTCGTGGTAGTGGTTTGAACTAGTGACATTTACAGCACAAGTCAGCAAAAATAAGGTATAATAACACAGTGGTTAAATAATGAGGAAAAATTATGTTGTGAACTAAAGATGGCACCTTACCAGTTGATGAGCTGGTAGTTAGAGGCATGCTAGTAGTGGTAGCAGATGAAGTGGTAGCAGAGAGAACTGGTGAAAAGGATGGACAGCAGACACAGTACGAGATGAGATGAGTAAAGGAAGGTAAAGTATTGAGAGCTGAGGTTGAGATCATGGAGTTGTGAATTGGCCATGAAGCATCCACATCTGATCAACTATCAGGACAGTTACACATTTGACTGTCAAATTAACCAGTGTACTCCTTTTTGGATAGGGGCATAGCTACATTGAGTTAAATCAATGTTGTTCCTCAATACAATTGATACCATGCCAATAGTGGCTCCGAACTTCAAATGGAAACCCCAGGACCTTGTTTGCTTTACTTCAAGGAAGGGTCAGATATGAGAGAGATGGAGATCAAATATCTTCTGTCGCAAAACTATTAACTCGTACAGTATCAGAGGCATGGTGTTTACCTACTGTATGGCCTCCAAACCACCAAACGGCCAATTAACTCATCAAACAGTTGTTTTTCATTTTTTTCATCAAACATGTCTTATTACGAGGCTTCCCACAGTATGGAATCCCACATGCTAAAACTGGTGGCTGCTTTTCAGAAATCTTTATTTTATTTGGGCTGGGAAATGAACTATATTATAGAAACTAATCAAGTGTTGCAGATGCGCCTCTGGCGGGGTTAATCAAATCACAAATATGTTTTATTAACTCATTTTCTTAGGTTAGGTAGAAGTTTCAGTGGATGCACCTCCATGCCGCAAACAGTAGAGTCAGTATTATCTGGGTTTAATAGACTGGAATTGGCTGTGCGTTTTTTCTAGAGGGAAACATGAGAGCAATCACTGAGACCATTTTTGGATAAGACTGAAATATCTCTAGTTCAATGGGCCACCTGTCAATATCCCCTCAATCAGTTAGAGTGCCCATTTTCCATATTGATTAAAACACCCATCAGCTGCACTCTGTGTGGAGTAGATAGTATTGGTTTACCTTCACAATAACAAGACAGGCTGAAAATAACATGTGCTCATTACAAACAATGGGGATGAGGGATGGATGCTTACCGTGGGTTGTTGAATTAGTAGCAATCATGTTAGTGGTGACAATGGATGAGCTGGTGGAAGTTAATGTTGCTGGTTGCAGGGATGGATGGAGAAAGGTTACATATGGATTACATGGGTGTAAAGTGAGACGACACAAATGCAAGATGACTGATGAGGCAAGGAATACAAGTGTAGCATGAGGAATATGAATACCAAAATGCAGAGAAATCTTGTGGAGTTGTGTAATGCAGTATATTTAAAAGCGATTAAAAGCATCAAAGGTTGTAATACTATTCAGTATAATGTGGATTCTACCAAGATAGGATCACCAGATGAAGAGATGAAATCTATTTCTCTGTCAAATACAGTTGAAGTCGGAAGTTTACATACACTTAGGTTGGAGTCATTAAAACTCGTTTTTCAACCACTCCACAAATTTCTTGTTAACAAACTATAGTTTTGGCAAGTCGGTCAGGACATCTACTTTGTGCATGACACTAGTAATTTTTTCAACAGTTGTTTACAGACAGATTATTTCACTTATAATTCACTGTATCACAATTTCAGTGAGTCAAAAGTTTACATACACTAAGTTGACTGTGCATTTAAACAGCTTGGAAAATTCCATAAAATTATGTCATGGCTTTAGAGGCTTCTGATGGGCTAATTGACATCATTTGAGTCAATTGGAGGTGTACCTGTGAATGTATTTCAAGGCCTACCTTCCAACTCAGTGCCTCTTTGCTTGACATCATGGGAAAATCAAAAGAAATCAGCCAAGACCTCAGAAAAAAAAATTGTAGACCTCCACAAATCTGGTTCATCCTTTGGAACAATTTCCAAACGCCTGAAGGTACCACGTTCATCGGTACAAACAATAGTACGGAAGTATAAACATCATGGGACCACGCAGCTGGAAGGAGACACGTTCTGTCTGCTAGAGATGAAAGTACACAGGGCGGCGCAAGCATGTTGTAGTGAACGGCTGTGTGTGAGAGAGGCTCCTGCAACTTTTTTGCGAAACAATCTAACTTAACCTACTTTACGGCACTTTTTTACAACAAACGTCTCTTTCTAATACCATATTGTGACTTTCTATGTGAACATGCCAAGTAATAAGCGACCAAAGGACAATAAATCCTCATCGGAGGCCTCCTCCCCACCAAACAATGAGACAGACATGGTGGAAGGCACAGGTAACAACGTGACACTTACAGAACTTACCCGGGCTCTGGGAGAACTACATGTTGCTATAGCTGAGGATTTCAAGGCTGCTATTGCTGAACTGGACACCAAAATCGAGAGCACCATTTGAACGGTTGCTTCGCAGGGCCAGAGTATTGTGGACCTTGAGATAGCTTCTGAATTCAACACTGGTAGGATCGACGAGTTAGAGAAGCTATGCACGTCCTTGCAGGATAGTGTGCAGAGGCTTTCTGTGAAAGTGGTCGACCTGGAGGGCCGATCCAGACGTCATAACCTTCACGTTGTTGGTCTGGCAGAGGGGGTAGAGGCGGGCTCTCGCCCCACCGACTTCTTTGCCAAGCTATTGAGGGATGCACTGGAGTCGGATGTTTTGGCTTCGGATCCCCAGCTGGACCGTGCACATCGCACTCTTGTCCCAGTGCCTGGACCGGGCCAACGTCCTCGCCCAGTAATCATCTGTTGTCACAGTTTCAATACCAAGGATCTTATCCTGCGCGAGGCTCGAATGAGGGGTAACCTGTTACATAAAGGACATCCCTTCCGTGTCTCTGAGGATTATGCACCCGATGTGGCAAAGCATCGCGTCGGCTACAGAGATGTCTTGTCCAAACTCTACAAACTCCATCTTCGCCAAGCCTTGCTCTTCCCTGCTAGGCTCAGAATTACCCCTCCTTCCAGTGAGAAGATTTGTCTCTCCTCGGTTTTGGACGCAGAGAATTTTATACACCAATCCCCCGTATGGGTTAGAGAGCCTTGTCATTGTGTGTTAGGGTCTGCTCATGGACACGAATCCATACTATACCATAACTGGTGAAACCTTATTAAAGTGTCTCAGCAAGGGCTGCCGACTGAAGGTTTATTGTCGCTACAGAACATTTAAATCGCTGAGCCGACCAATGGAGGGCGGTCAGAGCTCTCATTACCGTTAATTTCACTTTCAATCCGGCCGGACGACTGATCTATCGTTGGAGTTCAGAGCGATGCCTGTTTGGGTGGCCTTCCAGGTTTAATCATTGACACTTTTGGATGGATATACTTACATTCCCCCATTTTTGTTTTGTTTCATTATTTATTTCTCAATTCTTACATTATTCTTATTACCATACCACTTATATATTGCTTGCAGGGGACTGGTTGTGGTGGTGGTTGGGGAGGGGCAGACACAGACATCTGGATAGCAAGTTGGTGTTTTGTGCCGTTCTGCTTCTGTCATAGCCGTGGGCCGCTCTCCCAATTAGATTCCCAACAGCCTTCTGTGGTGCTTGTGGCAATGTGTAGGTGTGCGTACATAAAATTATTATGTGTACTTTGTTATTATAAAAAAAATGTCTCTTAGCATTTTTCTATTATTATGTATGTGTATATTTTAAATTAGTATAGATTATTATTTTGGGGCATGAATGTTTGTGTAGATATATATATATTATATATATATATATATATATATGTATGTACAGTGCCTTGCGAAAGTATTCGGGCCCCTTGAACTTTGCGACCTTTTGCCACATTTCAGGCTTCAAACATAAAGATATAAAACAGAGAGCAGAGAGCATCATGAAGAACAAGGAACACACCAGGCAGGTCCGAGATACTGTTGTGAAGAAGTTTAAAGCCGGATTTGGATTCAAAAAGATTTCCCAAGCTTTAAACATCCCAAGGAGCACTGTGCAAGCGATAATATTGAAATGGAAGGAGTATCAGACCACTGCAAATCTACCAAGACCTGGCCGTCCCTCTAAACTTTCAGCTCATACAAGGAGAAGACTGATCAGAGATGCAGCCAAGAGGCCCATGATCACTCTGGATGAACTGCAGAGATCTACAGCTGAGGTGGGAGACTCTGTCCATAGGACAACAATCAGTCATATATTGCACAAATCTGGCCTTTATGGAAGAGTGGCAAGAAGAAAGCCATTTCTTAAAGATATCCATAAAAAGTGTCATTTAAAGTTTGCCACAAGCCACCTGGGAGACACACCAAACATGTGGAAGAAGGTGCTCTGGTCAGATGAAACCAAAATTGAACTTTTTGGCAACAATGCAAAACGTTATGTTTGGCGTAAAAGCAACACAGCTCATCACCCTGAACACAGCATCCCCACTGTCAAACATGGTGGCGGCAGCATCATGGTTTGGGCCTGCTTTTCTTCAGCAGGGACAGGGAAGATGGTTCAAATTGATGGGAAGATGGATGGAGCCAAATACAGGACCATTCTGGAAGAAAACCTGATGGAGTCTGCAAAAGACCTGAGACTGGGATGGAGATTTGTCTTCCAACAAGACAATGATCCAAAACATAAAGCAAAATCTACAATGGAATGGTTCAAAAATAAACATATCCAGGTGTTAGAATGGCCAAGTCAAAGTCCAGACCTGAATCCAATCGAGAATCTGTGGAAAGAACTGAAAACTGCTGTTCACAAATGCTCTCCATCCAACCTCACTGAGCTCGAGCTGAGGAATGGGGAAAAAATTCAGTCTCTCGATGTGCAAAACTGATAGAGACATACCCCAAGCGACTTACAGCTGTAATCGCAGCAAAAGGTGGCGCTACAAAGTATTAACTTAAGGGGGCTGAATAATTTTGCACACCCAATTTTTCAGTTTTTGATTTGTTAAAAAAGTTTGAAATATCCAATAAATGTCGTTCCACTTCATGATTGTGTCCCACTTGTTGTTGATTCTTCACAAAAAAGTAAAGTTTTATATCTTTATGTTTGAAGCCTGAAATGTGGCAAAAGGTCGCAAAGTTCAAGGGGGCCGAATACTTTCGCAAGGCACTGTATGTATGTATGTTTGTATGTATGTATGTATGTATGTATGTATGTATGTATGTATGTATGTATGTATGTATGTATGTATGTATGTATTTTTATTTTTATTTTTTATTTATTTATATATATATATATATAATTAATTAATTAACTAATATATATATATTTGATTTATATATTGTTTTGATTGGGGTACGTTTAATTTAGCAAAATCCTTGTTCCGATCTCCTAACTCACAATATGTAAATGTACTACTGTCTATGTCGGTGGCTGATGGTTTATGTTTAGACCAGAATTGCTTAGCAATATAATCCTGCGATGCTATATCTTGCTTATCTCAGGGATTGACCCAAGATGACACTTAAGTGTGCAATATGTTAAGTTGCAACTTATTCTGTTTAGGTTAATTAGATGCTAATTGAATTACTTTATTTGCAGGAGCCTCCTCAGTTCATATGTTAGTAGAAGTTCTAGGATAGTGAGAGGTGAACGTATAGTTGGGATTTTATTTTTGTTTTACCTCTTCTTCGAGGTCGCGCCATGCATTTTTGGCATCGGCCAGACAATGTGTTTATTATTGAAATTTTTCTATTTTTTCTCTCTCCTATTTGTGTATGCCTGTTAAAGGTGGGTTGAGGGGGGGGGGGGTAAATGTTGGGGAAAGTTGGGGGACAGGGTGGAGAGCAAAGGTGCTTGTAGGGGGGAGGGGTCGGTTGAAGAATACTGCTCGGGTGTTGGTGCTACATATGCTGATTGTGATGATTTGGTGCGCTCTCTTACCTTTTTAGTGAGTTACATGTTATGCAGGCCACCATAGGAACTACAAACGAGAGGCTTACATTTACTTCCTGGAATGTCAAGGGTTTAAATGAACCAATTAAGAGAGGCAAGGTCCTAGCCCACTTGAAAGCACTCTCGTCAGATATTATATTTTTGCAAGAAACCCATCTGAAAAACAATTCTCGTAGCAGACTTAAATGTAGGTGGGTGGGTCAAGTGTATCATTCTAACTTCTCCACCAAAACGAGAGGCACAGCGATTCTGGTACGGAAAGGAATTCCCTTTCTACATAAAACCACTATTGCTGATAAAGAGGGTCATTATGTCATCGTAATAGGAGAGATCCACTCTACTTCTGTAACTCTACTAAATATCTATGGGCCAAACATTGATAACCCCTCTTTTTTCAAAAGAGTCCTTGCTTTGATTTCAGATATCTCCAATACTAATTTGGTCATTGGAGGGGACCTTAACTGCGTGCTAGACCAATATTTGGATAGATCCTCTACCCGGCGTACCCCTACCTCCTATTCAAGCGAATTCTTGAAAACCTAAATAAAAAATTCTAACTTATTTGATATATGGAGGATCTCTAACCCTACGGGTAGGGAATACTCCTTTTACTCTCATGTTCACAATGTTTATACTCGAATTGACTACTTTTTGGTTGATGTGAAATGACCCCGCTATACCTGTAATGTAAGGTATCATAGATTATAATCTCTGACCACAGTCCACTCACCTTCTCCCTGAGATTGGGTGACATCGTACCAAACGAGAGGGTCTGGAGGTTGAATCCTCAGCTCCTCACAGAATCAACATTCTGTGAACATCTTAAAGACCAAATTACATTTTTCTTTGATACCAACGACAACACAGAGACTTCCCCAGCATTATTGTGGGAAAGACTGAAGGCTTATTTGAGAGGCTGTATCATCTCCTTTCAGACTGCCAGGAGTAGGCAAAACAGAGAAAAATTGGTAGAATTGGAGAGACAAATTCACTTACTGGATAGGGAGAATGCTAGCCATCCATCTATGGAGAAACATAAAAAAATACCTCTTTAAAATTTGAATATAATCAGATTCTCTCAGCTAAAATTTCTAAATCTTTTCTCTATGCCAAGCAAAAATATTTTGAGTTTGGTGACAAACGACACAAATTACTCGCCAGACAACTTCGAAAAATGTGAGTGACCGAATGATTCACAAAGTTAAATCTGCATCTGGGGAATTACTCTCTTCCCCCAAAGACATCAATGACAGATTCCATCAGTTTTACGAGACTCTATATACATCTAACCCCTTAATTATGCAAAACTTTTTTGGGGACTGTAATCTCCGTGCCTTGAACCAGGAAGATTCCAACATCCTGAATAAGGAAATATCTTTTGGAGAAATTCGAGAAACAATTAAATCTCTAAAGAGTGGCAAGACCCCGGGCCCAGATGGATACCCTGGTGAATTCTATAACACATTCAGCAACATGCTCTCTCCCTACCTGCACAAAATGTTGGTCCAGGCCAATGAGGATGGAGCTCTACTTTGGATGAGGCGTTCATTACAATAATACATAAGAAGGGTAAAGAACCAGAAGAGGTAGGGTCATAGACCAATATCTCTTCTTAATACAGACCAAAAAGATTTTAGCAAAAACTCTGTCTAACAGGCTTTAATTGGCAAATTGGTCCATTCAGACCAGACCGGCTTTATCCCTAACAGAAACTCATTCTTCAATCTCAGGCGCCTCTTCAACATTATGTATTCTCAGAGGTTACCTAACGTGGACCAATCATTGTCGCCCTGATTGAACCTTTATTGAGGGACAAGGCAGGGTTGTGCGCTGTCGCACAAGGTATTCATACCTAAGTCCTTTCATAAACAACTGGACTCAATTATCAATCCATTCATCTGGGATTATAAAACATACAGGATAGATAAAAAACACCTCTGTAAATCCAAGATGGAAGGAGGATTGTCTCTCCCAAATTTGATATTTTACAATTGGGCCGCTAACCTCCGGGCTGTTGCATTGTTACGCACTTCCGTCATCCAGTTAGCTTAGTATGGAGCGTGAGGAGTGTCACCCCTTTTCTATTGTCACTGTGATTTTGTCGCCTGTCAATCTGGAGATGTCACTTTATAGTAACAATCCTATTATACACAGCACAGTCCAAATCTGGAAGTAAATTAAAGTCTACTTTGACCTTAGACCAATATCATTCATGCACCCTGTTGCGAGGAATCCCTCATTTTCCCCCTCTAACCTTGATAACACCTTTGAGTGATGGGGAGAGCTAGGGATAAATACCTTAGGGGATCAATATATAGAAGGGACCTTTGCCTCCTTTGCGTTGCTGAGTAAAATGTATAATCTTCCCAGAAGTAACTTTTTCAGATACCTACAAATTAGAGACTATGTTAGAAAACACGTCCCGACATTTGGGAATGCGAAACCTTCCATGTTTGATGGATGAATTAAAATATGCCCCACCTCAAACAAACTGATATCTCGTCTATATGACGCTTTTCAATCTGTTAGCACACCTTCTACAGATGCAATTAAGGAAAAATGGGAGGAAGAACTAGGGACTGACATTTCTGTGCAGACTGGGAAGATGGCTTGGAGTATATCTACACCTGCTCAATTAACTCCAGACATCGTCTCATACAATTCAAGGTATTACACAGATTACACTATTCCAAAACTAAACTGCATAGGATATTTCCTGATACATCCCCTGTGTGATAAATGTCAGGCTGTACAGGGTACACTACTCCACTGCTTTGCCCTATGCTCTAACTTGTATGGTTATTGGTGTGGAATTTTTAGGATCCTCTCTGAAGTTCTGGAGACTTCCGTTGACCCAGACCCGCTTCTGATAATCCTGGGAGTATCTGATTCCCTAAAAGGATTAACCAACCCCCCAAAACAACTTATCTCTTACAGTCTCATTTCAGCAAAGAAATGAATCTTAGTGTTTTGGAAAAGGAGGGAAGCACCCTCTACCAAATTATGGCTCAGCGAATTGGCAAACACTGTAGACTTTTCAAATTTTTAATTTGTATTTATTTTTTATCCCCCATATTTTTTTGGTAAATATATATATATCCATACACGCATGCATACATATACACATATATACATACACATACCTATATAGACATACATACTTTTTTAAAGAATATACCTTTATTATTATTCCCCGTAAACCCTACCGCCGATCCCCCAATTGAAGTAAACTAATAAACACTTCTGCTTCTACCTTCAATCCATACATCTTATACACATTCTACAGACACAGTCTACTTTACAATAGTTCTATCTTGTTTGTTCTTAGTCCTTCCTCTATTTCTGATGTCCATCCAGTTTGATTTCTATTTGTAACTATGCTATTTCACAGAAGTTCCGAACCTATATACATTTTACAGATCCCTTATGCTTTACATTGTTTATCTTGTTATTAGTCCCACCCTTCAGCTCCATTCAACCCCTCCCATCTGTCTCTCAACATCAACCATTGTAGATTTCTATTTGCCATATATTTCTCAACTGTGCTGTGATGCTTCACAAAATAATTGAACCTTCCTATTCTCATAGATTCTACAGATTGTAAATTAAAAATAAACATTTTTGCTAAAATAATTATTATATTATTGATTGATTGACTGTGGCTTTTCAAATCACCCAGTATTGCTATTTGTAGTGTTAGTTCAATACCAAAATAAATTATCTAATGACTCTGCCTCCTCACAGCAGAATCTGCAGAGCTGGGAAGATTGTATCCCCCATATATATAACATTATATTAGTTGCAAGAATTTTGTATAGTAATTTATATTGAAAAATTCAAAGTTTTCAATCCAGCGTTGTTTTGCGTATCAATTCATAAACCATGTGGCATGGAATGGGTACATCAAAAATCTCTTCCCAACTATTTTGCAATTTATATGCCACAGCTGTCAGTTTTTTGGTCCTTGGTATATATTTTTATTTATCACTCTTTTCTTTAACCATTTATGTTCTTTAATATAAGGCCGACATACAAGTTCCTTACTTTTTCCCCTTCTACTTGCCTCTTCCATTTTTGTGGTAATGCTGCAATTAATTGGTTGTAATTTTTGGTAGAGCAGACATTTCCATATGCCTGTGTTAGCTGCATGTGTGACATAACTCCAACAGTCCTATTTATGATATCATACACTGTACACTTAGAAAGAAGTAGATATATTCTGAACAATAAATGATCAACATTTTGATCAAATGTGGCAGCCTTTACTCTCTTACTTGGACCAGTCGGCACTGTGAATTTGTACATTTTAACGCACTCTCAATTGTAATATTTCAATCTACCTTTGGGCAGCATGTGCTTGCCCCGGCACCCGAGCAGTTGGGGGAGGGGGGGGGGGACATCTACCCTATTTCTTTCTACCTGTCTTTGTTCTGTATGTCTTGTTTTGTATTATTTGTTTTGTACCCAGAACTCTGGGTCTTGTTGTTTCTGTCTGCTCTTTTATGTTTAGATAAGAATTGCATACTTGTCTTTCATACCTACACACCATTCTTGTGTGTGTTCAATAAAAAATATTTGAACAGAGATGAACGTACTTTGGTGCGAAACGTGCAAATCAATCCCAGAACAACAGCAAAGTACCCTGTGAAGATGCTGGAGGAAACAAGTACAAAAGTATCGATATCCACAGTAAAACGAGTCCTATATCGACATAACCTGAAATGCCGCTCAGCAAGGAAGAAGCAACTGCTACAAAACCTCCATAAAAAAGCCAGACTACGGTTTGCAACTGCACATGGGGACAAAGATTGTACTTTTTGGAGAAATGTCCTCTGGTCTGATGAAACAACAATAGAACTGTTTGGCCATAATGACCATTGTTATGTTTGGAGGACAAAGAGAGGCTTGAAAGCCAAAGAACATCATCCCAACCATGAAGCACGGGGGTGGCAGCATCATGTTGTGGGGGTGCTTTGTTGCAGGAGGGACTGGTGCACTTCACAAAATAGATGGCATCATGAGGGCGGAAAATTATGTGGATATATTGAAGCAACATCCCAGACATCAGTCAGGAAGTTAAAGCTTGATCGCATATTGATGCAACATCCCAGACATCAGTCAGGAAGTTAAAGCTTGATCGCAAATGGGTCTTCCAAATGGACAATGACCCCAAGCATACTTTCAAAGTTGTGGCAAAATGGCTTAAGGACAACAAAGTCAAGGTATTGGAGTGGCTATCACAAAGCCCTGACCTCAATCCCATAGAAAATGTGTGGGCAGAACTGAAAAAGTGTGTGCAAGCAAGGAGGCCTACAAACCTGACTCAGTTACACCAGCTCTGTCAGGAGGAATGAGCCAAAATTCACCCAACTCATTGTGGGAAGCTTGTGGAAGGCTACGCTAAACATTTGACCCAAGTTAAACTATTTAAAGGCAATTGTGATGATATAAAAACTGAAATAAATCATTCTCTCTACTATTATTCTAACATTTTACATTCTTCAAATAAAGTGGTGATCCTAACTGACCTAAGACAGGGAATTTTTACTAGGATTAAATGTCAGGAATGATGAAAAACTGAGTTTAAATGTATTTGGCTAAGGTGTATGTAAACTTCCGACTTCAACTGTATACTCTGGGCCATCATAAGCCACAGTGCTGGTCTTCAAGAGGTCACCCTCTTCCTTCCTAGTCTCATTTATTTCCATCCAATCACCTTGTTGATTCTACAGCAAAGTCTGTCACAGGGGTCTTTCTCATAAGCAAAGCATATAAGAGTTAACCTTCAAATAGCTGTCTCAATCCATCATCTCACAGCGCTTAATAGATTTGCTCGCCGGGAGAGAACCTACTTTTGGGGAAGTGTCGCTTATCAGTCAACATGCATCTGTAGCTGATGTCTATGAAGAGCAGAGTCCATAAACCCTGCATCATATCTGCAGCTGCGACCTCATCCAGAACAGTGGTCAAACTGGACAGGAACACTAATTTCCCCATTCTCTCCCTCCCCGCTACTCTCTCTCTCTCTCTCTCTCTCTCTCTCTCTCTCTCTCTCTCTCTCTCTCCCCACGGAATGGAAGGTCTACTTCTCATGGTTCTTCAGTTGAATTTGGAAGCTTTATGGCAAATAACAAGGTTTGGAGGGTCCCTTAACAAGGAGACCAGGGTACAGAGAGTATGTTTCCAGTGTACACACTACTGGGTGAATGGGTACAGAGAGTGTGTTTCCAGTGTACGCACTACTGGGTGAATGAGATAGTGGGTTGATACACTAGGTGTGTCGTTTTTTCTCACAAAGACAGCATAAAATGACGTCATAGTCTTGTTATGGAATTGATAACATGGTCAAGACTGCAAAGTGACGTTGAGGAGAAAGACTGATGTACCGTGTGCCTATTAACATAATGGCATACTGTATGTCAATATGTCTAAGATAATATGATGAATAATACAGAAAAAGGGAGATAACACACAAACACACATTAGAGGTGAGATGGGTAAAATGGTATGTCTGTTGGTTGTTCATCAATATGAACTCAATTGTAATAAGAATGATAGTGTATGATTGGGGGGTGCTTAATAACCATTGTACGGCCTGAATTATTGACATGTGTAACAGTCATTGGTTTCCTACCTGGGCAGCCCAGTCCAGGAGAGGCACAGCTGGTGGTTTGTGATGTATAGACGGGTACAGAGGTACCTTCAAAGTGGATTGGAAATAAACATGTTAAATCACCATTATCAACAGCATTTCCAATGGTGAGAGGTTAAAGAGAACACAAACAACTCTATGCAGTTTTATATTAATTTCAGTACAATCCCACACATGATAAATTCATGAAAAATAAAGATTTGGCACGGTTTCGGCCCTGGGTATTAGGTACCTCCATTGTAACAGGATTGACAGTAATCTCCGCAGCTGCTCAGCTCAGCTAGCTACATGCTCTCAGACTGGTATGTGATCCAGAACTCTCAATAAATATTCAGTATGATCTGCCAAATAAATGTTGGAATTTCATAGGCCTGAATATTTGTCATCTTGTTGAAAAGGGCAGGGAGTTTGATCTTTTACCCACTGTTCTGAAGCTGTGCCCATTCCTACCGCCAACACCTCCTCTGTCGTATAAAATATGCAGCACTTTGTGATACAGCGATGAATGCTGCTTTGTTTGCCCCCCCCCTCACATATTTGCTAATGCTGTTGTACATGAAAGTGCTCAGAGCAGAACACTGCGAGACAGGCCCACCTGGACTCGATGGACATGGCTAATAATTATGATAATCGCTGGCAATGAAAAGTAATGACTTGTCAGAGGAGAGAGAGTGCATCTTTAATATCAGTTAGTGGATGTGAGTTGTCATTATTGGGACTGTCTTATGGTCCAGTGAACCATTGTTCTGGTGGACCGTGGATTCCAGTCTTCAATCTTCAACTATTACCTCATGCACTGCTAAGTTGTAATCACTGAAGTGAAACTTAAGAAACTAGTCTCTCTTGTCACTCCCAGGCCAGTACCCATAACTCCCACCCAAAAGGTCATGTGCCTTTAGGGGATGTGGATGAATGGCTAGTGCTATTCCATATATCTGAACTAGTAGACCCACAAAACTAAACTACCCCATCATGCCTGGGCCAGGACTATGAGGAATGTGTAGACTCAGCGGGTAATGGATCTCTGACAGAGTGTAGCCATGCAGACAGTCACTCCCCCACTGACCTCACAGAGAGATGAAAGGAGACCCAAAGAGCTTCACTGGGCCAGTCCTCTTCACAAGCCTGATAATTAGCCCAGAGCTAGTTTCCCCCAGGTAGACTACAACTATAGCTTTGCGCGCCACACTGCTGGCCAACCAGACTACCAACCAGACTACCTAAACTAAAGTTTGGGCCCCTCAGCCTCCTGCCAACATCATAGGCCTAGACTGACGTTCACAGTGTACAGGGGGGGTTTTAAATGCTAGTTCCTAAGAAGTCACTGTCTGGCCTTGTAAAAAAGTAAATATTCTTCCAGCATGAGAAGCCCTGGAAAGACGAGGCAGGCAGATACAGTACATTGATGTTATTCAAAGCAAGGACAGACGGACAATTAGCAAGAGTATCACTGCTGGTCGACTTGCGTCATGCAGAAGGGCCTTGTTATGTCACGACACAAAGTCTGCAAGCAAACAAATAACTTAGAACTTTACCTGGTTTGCCTTGAATGGAGGCTTTCGATGCACGACACAAGACTAATAATCGTCTATTTGTGTATATTGACTGTAGATGAATCAAACTTAGAATGTATCATTGACATGTTACGTCCAGAGGTGTGGTAGAAAGGGAATCCATAATATGACTAATCTCTCTGTTTCCTGGGAAACCCAAAGTCTACACTTTATAGAGGTTAGCATCGTATTTCACATGCATCCTCTTGCATGGTACTCAGGCAAGCAGCTTACACGAAGCAAACAGGTTGTTAGCAGCACACTCACCACTAGATGGAGCAGCTGTTGTTAAGTGTATGCAATGTGGGAAACAGACTGTGAAGAGAAGACTTGACATTAGTAGGTATCATAGCAATCAGACACAGGCAATTATTAAGCAGCAGCTGCATCAGCCAGTGACATGTAAACAAACTCATGTGGGCAGAGCAAAGCATGTATTGACTAATTAATAAGTTAACACATGTTTAATAAGCTGAGTTAGATTTCTGATGAACTCTACCGACTGCGTGGAGCAGAGACCGGGCTTTTTGGAATTCAGCTCAGATTACATTGATTTGCCCAAGGTCAATAAAAAATCTAAATTGTGAAATTCTTACTATTTACCTATGTTTGTCCTCTGTAGTTGTGTCCCTTTCTTTGTTTGCTGAAATCCATATTTTTCAATAAATGTTAATTAAATATAACCACTGACTGTTTCTGTGGAGTTTGAGAGATAAGCAGCATGTTATCATGCACATCTGGTTAAAAGAGTATGCGCGTGTTCAGTGCGTGATATTGGAAACATGTATCTGATTGGATACGCATAGCTTAATTGACATGTCCTCATTGGTTGTTGGCCAGAGTATTCAAGTGTGCTACCTTTGAGAGGGTGCAGATGAACTCAGCTTGGAACAGGCTATGTTGAATCTGCTGTCATGTTGGAAATAACCATCTTCGTGATGTTAATGCTGTCGAGTTTCTCTTTGCAAGAACTAAAAAGAACCCGCTTCCTTTAACCGGGGATGCAACAGTTTCCTTTTTGAGACTCAATTGGCACATGCGTTTTGGCGCTGAGTTGCCATCTTAGAGCAACAGCAATGAGCAAACAGTCAGTGGTTGTATTTGACTAACGTTTATAGAAAAAGTATGTGTTTCAGCAAACAAAGAAAGGCACACAACTACAGAGGAGAAACATAAGTAAAAAAGTGGGTATTTCATCATTTATATTTTTTAAAGTATTAACCTTTGGCGAATTGATGTAGTTGGAGCTGAATTCCACAAAGCCTTGACTCTGATCCCCTCCGAAACTTCCTTCACCATGAAGGGGAGTTTAGTCCGCTACTATAGAGATGATATAATGTAATGTAATTTTAATGTTTGTGCTTCTCTTATAACTAATTTCTGTGTTCTTTTCATGTGCTGTTTTATAAACCAATTTCTGTGTTCATTCAAGTGGCTAACTGTACAAATCCTCACTATCAGTAGCTTCAATTTGGCAGTACGCCCAGACCTTGCTTTGAGAACGAACAAACGATATCTCAGTTTCAAGGTCTCGGCTTAGAAAGAAGAAGCCTTGTGAGGTGTTGGTCGGTCACATGTTATGAAACAGTATTGGTCTGTCACATGAATGAAACAAAACGGTAATGATGAATTAATTATGCAAAATCATGCAACTATAATTTCACTGTGTATAGCGCTAATATAAGACAACTACTGGGTCTGCCCAGGCAGAGTTCCTGATTGACATGTGTACTATGGTGCGTTGATTTGGTTGGAACCTCTCCAGCACGCTGACAATAAACAATAATTCATTAAGACTGACTTCGAGTGTCCCTGTGTAAGAATTTCCACGACAATACTCAAACAACAGTTAGAGCTGGCACAATTACCATATAACCCTGTAACCGACGGCTATGAAAAAAGACTGTCATGAAAATAAATAACCGTCATAACCGCTTATTTTGTTATTTTTTTGTGAACTGAACAGCTGACTGAAGACAGGTGGTGGGGCATTAGTGCGGTTGACTCTTAAGAACTTGATGAAATCAGAGAGGAAAAGGCGAAGCGAGAGGATTTACTCCGCCCAAAATCTGTCTGCGTGAGATAAGCCCTTTTTTTGTATGGAGGTCTATGACTTACTTGAGGCTTATTTGATCGAATATACATTTCGTAATGTTTAGGCTGTCACAAATGTACTGATATACTACTGTAAGTGGATGCACGTGGCATTCTGGCAACTTTGAGAAAAAATACTTAGTTTTGCCTGTTGTTCACACGTGTATCTGTCCTCTCATTGGCTAGAATGGTCCCACCTGATCTCGCCTGCCTTAAATCATTGAGTGCATGCATTTCCATTTTTATATCGGTCATCCGGCTATCTTGTCAATATAATATATCATCTTTGATGAAACTTTGTTGCTCCTTGCCGAAATGTAGAATGTTCATTCAAATGATGTTAACTGATGTGGCTCATACAATTGAATGTAGTTTTTGTAATGTCAGTCGAATCAACAAATCACAGCACACATGATGGGTACATTTCCTGCTTTTACTTCCTGCTTTGCTCCTATGGGTATATGCGGGATGGCCACCAATCCACCCATTATGACATCATTGACTAGAATGGGGACGCCCAAATGATGAATTACACTTCTATGGCGGCACATAAAGTCAAGACCAAAGTAGAACATATATTTTATTTATTTATTATTTATTATTTTATTATTATTATTATTATTTTGCTATTCAAACGGATGACATTGACCGCGGTGACTTGGCTGGCAAATTACTGTCAACCAACATTCCATGACCGTCACAGCCCTAACAACACTATATTGTTTACCCTACTCCTCTAAACAGTGTACAGTATAGGAGAACTAGCCTATCGTTTTTAACATCTGGTGTGTATGATTTTCAACTGGAGCAGAAGCAGAGATGTAAACTCAAAGCGTACCCAAGGGGAGTTGGTTGTTCCAGATCATCCACACCCATGAGCAGTTCCAAGACTAACACAGAGCGAGCTAATGTTCAGAGAGACAGGCATCTTTCTCTGTGCACCTTTGTGAAAGGGAGAGCTTAGCACTGGGAAGGGAACTCCTACCATTTGGTCTTAAAAGTCCTCTGAACACCCCTCTCTTTCACAAGCTCTCAGGCCAAAGCTGTGGCAGAGCAGATAGTGTTTTAGGAACGGGGCTAGGTAAAACGTTTCCTCAGCCATGGGGCCTATGTGTGTGTGTTCCTGTGAGCCTTATAATGGTTTGGAGAAATGTATGATTCTGCACTTCATACTTTCCCCAGCTAAACCACACACAGCGCCATTTTCTAGTCGGCTCCAGGCGGTTGGGCTCCTTTGCTGTGGCTACCCTCCTATCGCTACAAACAGATTCCTAAATCTATCATTGTTAGAGACATCGAGCATATCTTTGTCCTGCTGCTTTCATCTCCCTAAGCAGTTTCGATAACCTTGGACTGTTTGAGTTAGTAAGGCTTTTGATGTCATTTTCGTCACTCTCATAACTGGTATGCATTAACTGTTACTAATGGACCATGAAATTGTCCCAATCACAACATAAAGACTATTGTCAGTCAAACTCTTTTGAATAATAACAATTATTATTTTCAGAAGTTCTGCTGACTGGAAATCAGTAATCATAAATACAATAGACCCGTGTGTTGAGGATGACTATATTGGGATACTTACTGCAGCTCAGTGCGCTGTCCGTCTGTGCCAGTGAAGAGGGGATGTCCCAGAAGCTGTTGTCCCAGTCGATGACGTTGCCGACAGCATCACAGGTGAGGGCGACCAGCTGTGTCATGTCCATGGCATAATCCCACAGGCGGAAGTTATAGATGGTCCCATCAAAGCTACTATGGGACCCCAGCCTGAAGAGCCCCCCAGCCCCCACCGAGTGCCCAATCGTGTTGGAGCAGGTCTTGACCCTGTAGATGCTGTTGAAGTAGAGGGTCACTTTGCCTGTGGTGGAGGCCCACGTGAGACAGAATTGCTTCATGGTGGAAGTGAAGTCTGAGGTGTTGAGGATAGAGTCTATCAGACATGTCTCGTTACTCATGACCAGCGCCATTCCATCCTGGTTATTTCCGAAGCTGAGGGCTTCTTCACCGCTGCTGTCCTCTAGCCGGGTGTAAGAGAAGATAGTCTCCTTGCTCTTTTGGTTGGGCCGGGCTATCTCGAAGCACACGGTGAACTGCTGAAGGGTAGGTATGGTCACCGAGTTGGAGACTTGGACCACTTTGCCTGCGCCGTTGGACACTGTGACCTTCTGGTTCCTTAGCGCCACGGCAACTACAGCACACAGGTAGAAAGAAGAGCATTAGAGAACAAAGTGTTGTTCAACTACAGGCCTAAGGACTCACAACCACCTGATTCAACCAATCAAGTCATCAACTAATCATAAGCCTTTGATCAGTTGAATCAACGTTAGTGCTGGGCTGGAACACTGTGGTTCTCCTGGATTGGAGTTGGGAACCACTGCATTAGATGACTGTCAGATGTTCAGTAGAACCAGGGGCTCTAACAAACTGTACAGAACATCTTGTCTAAAGCCCGATGCGACTAATAACATACAGTATGTCTGGGTAAACACACCACTTACCTGCCATTACTGCTATACAGTCATACTCTGACTTCAAAACAAATTATCCTTTCAGCATTCAAAAGGAATGCTGAAAGGCCAATTCATGCTGTGTGAATCCAAAGGCTACAGGTTGAACAATCCTCATTTGTCACTCTCCTGCTGTCTGTCATTATTCACTATTTGCATCTAACGAGACACCGTTTCCACATCGTAATTATTTGACTTCAGACAGTGTTCCACAGTCCAGAGGATGAACGGTGCCAGTTAGGCAGGGACCTCAGCTTCTAACATCTCAGGCCTACCTCTTATCACTAAGATTAAATGTCAACCAGCACTCCATTTCCACATTCCCACCAGTCAATTAGGCTTTTCAACAGGAAAAGGAGTGCTCTATTCTTTTTTAAATGTACATATGCTCATGCCATACTTTCTGACATTTCATTTAAGGAAGCTCAGATTTGGTCGGCGGGTTTGTTGCTGTTGGCCATCCCATTGCCAGAGTGACAGCCAATTTGGAATGGAAAAACACAGCTCAGCTTTGAATGTGGTATCAGGATTTGACACAGCTGAGAGGCCCTTTTTGATATGTCCTGCAGGGCTTTGTTTGTGTTGTTGATCTCCGATCTGCTTTACGAGCCGTACGGAAAGACCAGGGCTCACTGTGACAATGTCATATGATTCCAGAGCTCCAGGCAGGACATTGGGCTGCCAACAGGTTGAAAGCCAAGTTCAATAGATTCGCCTGACGGTTGGGATACCACCACAGAGCCCAAACCCAATAGGAGCTTAGACCCCAACTGATGGGTGTGGGAGAACAAAGGTTCATGTGATGCGGTGTATAAATGACTCAATCTAACTCGTCTAACTCAATCTAGCTCATCCAATGTACATGCTTTAAACTGATACTCAATGCCTGGCGACGACAAAGGAGCCAACTAGAACCAAACATTGTGGAAACCTCACAAAGCCGGTTTTCCTTAGCCTCTTGCTTGCATAATGCAAAGCATACCATGTTCCAACATGGCTGGCTGAAAATCTCTCACAGTAAAATGTTGAGAAAATGTTATTGACTCATTTGAAGGCATTGGAAAGCTAGGGTACCATTCCCTGACACTTCATTCACACTTGGAGCCGTTGTGAATGAGAGGTTATATTCAAGCTGGGAGAGATTTGAATTGATTCGGCCATGTGAAGGGATAATGTGGTGGAGGAGGTATGTGCGATTACGCTTACTGGACCTCTTTGATGTGGAGGGTTTATGGTGCCTAGATAAAGGTTGGGACTGGGATTCTATAAACTGAATATAGGCTAAACACCATAAAACACTCCATTTTATCATTCACTCACCCTGTCATTGGTTTCTCTGACTCCTAATTTCAAAATGATTTTGATTTCATGTCGCCTGTGCTTATTAGGGTCCTTTCTATTTAAGAAAAGGGAACTGAATATCTTTGAAGGGAGAAGCACAGCATTGTGTCAGAAATACATGTTTATAAAAAAGTGTAATTTTTTAAGTTAGCATAGTGGATGGAAGACATGTTTGTCCCGAGCCATGTTGCTGTTTGGTTAGTAGACGGGCGGAGATGTTTGACGCTTGCGTAATGTTTCTTTTGGGGAATGACTTATAAATACCATGAGGCTTACAGTCATAGGACATGGCTAAACATTAACATCTAAATAAGCACGTTGAAAATAGAGAAGAAAATGTCATGTACAAACATTCAAACGACAAAACATAAGAAGAATCATAATAATCATAATAAACTTAACAATCAAGGTAACCATATAAATATACCTGTAAAAACAGAAGTAAGTAAACAGAAAAGCTTGCCTGCTTTAAAACATACCTTGCCTGTAACTGACACTGAAGCCTTTCTTTTGGACGCTAAAGTCTGAGTTAAATGACACCTCCATCACATTGCCGGTGGAGTTTAGCGTCAGTCCTTTGGCTGTTAAGCCACAAAACTTAACATCTTGGTTGCCGGTGTTGACAATGATGCGGTCGTAGATGCACCCAAGGGCCTCCTCAAGCTCAAAGTCAGAGAAGGTTATTTGCACAATGAATCCAGCTGGAGCCTGCAGAGTCCACTTGCAGGCCTGACTACTGGGGTAATCTTGTGGGTAGCAGGGGGAGTTGAATTCACCCTGGGAGTCCTTGAGCACCACAACGCAGTTGGAGTTACTACAGCTCAACACTGCTGAACCAAAAACAGGGACATGTTGTCACTACTACACCCCAGCACCAGGGAGGACAGGAAGACACCAGGAGACACCAGGGGACACCAGGACAGGACAAGGGACAAGTAAGGCAGTGGAGGAGGAGTCAGGTCAGTAGTGCAACAGTGCAAGGCCAGGTAATAAGGTCAGAGGTCAGAGAGACTGTGTTAGTGGACCAGTGACAGAGTCAGACAACAGGGACCATCTCAGGTTTAGACTCACAGGAGATTTCGATTAGGAGTAGCAAAGATTCAAGAGTAAGTCAGTGGAAACAAGCTACTCATACTACACATGCAGTTGAAAAATGTATGTTGAGATGATAAAATACCAGAGCTATGGTTTAAATGTAACCTGAAGACTATGCGCAGAGAAAATGTTTAATAGGCTGGAAAGAAATCTTCACTCAGAAAACAATGACTTCTGTTTACCCAGGCCAGTCTAATATGTGAGCCAAAACCATAGCAAACATTGGAGTGGGGCAGAAACATTCAAGAGCAAAAACCCACTGCGGAGCAATTAAAGTCGGTCAAGTGGCGTTCTTGATCGGCATCCAACACAAAGTACAAGACGGCCTATTCTATTTAGCATAAACAAACATTAAATGTGAATACAAATGAGAGTGGTCTGCAGACAAGTAGTACAGTCAGAAAACACATAAAGCCTGCATAATGACGGGATCTCTTTCAGAACAGTCATTTAACTCGGTGATGTAATACAGTCTTCTAGAACTTTAATAAGACCGAATTCAATTCCGCAATCTCAATATGGCCAGTAACCGTTTTTGTCTCTTCTCCATAAGCCTCTTGATCCAACGTTTGAACTTGATTGTGAGCAACAGTAAATGTTCTGTAGCTGTAAGTCTTTCTCTACGAAATGTCAGTCAAATTTGGATTACACATCAAAAGGCAAACGCTGGACGAAACCCATACAATGGGAATCAGCAGTGGTTATGTTGGTTGTTCTCGTTCGCTCACCTAACTCTCTGATCCTGGTGGCTGATGGCTTACAGGCAGGAACAATGCTACCTTTGCGGTGTCATTTCTCTACAAACTGAATCAAATCAGGGATCAGGAAACCTGGATGGCAACAATCCAGAGAATTCTACCCTTGGAGAGGGCCGAGGGAATTCTCTATAACAGTAAGAGCAAAATCTCCAATTACTGGAAACAATTCCTACCAAAACCACACGTTTTTGTTTATCTCCTGATTCCAGGCCAGAGTTGTCCTTGCTTCAGAAAATTGACTCATTAGAAGTGTTATGCACCCCACAATGGATGACTGATGCTGGTTCAGATTACAGCCTGGTCCTCCTGTGGCACTGTTATACCTGCCAACATGTGCCCTCTTCTCAGCTGAGAGGGTCAAGAGAGCCCTAAAAACTAAATCCACTCACTCAGGCTGACCGAATTACAGCATAGAGTGGCTGTTCCTTAGTCTAAAAACACCTCATATGTGAGGCCTACTCAAAGAAAAAAATATTACTGCCAACAACATCTCAAGCATTCTCTTACATATCACATGATAGATAATCATGGCAGACTAGCCAGACTAGCTTCAGAACCTTGCACCTTTAAAGGTCAACTGCATCCCACATCTACCTGTAATCTAAATATGAAGCTAACTGCAGCCATTATCCACTTATCCACTGAAAATTAACAAATGATACTAAGTAACAGCCACACGTATCTATAAAATAAACACAAATTGATACAATTATAGTGTTTCAAGTGAAAGATATTATATTCTTATGGATGTAAGGGATTACCAAACAGTCCAATTAACGTCCGAAACATAATTGAATGTGGCATACTGGCGCTGTGCACTGGTTTCATTAGGAGTGTTTGAGTGGAAGATGAAACGCAGAGCGAGCGAGAGCCCCTCTCATTTGCCTCTATGATTCATCAGGTTCATAACCCTGGGCACAGTCCCAAAAATCCAAGATAAGTGACGTAATAAAGTGGCTGGGTATCTTCTTTTAACCAGTCAGAATCGCTAGTGATTTACCAGCTATGCCCAAACAGAGAGAAATACGAAGGATGACATTGGGTGTTGTGATATGACTTTACAATGACACAAACTGCCACAAAGGGACAGTGAGATGAACAGACACTGGTGAGGAAGTAACACCAATGCAAATGATGATCGTGATAGCCATCGATAGGAGACATGTAAAAAGGGAATTAAGGTTACAATGGCGCACATTTGTGAGCTCAGGGGTTGTGGTTGGGTTTGCAAAATGGTTTCTAGATTGATCCAAGGAGAAACAACCAAGTTCTTAGCCTCATTGATGACAGACCGGTATTTTTTAAGTACTTGCCATAACAAAAGCGTGATTCGTGTTTGTAGGTAACTGTTTAGAAAATTGTCATGATGACAAGTATTAATTATTTATTCAAATTTTTAAATGCTATGAAATTCCATTATCTCTTTCGTAAACCACACATAAACAAATCTAAATGTAAATGTTGTTCTTAACTAAAGGAGATAAGTCCCACGGGTATTTAATCCAACAAGTATTAATGATTTATCCTAGCAAATTTACTCTTAGAATGTAGGCTTTGGTATTTTCTGTGGTTCCAATTGCACAAAGCATTTAGCCTCAGTATCTAGCTACACTGTAGGTTACATTATGTGGGATCATCACATTTCTATGTAATAGGAGACTGGCCTCTGAGAATCATACAACTTTAGTAAAACATCTGACAAGCAGTATCAGTCTGATTTATTCCCACATGTCATGCCAGCACTTGAATAAGATGAAAATACGACTGAATTAGAAAAGTAAAAAGTTTGTAAACATTAAGATACTGATTTTGGACGCTCTTGGAACAAGCACAACTGCAAGGAATAAAGGTCATTTATTTTATTACCCTTCGCTCCTAAATGTACCACTTAGCACGTTGGCAAGTCTGAATCTTTCTTGATTCTGCCACCAGTAGGGAGTTTTAACACAGTGGTTTGCCATTAAATTAATTACCTGGATCCACTCTGCTTTCAACATGTTTTTTTTTTCTCCCTTTTTCCATGTTATGAGAATAGCATGAATTCTAATGCTTTAAATAAACGAATGCATAACAGACACTCCGTGTAATTAAATCATGTTATTGAAAATGGGAACACATGTTGGAGAGTGTGCCAGGAAGTCCCGAAGAAGAAGATACATTAAACAACAACAAGAGTGATTCCTCAGAATATGATACAACATAGACAACAAGAACACCAACAGAACTGTGGTTCTTCTGCTGTGGTTATAATTAAGTGGAGTCAACTAGAATCCCTCCCAACGAAATGGTGGCATTTTCATAACATTTGGCAGGGTCCAGAGGAAAAAACAACAGCATGAACGAACTCCCTTCACGCTAAGGAGTTGAATAAACAAGTAATGGGATCAACGTTTGACAACTGGTCTAGGTCTGTGTTGGTGTGTGTGTGTGAGATGCTGTCAGCCACTGGTGTGGTGTGTGTGTGGTGCGCAAAAGGAAAAACAACATGCCAAACGATGTTTACTCAGTTTGTATGTCAAAAAGAAACACTAGACACACCAAGCCCTGACCGCTGCTGAGGGACTGACCAGGCTCCTCTGTACTCACATGGCCCAGAGGACACACACACACACACACACACACACACACACACACGCGTGCACACGTACACATTTAGACCCACATCGAAGTAACTCTTTTTCAGTTAATGCAGTTTGTGAAGCAAGTCAATGAACATAATTACTACAGCTAATTGCTGCCAATGTGAGAGTCAACTATAGCTGTCTTCAGCACATCATGTGCAGCAACTCCTGGAAAGTAATTTCATGTTAAATGAAAAGGCATCTTTGTTTTTCAATATTCAAAGTCTTTTCCATTCTGACTGGCAATGTGTTCAATAATTGCGGGTTTCAAAAAGTGATTCTGTACAGTACAGAAGTTAAAAGAGCAACATTTGCATACATTTAACTTTCAAAGAGATGGGAATCTGCATTTCCATGATTAAAAGCATTCTCATCTTAATGAGACATTAACATAAGAACACAAAACCCCATTGTTACTGTATAGACCCGAAGACGCTGACCTGTAATGAGATTCGCACGGTGTTGTTGCTGCAGCATGACTGAAACGTGAAGGGCGATGAAGGTCAGTGAAGAGAGGGCCTAAAAAACATGGTTTGATCAGAAAGCTCCTTTGAGAGGCGGCAGAGCAGGCTGCAGTGGGATGGTGCCAAGGGATGGAATGCCAGATACGCAGAGACGGGCAGAAAGGGGCTCAAACATTCACTGACACTCCCACCGCCTAAAAATAGACTCTTTCAGATGGGGGACCTCTGAGGAAAGTTTAATCCTCCAGATTACTTGGCTGCTTTCAAGCGGCCCCCTCCTGGTCTCCTGGCAGCACACCTGGGATACCTGTATCTCAGCTGGTCTCTGTCCCGCCCCTGTCTTTCATGAGAGGGCTAATTGAGTGGGGGAGTGAGGCCCATGCAGTTTAATCACATATGACCCCATCTTCTTGACACACGGGAGTTGTGCTGCTGTGACATGGAGGAGCAGGGAACAGCTCTGCCAATTTGTATTTGTTTTCAAAGGTCTGCTGAGACCACAGCTCATCACCAGGAACACACCCACGCATGTTATGACAAAGTCAAAACTTTAACATAGCGTAGATCATATTTTGTGGAATGCCAATTGATGGGGGGAAAATTGATGTTCTGTTCATTTGTGGTTGTAAGAAGTGTCCTATCACAATTCAAATACAACAGAAATGGGAGTTCTCTGCCCTGTGGTGCCAGATACCCATGTGGATTTAATCATAAACTGTTGACATGTCTGAGTCAAAATTCCTCTCTTGATGTCCTACTTAATAAAGGAACTCTATTGACATTTTCCTTGTATCTTCAATTTTCTATTCTTTTTTGTAAGTAAATATCTTTCTCTCCTGTTTCTTGTGATAGATGGTATGTATTTAATAGTAAAAATGGGGCAGCATTTTATGACAATAATTGTTTGCGAGTTGAGATCACTCTGTTGATTCTCTCTCTGGCACCAAAAACACTTTTAAAAAGTGCCCTGTTTCCCGGCACTGCATCTCCTATGATCCAAGCCTTATCTGAAAACCAACCAGAACTATAAATGTCTCTGCTTCAGGTCTGCCTGCCAATACCAACCAACACAGCCAACTATGACATGGAACAAATAGAAAAAAAGACTATGCTTTCTAAAAAAAACTACAGAACACCCAGAACTGCATAAAATACCCAAGTCAGTCAGACTTACAACAAGCAGGAGAACAATGTTTTATCTCCTAGGTGAGAGAAGTGGTGTGAGCTTTATAAAGCCTGAACTGCAACAAGAGTGGAAGCCTTTTTCTGGCTTCAAAAGGGCTAGCTCGTGTGGTAAACACATTAGCCTAGACCTACACACATGCTGAGCCCAAAGACTCTTAGCAGAACGTTCAACGGCACTCTCGGGTCGAAATTATATTTTGTCACGTGTTTTTTGTTTTTTTTTGCTGTCAAACATCGCACGTGACAAAATGAAAAAGCACGAAAGCAAAGTCATAAACAGTTTCATTTGTCATTTGGGAAACATTCACCCTGTTTCAGAGTCTGTTAGTGTAATGAAACACATATTTAAATCCCCTTTCGGGATTACCTGGTGGTGATAAATAAAAAAAAGTGTCTTGTCATCGCTGTCTAAAGTGACACTATCCAATACTGCACAATGACTGCATTTATCCATCACGAGTACTGCCACAAGTATTTTCCCAAGACTTAACTGCCCATGTACTGGGCATTTCTTTAGATATCATGACTGTCTTGTGCTTTTATGGAATCTACAGTACTCGTATATCAGTTGTCGCCAATGAACGGATTAATAAAGGTAACACCAATGTTTCTGCCCAGTGCATAGTTTGACTTGCAGGTCTGATAGCTACTGATACCAAACTACTGTACTGTGGATAACAATTGCCTTTCGGTGTCCAATCATTCTGAAGGTACATATGTAAAACAATGAGTGCCAGTGTTAACAGAAGCAACGAACATGAGAAAGCAGAAGCGCAACAAGCACAATCACTGAAACAGGAAAAAAAGACAGAATGTAAGGAGGGCAATGTTGAGAGAAAGCAATGGCATACAGTTTAACAACCGCAATGAAACAATCAGAAATCAATATCCATTTTTCTTTTTTCTTTCAGGAGGAATACTATTCAAAACATAAGAAAACACAAGCGACGCCAATAGTATAATCAATCTGTACCTTGTCTTTGCAGGGACATCAACAGCAGGGCAACTGGCAGGACGTTACGGAACTTCCATCGCCACCATCCTCCACAGATGTAAGACTCCCTGTCAATCACAAATCACAATTAGGACGGAGACATACTGGTTATCGTCTTATAGTCATACACATGCAGTAACACAAATGACATAAATACACACACACTTACAGTATCTTTATTCATACTGATGGGTCTGCAATTTGAGTCCACTTTCAACATTTGAATTATGTATCTGTGGTATGGAACCATATTTTTCCCGCACAACGAGGGACCACAGCGAAGCAGATGCAGTTTTGTTATATAATGCTAAATAATTATCCCATGTCAGTTGTAATGACTTCCAGAGTTAGACAGCACCAGTGGTAAGTATCCGACAGACTGCATCAGTGTGGTGGTTCATTCAATGCTCCTTGTTTGAATTTCACATGAAAATGGCATTATAATAACGAAAGGAAAATACACCAATTACTGTCATTAGCCATGCCCATAATAACCAATGTGGCTGTTTTGATCTCTGGGTACATACAGTATATACAACCCTCTTGCCTGTAGACTTTACATTCCAGGAATATCATTCAGTTGATGGATAAAAGCTGTGTCTTTAAAATGTAATAGATAAACGAAACAATTACATATGAAACGTCCACATTGTCTGAGAGGAGTTCACCATCGATATATAACAATGTATACACAAGTCAGTCAGCATAAATTCACTCTAATCTTATCTAACATGTACGCAAGTGAATTCGATCAATCACAAACAAAACAAGCAAACAGTACAAACCTAAACCAGGTTCACAGCAAGAATATAGAAAGAAAACTGCAATGTGATGGGAACAGAGAAGAGACAAATAGCAAGCAGAGTCAATCCATTCTTCTTAACACATTTTATTGCTGGGTCTCTGCTGTCCAGATACTGTACATCGATGTGGGGTTACTACAGAGATACTACAAAATCAACCTCTTGTCATGTGAGGATGTTTCTCTTTGGTTTCTAGGTGTAGTTTTTATCCGAATTCACACGTGACCCATGACCCCATCTGAATCTGAATCTGAATCTGAGTCATTTGAACATTTCTGTGTCACCTCGTTTTCTAACGTTCTCCCAATCAACTCAAGGCCACACAAACAAACCTCTCAGTCAGTCAGGAAATTACAGTATACTTCAAACCCAAGTCATTTCACAGAGCTGGATTAGCGACTATTAGCTACTCATATGGTTGAGCTGCTGTGGGCCTAAACTATAATGGACAGGAAGGAGCATCTGCCAAGAGGCCCTGTTCGCCTCCTCAATCTTGGAGAGGAAAGGGCCTCCTCTGTTAACTTCCACTACACTGAGCGAGACTCTATCTGGACGGACTGCTTTTCCGCTTTACCAAACACTACTTTCATTAGCCAATAGCCACGTCTGGTCTGGGCTTAATTGATACCAATTACTCTAGGTGTTGTTTGTTTGTTTGTTTTTTTCCCTATAGGGTGGATCAGCTTGATATTGCGGAAAGAATGTTAGTCATTTCCAATCCCCCATATTTTTTTGGTAAATATATATATCCATACACGCATGCATATATATACACATATATACATGTCTTCTGTACCTATATAGACATACATACTTTTTAAAAGAATATACCTTTATTAGTATTCCCCGCAAACCCTACCGCCGATCCCCCAATTGAAGTAAACTAATAAACACTTCTGCTTCTACCTTCAATCCATACATCTTATACACATTCTACAGACACAGTCTACTTTACAATAGTTCTCTCTTGTTTGTTCTTAGTCCTTCCTCTATTTCTGATGTCCATCCAGTTTGATTTCTATTTGTAACTATTGCTATTTCACAGAAGTTCCGCACCTATATACATTTTACAGATCCCTTATGCTTTACATTGTTTATCTTGTTATTAGTCCCACCCGTCAGCCCCATTCAACCCCTCCCATCTGTCTCTCAACATCAACCATTGCAGATTTCTATTTGCCATATATTTCTCAACTGTGCTGTGATGCTTCACAAAATAATTGAACCTTCCTATTCTCATAGATTCTACAGATTGTAAATTAAAAATAAACATTTTTGCTAAAATAATTATTATATTATTGATTGATTGACTATGGCTTTTCAAATCACCCAGTATTAGGCAAATGTTGCAATTCTTCAGCCATTCCTGGACCTGGATGTTCACCGGTACTCTAGGTGTTGCCTGAGCTCTGGGTGGTGCTGGAGGAAGATTAAAAATAACATTTCAAAGCTTCTGTGAGTCTTTCTATGTTGCATTTTCTCAGTAGGTAGTAGGATTCACCCATTGAATGATTCCTGAAGAGATGAAATCACTGTAGTCACGGGATAGTAATTTACTGACATCAATGTGATCCTGGTGACTCAGAGCATCTTCGAAGCGACAGCAGCAGAGTATGGAAAAATACCAAACCCTCTCCCTTGCTTCAATGAAGGACTTTAAATAACATTGTTATATTCACAAAATTCACTAAACTTGACCCACTGTTGTTTTGTTCACTGTGTGCCCTCCCAAGTTCACTGCGTCCTAACTCAAAGCCCTGCCAGGGAACTCACTTAGACAAGATGATGAGTATCGCAATTCAACTTCCTCGCAAGCAGAAGGAGCACCGAGAGAAGTGATATGGAGTATATATATAGGCCAACCACACAAAGGCCATGATCCCTGGTCATATTTTATTCAGACAACAGTATTTTACCTCATCACGTTCATCATGGCTACCAGGAAACAAAGATCAAGAGAGGTGATCTCATCAAGAGAAGGAAGGAAAATCCTTTCTTATAGTCATTCAGAAAACAATACTCAGTAGTGAAGAACTGGCATGTTTACGACTCCACGACCTTATAACTCCACGACCTTATAACCACACGACCTTATCTCAAAGGACAGTCAATATTCTTTCTGAACAGACTCAGTATAAACAGTATAAATATGGCAAAGTAGACTATACAAATTTCACACAAAAAAAAGCCACAAATATACTTTCTCATAATTCTAAAGTCATCCATTGTTACTTTGACTATTCAAATAGTAACTAATATGGCTATTGGAAATGATTGGTTGTGATTGTGTTGTACAAAGGAAGGAAACCTCTGAAATAAAGTTGACATTTCTAACAATCCCATTTTTTTTATTTAGTAGCCTAAACAGTCGAGTAGACAGTAGCCTTTCAAATGTAGAAGAAAAAAATAAGGAAGTGAATTACATCTTTACACACATTTTATAGCATTAGGCCTAGAGAACAAGACTCAATTAATTGCTTATTACATTAATTCATGCAATTCCTGACATTAGAGAAAAAGTGTTCTTTGTTGAAAGTTGTTTCTCTCAAAATATGTAAATATGAATGCAAAACAAGCAGAGAGAGGTCAGTGCTTCGGGTCCCATGGAGAACACATAAAGACTGATTCATCTGATGGCTAGGGTGGATTTACGTTGTACGTCCATCAAACCCATTGATGCCAGGCCCTCATAATAAAAATTGGGGCAGTAGTAACATAGATGAAGACGGTATTATCAATATCCAAACTAGTAGGAATACATGTTTAGAGTGTACTTATAGTAGAGAAGACTGGTTGGACAAGAGTCATGAACCATCTCCAGACACATTCATGACGATAGCTAAAGGCCTGTCTTTCTCACCCTTCACAGAGCTCTCCTTTGAGGATGCCTTATAATGGTATAGTGTCATCACTGAGCTGTTGGTCTCAGGATATGAGAGCCATCAGATTAAGACTTTGATTTTTAATTAAATCCCCCAGTTCTTTAGAGTGACTGACATCAGCCACCTGGGGCAGGTAGAGGCTATTCATCTTCTTTTCAACAGATTCTCTATGACTTCATTTCACATCTCTTAATATTCGCTGTCCTGTCAGAGAAGTCCCACATTGAGAATATTCGCTGTCCTGTCAGAGAAGTCCCACATTGAGGACCTGGTGGAACTAGCTGGAAGCTGTGAGTTCAGTCTGTAATCGTTCAGTTTACATCACCTTTTGGAACACATTCTAGGGTTGTGTAACACCAGTGAAGAACATTATAAGAACACTCATTCAACAGCAATTTCTCACATGCTGATTACACTTCAGAAGACAACACATGTCAATGTATCGTCTTTATGAAGATACAAAATCTGGTAGAAATTATATATTTAAAAAAAAACGTGGCATACATCAATACAGCATACAGAGAGATGAGGAAATAATACGAATTTCACTCATTTTATTGTTCAGTAAGGTCAGTAGTGTTCAGTAGAGCTAGGCAGAAAAATCCATGTTAGTGAAAAAGCTGTTCTCTATAATGTAAGCTACTTTCACTTCCTCTAAAGTAGTTGAGTTTACTTTGTGCCATCATCATGCAGTTTGCATTTAGCATGTAATACTTGACCATGTCTTCAGTGCTATTGAACATGAATTTATGAAAACCCTATAGCAATATGGCCAGCGGCGTTACATTAGCAGTCAAATGGGTTAACTATACAGAACAAGATGTTGACTGTGTTTTGAAAACATTATGACCACTCTCAGAGTCAATAGGCTAATTAATAGCAAATAAACACAAAGTGTAACAATGTAACATCCATGAAGTTATCCTCTGGTCACACTCAGAACAATCTCTAAGACAATGAAAAAGTCCAGCATTGACAATAACGCCGTGAGCAATCTTTTTGTATTTAAATAACTTACATTATCTTATTGGAGAGGGAGCTGGTCTCCTTGAAGAATCATATTATCTCCTCTCCTGTCGTCCGACTGGAGTTTGCAGTTTTGGAAAACTTTTGGAAACTTCTTCAAATTCGTGACACGCCGACGTTTGAAAACTTAATTCAGGCAATCACAATTCAGTGTATAAACGCTAAACACGCACTTATCCCAAAGTCGAAACTCAAATCGATTGATGAACCTTTTCCCCGTCCCGCAAGATGCTGGAAACAGCAGTAAAGCTGTTTTACCGTTCAGGGCCGTGTCCTTGCACACAGCTAGAGGACGTTCTCTCTCCCTCTGGCGCCCCACCCTCAACTAAAGCCAGGCAGGCAAGTCCCAGGGGTTAAGAAAATGTGCTCAAAATGCTACAAACCCATCCAGAATTCTACAGCAGTTGCTTCTCCACCACACTGTGAAAATTGACAAATTGGACATTCACAGATTCCACATAATTAGGTCCCATGATAATTGTTTTATTCTGTGTCTGTGACGCTTACAGCATGGACTGACAGTAGGCCATGCCACAATGAACGTAAACATTCTTTAAAGGGGTAATTTGCGATTGCTACATATTTTTTTAAACTTTAAAATTCATTATACACTGAGTAGTCCATATTGAGTTGCAATCCTTTTTGCCCTCATAACAGCCTCAATTCGTTCGGGCATGGACTCTACAAGGTGTCCAAAGCATTCCACTGGGATGCTGGCCCATGTTGACTCCAATGCTTCCCACAGTTGTGTCAAATTGGATGGTATCAAGAATAGTGGTGGACCATTCTTGAATCACACGGGAAACTGTTGAGAGTGAAAAACCCAGCAGCTTTGCCATTCTTGACACACTCAAACCGGTGAACCTGGCACCTACTACCATATACCGTTCAAAGGCACTTAAATATTTTATCTTGCCCATTTTCTCTCGGATTGGTACACATACACAATCCATGTTTCAAATGTCATAAGGCTTAAACATCATTCTTTAACCTGTCTCCTCCCCTTCATCTACACTGATTGAAGTGGATTTAACAGGTGACATCGATAAGGGATCATAGCTTTCACAAGGATTCAGCTGGTCAGTCGATGTCATGGAAATAGCATGTTCCTAATGTTTTGAAGAATATCTAATAAATGCTAAATGAGCTTAGTTCAACTGTCTAACACCATCAGAACCCCAAACCCCCAAAGTTGTGTTATAGATCTGTCATTCTCATTGAAAGCAAGTCTAAGTAGTATTCTATGTGCGTTATTTCTATGCTTCCTGTTCTTAAGTTTTTGCCAGTATTACTTTACACCAGCTTCAAACAGCTGAAAATCAATATGGTTGGTTAGGGAAAACATATTTCACTGTGGTTTAGATGGTACAATGATTATCTACACAATACTTGCTTGTTTTGCCACATAAACTGAAATGAACTATTAGAATTTTAGCAACCATGAAATTGCAGAGTGATTTCTGCATAGTGCATCTTTTATGGAATCTATTGAACTGAGTGAGGAAAGGACTGAAACAAGTTCCTGCATAGTGGAATTTAGTATGTAGGACATGAATGATCCAAGCAATTTGCTTTCAATGGCAGTTTAGAATGATCTTCCTTTGAGATAACTTAACAGGGTTGGATATCTGAATTCAGCCTGGTCTCATAGACTAGCTGTAACATAGTAAACATACATCTGGGACACTCAAATGAGTACGATATGTTATGTTTGGTTACATAAGACAGGTTACTTAAGGCAAACATGAAAGGAGGATGGTTGAGTGGGTGTCTGTATTACGTGAACATCTAGCTATCCAAATTTGATCACGGACAACTTTATAATTTTAGCTAACTAGCAACTTTTCAACTAATTATTACTTTTGAGCTACTTTGCAACTACTTAGCATGTTAGCTAACCCTTCCCGTAACTCTAACCTTAACCGTTTTAGCTAACCCTTGTCCTAACCCCTACCCTAGCTAACGTTAGTCACAACAAAGTAGAATTCATAACATATACGTTTTGCAAATTCGTAATATATCATACGAATTGTAATTTGTAACATAGCATACAAAATGGATGGACATCCACAAATGAATACCTACCATATGAAACATAATATATCATACTAAATGGAGTGTCCTGGATTCAAGTACAGAATAATACAAAATGCATGCCTCATACACTTTTTCATCTTTTCGTTCTCCAAAGCCATCACTTTTGTGTAGTTGAGGTTTAACCACAGCCAAAATACAAAATGATATGTATTCTATTGTTGATCAAACTATTGAGTTTATTGTAGCTCCTTAATTGGGTTGGGGGGGTTCTATTAAGATAATTAGACATGACAGATCTTTGAATGAAACTATGGGAAGCACTTTATCCCATCTTCCAAAACATCCCAAAATAGAATAGAACATTGACAGTTTTATGGCGTGACAATACAGCTATAAACTAACTTTCAGATATGGTTCCCTAAATGACGGACAATAGCCTGGCAAAAGTGATTCCATTTCCAGTTGTGAGTGACCTATACAGCTGGGGACACAGCTGTTTTATAATGGCGGGGAGGCTTTAAACTATTCCAAAAGCCAAGGAAGTAGCTGTTCTCCTACCAGTACATAATGAATCACGACAAAGGGATGATCAAACCCAGCTGATGTTCCCACAGTACTGTCAAGTGAGCTAAATAGGGCCAGTATTGATGTCATGTGAGCAGTGTTTACGTTGTGTGTATGGGTGGTATACTAACCATAACAACAATATAAATTGAAATGTTGCAAAATAACTGTGGAAAGCAATACATGTCCGCATCTTGTCCCCATGACCTCCAATACTTACCATGCCTCAAGCCACTCATTGGCTGACTGGACATGGTGCACAGAGTTAAGGTGCAGTTGTTCACGGTCACAGAGAGAGAATGACCGATTTCAATTGACGTGCGACTTTTCTCCCCCATCAACTACAGCTAGAAAAAATACGTAGAAGGAATCCACCTGATTTTCATTTGCATCAACACCATGCCCATCAACAAGGAAGGAAGGGACTCAGGCAAATACAGATGCTGCTGGTGATAGTTCAGCCAGTCGAGAGATAAAGGGCCAATGCCCTTTGTATAACTCTTAAGGCAACATGCAGGCAATGAAGAAAAACAATGAGCGTGATGACATCAAGAAACCAGGCATAGTAATCACATTGAACAGGTTGAGCAAACCTAAACATGACCCCAGACAACTAATTGTTTATTACCTGAATTAGTAGAAGCCTAAGGACACTCAAGGGACTTGGTATTCATGGTACCTCTCCTGTCTCATTCATATTTTAATGGAGTGTAACCTGATTGACTTAATGAACAAAATGTGCTGGAAGGTATCAGTGTGGTATTTTGCAAATGTAGGACTCAAAAATGTCAGTCAGGGATCATGCAGTTCATTAAAAGTTTAATTTCCAGCATTTCATTTCAATGCCCCTTGTAATGCAGCAGGAGACTCCCTGGTGAGATTACACATGTTCTAAATGAAATTGTTCACTCCTTTCATCTCATTGATTTACACATTTATTTAATATGTTGAGCCTTCAGAGTGAACATTCCACAGTGAGGTCCACTCAATTATCTGCTCTTAGAGTTTCAGCACATTTTAATAATCGCTAATGGCTGTACATTACAGTTCAATTACTGTTATCAAACGAACACTAAAAGGGAGAAGGGAAGGTCATCTTCAAAGCTTGGCTACATAAACAGAGCAAATGAGTTAAATACATTTCAAGTGGAGACAGCAGTCGAGAGGGATGTTGCGTTCTGGATAAATCTATTCAAATAACCCATCAACAGACTGTTGCGGTCTCTACGGTGTGGAGCACTGGCATGCTTCAATATTTCCCAGTTCAACATCACTATGGAAATGTATAAAATGATGAACAATAACATAAATACTTTAATTGATGTGTTTTAATAAAACGGGAAAATGAGTCCTTCGTTTAAGTACACATCGATAAATGAAATGAACAATTTAGAAATATTATAAACACAAAATGCACTCAATAAACTTCTGCATATTTGAGGATGGACCAATCTACTGCTCAGTGAAAGATAAGAGCATCCAAAAGTCCAAGTTTCCTGAAGGGAAGGGCTTTCAACTAAAGTGACAATACTTCTCTATGGGGCGGTTTCCTGGACACAGATTAAGCCTAGACTAAAAAGAATGCACAATGGCTAATCTCCATTAAAATAGCTTTTTAGTCTAGGACTAGGCTAAACTTATGTCCAGGAAACCAACCGTATATGTCCCCTTCTTGTTGAACAAAAGTCCTCCTCAGTTTTGTTTACTAAAGCAGACAGTATCAGTATATACAAACAGGTCACCAACCATCAATCAATTTACACATTTTATTTAAATTGTGTTGATGCAGAAACGACAGTCCTTTCACCCGAGAAAACAAGGCAAATAGATACTGTATTGAAAACACAGTAAAAGGGCAGATCAATGTCGCCTGAAAATAGGGGATTATATCTACTGTCTACTGAAGCATTGGGATACTTTACTGTACGTAAAATTGATGAGAAATGTGGTATTTTTTTAACTGCAACATGAGCACGTTCCCAAAACGTGCATGCATACAAAAGTGTTATCAAACTACAGTGAATAGGTTGTTCGTGAAAACTAATATAAGGAGTATATTAGCAGGGGATAAATGCACCGTTTTAACATACAGGCTCGGGAAGTCTTTAGTGAGCTAGTTATGGACAGCCATGATGGAAGCTCCACAGCAGGAGTCCAATATGGAGACACAGATGTCATTGTTGTTTACGTTATGTTGGGACAGAATTGCTTTCTTCAGACGGATACAGCTGGGGTTGCTGTAGATTATAGGGTAACGGTCTCAGTTCTTCTGGGCCAGATCAGCGATGTAGTGATACAGTGACGACCGGGGGACAATGGGTCTCATTCTTTGCCAGTGGTAAGCAACTTCAGGGCCTTCTGCAGATTCTGCACCGCCGTGCCCACATCTTCGTACTGCAGGGCACTGCCGGCGTACTTACAGTACTTCTGAGCTCTGGTGTAGTCCTCTGGCGTGAGGCGCACGTCACCTGCCGAGACAAAGAATAAGGAGTTCCTTTGAGACAAGTGTAATTGTTGAAAATAAAAGTTACATTCTATAATGTGATCTCTTAATTAAGAGAGATTGTGTGTGAGTAACACACGCCGCTCCTATTTGACTCCCTCACTGACCCGCCCTATTAGGTCATAAATTGTCTGAGGCAGACCAGCCTGAAACAGCTCTCTGATTTCTCCCTTAACTCAAAACGTATTTCACAAATCCAACCACACTCTGCAATATCACCAGAATTTGAGACACCGGCCATAAGTCCCATGACCATTTTTACAATATAAGACACTATTTAAAACTCTTAAAAGAACCATGTCGGTCTAGACACATATGCTAAGCATTTTTAGTTTCTTCAGAATTCAAAATGTTTTAAAGCACATTTGTGGTAACATGAACATAAACATTGAATGGTGTCTTTCAAAATGATAGGTTTCTTGTGTATATGTTAAGTAATGTTACTGCCTATTTATCGGTATGGACAATGACTAAGAACATGTGGTTTTGCAACATGTTAAAAACTAGAGGGAGGAAAAACCGAGGTGAATAATAACATGATTGAGGATACTTGCTTACCCTTTCACTCCGCTACAGTGAGTGATATACTAAAATATGATGATCATGGATCACATTTCCCCAATCTTGCATTGTCTACCGGTGACTGTCCCATTTACAAAAAAATGTAAATAAACATTACGGGCAAAAAGTATTTCATGTATTAGCCACATGGCAAGGGATGCATTTGTGGCTTGCCACAAGAAGCTCCCATTTACCAGCAGGCATTTAAATGATAGGGTTATGCCGAGGTTGGGTAGATTCTGAACACTTGTGGGCATTAAGGTAATTTTATAACCTTGGCCCTTCAGAATATACCACTATGTAAATGCTGTTCCATCTGAGGAAAGATTTGCACAGCTCTGAGGGTGGTTACTCTACTTAATACTTGGGGGCAGGTTAAATGGTCTGGTCAAAGACCATCACTGCACTCTCAACTGTTTTCAAAACATCGCCTAAAGCCTCCTCAAATAGAGAAACAGAATGTCAATATTCTAACGTTTATCGGTTTCTTCTTATTTTGCTTGGCTTTGAAGGTCATAAATTAAAGTGATACTTCAGGAATTTGGCAATGAGGCCCTTTATTTACATCCCTAGAGTCAGATTAACTCATGCATACCATATTTATGTTTCTGTGTCCAATATAAAAGGAAGTTAGAGGTAGTTTCGCGAGCCAATGCTAACTAGAATTAGCACAATGACTGGAAGTCCATGGGTATCTGCTAGCATGCCAGTCATTGTGCTAACGCAAGTTAGCAATTGCGCTAGTGCTAGGATTGTTTGTTTAAATATTATACAGCATAGTTTAAATATTATACTGTACACTTTTATTCTATAAACTTCTAGCAGCGAATTTTAAAAATGTGCCTCAGTGTATTTGGTAATGTTATGTAAATAAGGTATGCTGTTTTTATTTTTAATACATTTGCAAAAACTTTTACCTTTGTCATTATGGGGTATTGCGTGTAGATTGATTATGAAAAACATGAATTTGATCCATTTTAGAATAAGGCTGTAACGTAACAAAATGTTGAAAAAGTCAAGGGGTCCGAATACTTTCCGAATGCACCATACGTCCTGTGTAACACTATCACACTGGCTCCTGCTGCGTAAGCCATGTAATTATCACCTCTCATGCCAACCAAACGCTGTGTTTTCTGCTCTCTATTCATTAACATTTATTAATGCTGCATTGTCATGACACTGCAATTGGTAATGTAGTCATTTTCTTTTCATCAGCCAGTGATTATTTGGGTTTTGTCTGTGGTCATATTTTTCCCACCAGTGCTGGAAACCAAGAGCCCGAAGTCTGTTTTCCATAAAGCATTTTATGAGGAGACCTGCCATGTGCCAGTCTTTCTCTACCCCTCACGCCCCCCACCCTTCGTCTCTTCACAGCCAGGTGGTGGTGGTTTTGGGGTGTTTGTGAGGCGAGTTGAGCCCCAGGGTGCCTGGTGAAGGGATGGAGGTACTATGCGGTCCCTGTCCTGTTCTCACTCCTTACCTTCCTGAGTGGCACTCTGCAGTGAGGGGTCGACCACTGGAATGCTTTGGGAACAGGCACTGGTTTAATGGCTTCTCCTGCTAACACAGGGGAACAAGGCAGAGTTAGTCCAGTCCACCTCTCTAGTCCACCCAGAACCTCTAGAGTCCAGGAAAAACAACACAGGGCACTTTCAACTTCTGCTACGCCACAACCAAGAAATGTGTTGGCTAACGCTGGGATATGACTTTATGATATATAAAGACAAGTGGTTTGAATGCACTTGGAAACCAGGCCTCAGTCCATTCACTCCAACCAAACGGATGATTGACTGCAGATCTATGATGAAAACAAGGTGACATTTGATGATCATAATCTGGAACAATGTTCATTTTTCTCCTCACAGCCAATGTATAGACTCCTGAAACAGGTTCCAGCTACATTGGTCCAAAAAAACAAGGAAAGTCCTGGGGGAAATCTGTGCAGATACATTTCATGTGTTTGTATTGCAGGATCTGGGGTTTGCAGCGTGGCGTGTCGGCCCCCAATTCAATTAGCGCCTGGGCACCTCTGGGGTCACTGGGTGGAGACCAGTCATTTCCTCTGTGCCTGGGAGCCAGTGGGCTAATCACAGAGGACACAGGCAGGCCCTGGGCCTCCGGGGGAAAGGACCCTATCAGGGCTTCAGAATGGACCCTTCTCTCACTGACCCCCTGCCTTCACCCCTGGCTCTGCTCTGACTCTGATCTTTAAAAAAGGTAGAGAGAGAGTGATAGCAGGGAAAACAGGAAGACACGCAGGGTAAAGTCAACAAGGCCAAGACCAGGACAGACCTCTGCCGCCCACGGCCTGCCAAGACTGAGTCAATAAGAAAACTATGATAAATCTCAACTGTCCATATTACATCCACAACCTATGTTGATGTCCTTTATCATCAACAGCAACCTTAATGAGCCTGTGGCATATTAATAATAACCACTAGAGAATGAATAAACAAACATATATCATTGGTCTTTGTCTGGTGGGGCTGTTACAAATGACTGAGTGTTGGCTGCTTTGTGTGATTCAACGGTCCCCTGGGTGATATGGGACACAAGTCAGCCGCAAAGAAAGCAGTCATTAGGGTTCATTACACAATCCTGTCTCTCCGCTCACAAAAGACCTGCCAAGGAAAAATGCCAAAATATACAAGATGCGTATAATGGCAAAGTGTATCCCATAGGCTTGAGCAGAGCTGTACTCACGTTATGTCAGGGGGAACACCACTCTGTTATACATCAGGAGAAGTTAGCGAAAAATGGTCAGATTAAAAATTAGCCTAGTCAAACTAGGCAAGGAAATAATTAGTCAAGTCTATGTAGTCTTCATCATGACCATTCTGTCTCTCTGCTAGAGCTGATCATGTTTGTAATCACAAAGAAATACTGCACTGATCCATCTAAAGATATGAACCGCTCATGGGTAGCCATCTAAAGGCTCTGATGAGTGTTGTGGATGACAGGGTGGTGTGTATAGCTCCTATACTGTACCTGTAGGTGGAGGGAGCTCTGCAGGTGTGTTGGCTGGGCAGTGGGCTCCATGGGGGATGTTGATATTGTTGTAGTTGGTTGGGGGGTAGGGGGGACCCCCCATGGACCCAGACCCCTGGTTTGGATCCCTAAAGCCGGGCTGGGAATGAGGTGGAGACTGGGGCTGAGCAGACTGGGAGGAGGGTCCCCCTCCACCCTCAGCACCATACTCCTCATCTGGGGAGACGAGGAGGGAAAAAAGAAGAGAGGAATTTAAGATATAGTTGAAGTCGGAAGTTTACATACACTTAGATTGGAATCATTAAAACTCGCTTTTTAACCATTCCACAAATTTCTTGTTAACAAACTATTGTTTTGGTAAGTCGGTTAGGACATCTACTTTGTGCATGACAAGTAATTTTTCCAACAATTGTTTAGACAGATTATTTTACTTATAATTCACTGCATTCCAATTCCAGTGGGTCAGAAGTTTACATACACTAAATTGACTGTGCCTTTAAACAGCTTGGAAAATTCCAGAAAATGATGTCATGGCTTTAGAAGCTTCTGATAGGCTAATTGATGTCATTTAATTCAATTGGAGGTGTACCTGTGGATGTATTTATAGGCCTACCTTCAAACTCAGTACCTCTTTGCTTGACATCATGGGAAAATCAAAAGAAATCAGCCAAGACCAAGAAAATTGTAAACCTCCCTCAAGTCTGGTTCATTCTTGGGAACAATTTCCAAATGCCTGAAGGTACCACGTTCATCTTTACAAACAATAGTACGCAAGTAAACACCATGGGACCATGCAGTCATTATACCGCTCAGGAAGGAGACGCGTTCTGTCTCCTAGAGATGAACGAACTTTGGTGCGAAAAGTGCAAATCAATCCCAGAACAGCAGCAAAGGACGTGGTGAAGATGCTGGAGGAAACAGGTACAAAAGTATCTGTATCCACAGAAAAACGAGTCCTACATCGACATAACTTGAAAGGCCGCTCAGCAAGGAAGAAGCTACTGCTCCAAAACCGCCATAAAAATGCCAGACTACGGTTTGCAACTGCACATGGGAACAAAGATCGTACTTTTTGGAGAAATGTCCTCTAGTCTGATGAAACAAAATAGAACTGTTTGGCCATAATGACCATCGTTATGTTTGGAGGAAAAAGGGGGAGGCTTGCAAGCCAAAGAACACCATCCCAACCGTGAAGCACGGTGGTGGCAGCATCATGTTGTGGGGGTGCTTTGCTGCAGGAGGGACTGGTGCACTTCACAAAATAGATGGCTTCATGAGGATGGAAATTTGTGGATATATTGAAGCAACATCTCAAGACATCAGTCAGGAAGTTAAAGCTTGGTCGCAAATGGGTCTTCCAAATGGACAATGACCCCAAGCATACTTCCAAAGTTGTGTCAAAATGGCTTAAGGTCAAAGTCAAGGTATTGGAGAGGCTATCACAAAGCCCTGACCTCAACCCTATAGTACATTTGTGGGCAGAACTGAAAGTGTGTGCGAGCAAGGAGGCCTACAAACCTGACTCAGTTACACCAGCTCTGTCAGGAGGAATGGGCCAAAATTCCCCCAACTTATTGTGGGAAGCTTGTGGAAGGCTTCCTGAAATGTTTGACCCAAGTTAAACAATTTAAAGGCAATGCTACCAAATACTAATTGAGTGTATGTAAACTTCTGACCCACTGGGAATGTGATGAAAGAAGCAAAAGCTGAAATAAATCACTCTACTATTATTCTGACATTTCACGTTATTGAAATAAAAGTGGTGATCCTAACTGACCCAAGACATGGAATTTGTACAAGGATTAACTGCCAGGAATTGTGAAAAACTGAGTTTAAATGTATTTGGCTAAGGCGTATGCAAACTTCCGACTTCAACTGTATGTAGTTTGCAGTCCCACAGACCTCGGTCATGGAGCTCATATTGTTTGCACACAGATTTATAGTAAACTTTTCACATTGACAATGGACAACTGGCCTGCCCCCATATCACGTCAGTTATCTGATAAGGCTGAACTTACGCAAGACTGAATGTTAAATACTGATATGAGGTATAAATCTATAAACAACCCAATAAAATATATTACGGCGGATGAAGTCAGAGGACAACATGCAGATATACTGCCCACTGAGTTACATCATTTCCTTGCTGTGGCAACACTATTAGAGGCTGACTCAAGATTGTAGGGTACAACAATAACTCAGGCAAATAGGTCACAAACACTTTGTTCATCAAAGCACAACAGGATGCTACACTTTATCTTGGTAAATCCCTTTCAAAAACATTTCCCACATTTTGTTTTTCTCCAATCATGTGGATTTTACTTCTGAAGCTTCAATTCGCAATATGCTTCAATCTAATTTGAAGACCATGATTGGTTCACTTGTCACTGTGGAGACCGTGGCGTGGGTATGCTTCAAGATGAAACTACATGCACCACCAGGTCCCAGACCAGCCATCCTCTCCTCACGCCGTCTTGTGCAAATAGGAGGAATGAGTCACCAAGGAGGCCCTTTTTTCCCTTCATGCAACCAGTGATGCAAAGGAACGTTACAGGAAACCTTATAGCCATTGAAGTGGATATGAGCTTCCAACACACAAGGACAGCTTCTTGGCATGGATTGGCTGAGGTGAATCAGAGATGGCCACTTTACATTTACATTTAAGTCATTTAGCAGACGCTCTTATCCAGAGCGACTTACAAATTGGTGCGTTCACCTTAAGACATCCATTGGAACAGCCACTTTACAATAGTGCATCTAAATCTTTTAAGGGGGTGAGAAGGATTACTTTATCCTATCCTAGGTATTCCTGAAAGAGGTGGGGTTTCAGGTGTCTCCGGAAGGTGGTGATTGATCGTGAGGGAGTTTGTTCCACCATTGGGGGCCAGAGCAGCAAACAGTTTTGACTGGGCTGCGCGGGAACTGTACTTCCTCAGTGGTAGGGAGGCGAGCAGGCCAGAGGTGGGAGTGCCCTTGTTTGGGTGTAGGGCCTGATCAGAGCCTGAGGTACTGAGGTGCCGTTCCCTCACAGCAAGCACCATGGTCTTGTAGCGGCCTTCAACTGGAAGCCAGTGGAGAGCGGAGGAGCGGGGTGACGTGAGAGAACTTGGGAAGGTTGAACACCAGACGGGCTGCGGCGTTCTGGATGAGTTGTAGGGGTTTAATGGCACAGGCAGGGAGCCCAGCCAACAGCGAGTTGCCGAGCGCCGGCATACTGCTCAAACAGAACGTTGTGAACACTAAGTTGTGGAGAAACATACCAGGCATTAAGCCTAAGTTTTCTTATGCAAAGATGAAATGTAAGATTGAAAGAGAAGTACTTGAGTAACGACAACATATAAAAGACTAAACATATTGGACTTTAAAAGACTATTCAGACAAAAAAAAAAGTGTCAAGTGTTTTTTGTGTGTACTGAACTTCAATGGGCTTAACAAGAAAAGGTTATCTACTCAGTCTTTGAGCTGCGATATGCACCATATGTTTCAAAGCACAGTGAGCCAAATCCCAGAAGAACAAGCTTAAATCCTGTCATGCGGAGAGAAAAAAAGTAGGAAATTCCATTTCAGGGGTATGGCGCCTGTTTTCTTAGACTCATTAAAAGTAATACTACGCTCAAAACATATTTTAGAGTGACCAGATTTAATTGAAAGAAAATATTAACCCCAAACATATTTTCGGAGATTAAAAATCATACATTGTATGTGCCTACATGTGCTATATTTGACACCACTTTGGACATAGATCCCTAACCTCCATAAAATGACACATTTTCATAGATGTTTCTGTGTCAGTCTTAAAACCATTTCCTCTGCCAATATTTATGTTTCTCGAGCATATTGTCCCCCCCCAAGACTCAAGGTGCAATTATATGGCTGGAGGAGGCTAACACAAATAAACCGTCTGGGCTTATGTGACAACGTCGGCATTTGTCGTGGTGCGAAAGGCCGTTAGTCTACGGGAAGACCCAGAGGATTGAGGGGCTAATTGGAGGGGGTAGGCCACATGAGGATGGGGAGGCCTGGTCCCAGAACATCCCTCTGAGATATGGAGAACTATGGAGCTGTGTAACAGGAACCGGGTATTTTCCCTGCAGACACTCTCTCTGCTCTGATCACTCACAGCCCAGCTCTGCACAGCCTCAGCCTCACACACTGAGCAGCATTGTATCCTACTTACTTACAGAGGGGGATCTTGATTGCTCCGAGATAAAACCCCCCCTACCTCGCTCCTCTCTTTGGATCAGATGAAACTCCCACGATTAGAGCCACGTGAGAGACAGACAGTAAAGATAAAGTCACACATTATGTCTGAATCAGAGAAAGGAGCAGAGACAGGAGCTGTAGTTGAGCGTTTCGCCAATGGCCCACTTAATCTTGATTTGTGCCAATAACAGTTGGGAGTGATGGGCGTTTTAAATGGGTGTTGACAGCGACTGTAGCACAAGGGCTTGGTTCAGTTGGACCCAATAAATGGCCAGCAGGGTGAAAGAGTGCACAGGGATAATGAGTGACAGAGACTGTGAAGAAGGGATCGTAAACAGATGTAAAGATTTTAAATCGAATGCAAGTCTCGAGGCTCAGAATGCTGCCTTGCGCATAGGACAGACAATCCCAAAGATTGAAAGGATATGCATTAAATTCAGTCCTGCAGTCACAGCCCAGTGATACACTGCATAGAAACGTTCCTTCTCGTAATGACACTCTGAAATGATATAGATTCTAAACCAATAATAAGATTCAAACAAAGTAGCCGCAAGGCAATTTTCGTGCTGCTTCTTAGAGTTGAGCTGGTGACCGTCTTCTACTTGGCCAAAAGGACAACTCTCAAACATGGCAGATGATGGACAATGTAATTGATTGGCGACTGCAGAGGTACTGAATGTTCTGAAAGAGTCCCTCATCCTAATGATAGACTGAAAAAGAAACTTCAGCACATTACTGATGCCCTGTGAGAAAACGTTGACCGTATTTGTAGCTTGTGAAGCTGAATTGGAGTTAAACTCTACTTTCCATGCTTTGCCCTCAACCCACTGCTTATTTGAGATGTGTTCTTATTTTTTGCAAAATGTTAAGGATTCAAATACGTCTGTACTAATTTCCATCGTTTGGTGGCATGGCTACAAAACAAGCGTGCCTTCACTGACTGGACTGGACTTGTGGGCAACATGGCAAGCAGCTTGCACTTGTTTGTTCTGCCTCTGGCTCACTCTTCAATCGGGACAGGGTTCAGCACCACGGTTGAGGCTTGGGGAAAATATGCTAATCAACAAAGTTGCTTCCTATTGGCTCTCTGTCATTTCAACAGTTCCCCTTGCTAATCATCTCTTCCTCCTTGGGAAGTGGAAAGTCAAGCAAATATGTATCTGAGACAATGCATTCACTGTGGGTCCTAAACAAAGCAAGATTTATTCCCACACGTAGGTTTCAATAACCTACTAAACAGGTCAAATATAAGACAGTAAAACCAATCAAATATCAAAATGGCTATGAATCTAAAATAAGCTAATAGAAAAATCTGAAAATCTATCCCATATCAAAATACAGTAAAACCAATCAAGAGTAAAAAGCCAAAAATCCCAAAATGAACACCCAAAGTACAGTCTCTACCCATTATTGTAACACATCCTATTTTATTTTCCATTTACACTCTGTTTTCATGTAATAATGAGCAACGGGCCACCCTCTTCCTGAGTTGTTTGACAGACATGTGGCAACAGTGAGATGCAGTGATAAGATCCTGATGTGTGTGGACTGAGTTAGACTCAATATGAGGGAGAGGAGAGAGTATGATATCAGCTTTTTCTTGGCAATGTTACACATCAGTGGGAATAACCATACATGATGTCACCACTTACAGAGGGAGGCCCACATTCAAAACAGGCAGGAGGGAGGGGAGGGACGTTACTCTCCCCACACAAAGAGCTTAACTACACCAGAGAGTAGGCTACGTCTAAAACTAGCCTTCAGACAGTCATACTGTAACTTCTATTCAATTGTGTGGCTAAAACAAAAGAGATGAAATAGGGGACAGACCAGCCGCATGTTCATTTAGAGACCCTGCCCCCATAGTTTCAGTCTGGGTGCGGGTTGGGTCGCAGTAGAGTGGAGGGCTCCAGAGATGACTTCATCGCTGACATGTGGTGCTCAGGTCAAACGTACTGTATCACGCCCAGCAGATGTTCAGAGAGGAGCACAGTGATCTAACCACGCCATGCTCTGCTTCATATCACACTCTAACCGGTGGTTAGGAGGGTCCCCAGGCCCTGTCCACCACAGGCAACATCCGTACCGCCTGGCCGACCACTCAGTTCTAAGTCCGAGATGTAGTTACTCTGGGAGTCTTGGTCTCTAAAGGGTGTCACACACAAACCAACATAAGACTGACGTGTGTACCACAATAATACACACTCATTTTAAGACTGTTCTTAACCAGTGGATGTCAGCCGCAAACCTTCAATCCAAAAGGTTTAGCAACATATACTTCTGACAACACAGCCACGGGGTAAAATGACCTACCCTGGGCCCTTCCTGACCCTCTAAGGATAAGGGGTTGAAAAAAAAAATCATTAAACAAATATCAGCTCTCTCTCACACACACACACACACAAAGCCACTGCGAGCCTCCGAGGCTGCACTCTCAGACTTGATAAGGCACACAATGAGGGCCAACCTTTACTGACTGGAGCAGCACGTCACCCAGACGGAGGAAAGCGGGTCTAAAAGGCTCCTGAAGGAAAGGCCAGGAGAAGAGGTATTTTCTTAACGGGTCATAGTTTGTTTGGGTGGCTGTGCTGATAGAATATCAGTCCTTACCATATGTTTCCTCTTCATAGCCAGCAGGGCCAGCCTGTGGGGTTTCACCACTCTTCAGACAGTTGTGGATGTAAGTGGCCTTCCATCTCGCATACTTCCTGTGCTGGATGTTCTGAAAAAGGGTAAGGAGAGAGGGAGGTGGTGGTGAATAACACATAAATAATCAAGATTAGAGAAGTGAATTAAAAGCAATTAGATAAAACAATGGAGACTGGAGGAAAGGGCTTATGATACGACTGTTTTGATTTTCCTTACGGTGGAGGGATGGGGACAAGGTGAAGAAATTGCTGTGGTTTCTAACACCCAGGTCACGAAATTCATTAGAAGTTCTATGGACCTCATTTAAAAGTTCCCTCCTTGGTAATCTTATCTGTGGATTAATTAACTGGACATTATTTGGAGGAGCTAGTGAAAAACATCACTAAAACTACAGATTCACTTGAGTCAACAAGTAAATCCAGGTAGTTTCTGATTTACCACAATTCGTTAAATGACAAATCAGTCACATGCACAGGGTCGCAGACGTGATTTCACGGTACAATGAAAACTAAAACTAATTTCTAAAGCAACTAACACTATCATAATTCTAATCTACCCCTGGAGATAACAATATACTAGACCTGAGGGAAGGTTTAGGACTGATGATCGCTACGATTTAACAGGCTCACATACAATCTGAGGAAGCGCTCTAGATCACCATCCACTAAAAGTTTTGTCCCTCCTCTCTATGGTGCTGAAATGTCCCTTTTTTTTTGTAAGAAATCCAATCTCCCACAATGCATTGTGACATGCTTTGTATAAAAACGTATCTCCAGTAATCAGCGAGCGGGGGACTCTGAGGCGCCATTGTCTGGGTTAGTGTTACAGAGAGAAAGCTCCGTGTTAAAGCAGCCTGTCCAATGAGCTTTCTACAGAGGGAAAATGCCTGGCCCTTAGGGGGGAGAGAGCAGCCATTCAATGAAACATTGTCTGTCATCTGCCACAGTACATCTGCAGCCACAGAGACCCATGGAGATGCTTTAAAAAAGGCCTCTGCTGCGGAGATATAGTCTGTCTAGTTGTCTACGGTCCTGGGCTGGAGAGTCTATATGTTAAAATCTTCACTATTTTCTCCCTCTTATTCTTTCCATGTCTTGGATTTTGTTATGGTTTTGAGAGCAGCTGTGGACTGATGGAAGGATGAAAATGTGAATAGCCAGTTCATAATACTTCAGACTCATTCACACAGTGTAAATGTATTAATGTGCTGAAATAAAAAAAAAGGTAGATGTATTTACAATATAGTCTATAGGGCAGGATAAGTGTATTCCATATTGATGACTTACCTCCTCCGATAACTCGCCGAAAACTGACAGGACATCTAACAAAAGGCTAGATGTGTAGAAGGACTTAATCATATTCCTGCAAAGATAGACAGATACATATTTTTGAAATGTTCAAATTCATCACACTGTTGGATTCTTAATTAAGGCCTACTGAGACCATTAAACTCAAGTGTTGAAAACCTGCCAGCCAATTGTGACAAATGTCTACAACAAGAAATGCTGCTTCACAGAACATGGATAATTCAATAATTCTCAAATAAACTCAGCAAAAAAAAAAAAAGGAAACGTCCCTTTTTTAGGATCCTGTCTTTCAAAGATAATTCATAAAAATCGAAATAACTTCACAGACCGTCATTGTAAAGGGTGTTTGCAAATAAACCCTGTGTGTTTGACGGTAATTGTCTGTGTTTTTTTCGTTCTTACTGTTACTTTGTCACTATTATACTTTGCATGAGTTATGTTATGGCTCTCATTACCATTCCCCCTAGGCTGCCGGGCCAAAGGGATTCGTAACAAGGGGTGATGGTCGGATTTGCGTTTATCGTCGAAGGAATGAGCGTTACACCGAGGCCTGTACTCTGGAGCGGGATCAATTTGGAGGTGGAGGGTTCGTCATGGTCTGGGGAGGTGTGTCACAGCATCATCGGACTGAGCTTGTTGTCATTGCAGGCCAGCTCAATGCTGTGTGTTACAGGGAAGACATCCTTCTCCCTCATGTGGTACCCTTCCTGCAGGCTCATCCTGACATGACCCTCCAGCATGACAATGCCACCAGCCATACGGCTCGTTCTGTGTGTGATTTCCTGCAAGACAGGAATGTCAGTGTTCTACCATGGCCAGCGAAGAGCCCAGATCTCAATCCCATTGAGCAAGTTTGGGACCTGTTGGATCGGAGGGTGAGGGCTTGGGCCATTCCCCCCAGAAATGTCCAGGAACTTGCAGGTGCCTTGGTGGAAGAGCGGGTAACATCTCACAGCAAGAACTGGCAAATCTGGTACATACCATGAGGAGGAGATGCACTGCAGTACTTAATGCAGCTGGTGGCCACACCAGATACTGACTGTTATACCTCCCCCCCTTTGTTCAGGGACACATTATTCAATTTCTGTTAGTCACATGTCTGTGGAACTTGCTCAGTTTATTTCTCAGTTGTTGAATCTCATTATGTTCATATAAAGATTTACATGTTAGGTTTACCGAAAATAAAATGCAGTTGACAGTGAGAGGACGTTTGTCTCTTATGTGGTTGCATGATAATTGGGTCCAAACAGGTCCAGAATGACTAAACTAACTGTCTTGGGATTCAAATAGCAAACTATTTGCCCTGATACAACATTAGTCATGACACTAAGAGAGAGGACTGTGGGTCTGGAGCCAGAGTTCAGAGGGGACACCACTTGTGGGCATTCAGTGTAGATCACACGAGCGGAACCAGGGAAGGTAAACATGTCATAAAATCCCACAGCTGGTTCCAGAAAGCATAAACACAGGGATGTAAAAAATGAAGAAACATAGGGGGCTTGCTTTCTGGGGGCTTCCAGTCCAGAGGTGTGTCATGTCAATGGAAGCCTTGTATTGGAGCCGTGCAGAGCGGAAAGTAGACCAATGTATTGAAAATCTGAAGGAAGTTTCTTATTTCAGGGTTAGTTCCCATAAACATTAAACTCTGCACCTCCACACATGACATAACGTAACGTTTATGGCTTGTTTATATTAGGTCCAGTTTCTTGTAAATCAAGACTTTTTGTGTCGGAGTGGAATATTAATATAGCCTAATTCTCGTAATACCGACTCGTATTTTCAAAGATTTTCCAAAATGTGGCTCTACACAGAACTGATGGCACCAGTTTCACTACAGACAGAAATTACAATCTATCCATCCATATACCAATACATCTCCATCTCTATATACAGTGCATTTAGAAAGTATTCAGACCCCTTGACTTTTTCCACATTGTTACATTACAGCCTTATTCTAAAATGAATTAAATTGCGCCCCCCCCCCCAAAAAAAAACAACAACCTGGAAATCACATTTACATAAGTATTCAGACCCTTTACTCAGTACTTTGTTGAAGCACCTTTGGCAGCGACAACAGCCTTGAGTCTTATTGGGTATGACGCTACAAGCTTGGCACACCTGTATTTGGGGAGTTTCTCCCATTCTTATCTGCAGATCCTCTCAAGCGGTTTCAGGTTGGATGGAGAGCATTGCTGCACAGCTATTTTCAGGTCTCTCCAGAGATGTTCGATCGGGTTCAAGTCCGGGCTCTGGCTGGGCCACTCAAGGACATTCAAAGACTTATCCTGAAGCCACTCCTGCGTTGTGTGCTTTGGGTCGTTGTCTTGTTGGAAGGTGAACCTTTACCCCAGTCAATCCCAGAGCGCTCTGGAGTACATTTTCATCAAGTATCTCTCTGTTCCATTCATCTTTCCCTCGATCCTGACTAGTCTCCCAGTCCCTACCGCTGAAAAACTTCCCCACAACATGATGCTGCCACCACCATGCTTCACCGTAGAGATGATGACAGGTTTCCTCCAGAAGTGACACTTGGTATTCAGGCCAAATAGTTCAATTTTGGTTTCATCAGAGAATCTTGTTTCTCATGGTCTTAGAGTCAATTAGGTGCCTTCCATCTAGCCAATGTACTGTAAAGACCATTGGAAAGGCATTCTAGGCGACTACTTCATGAAGCTGGTTGAGAGAACACCAAGAGTGTGCAAAGCTGTCATTAAGGCAAAGGGTGGCTACTTTGAAGAATCTCAAAAATAAAATATTAAGATTTGTTTAACACTTTTTTCGTTACTACATTATTCCATGTGTTATTTCATAGTTTTGATGTCTTCACTATTATTCTACAATGTAGAAAATAGTAAAAAGATAAAGAAAAACCCTGGAATGAGTAGGTGTGTCCAAACTTTGACTGGTACTGTGTGTGATATATTATATATACAAAATTAGTTTTTATAGGAAATTGAAGACATTAAATTAACCCAGTGTCTAATAATTGAATGCACTTTAGGCCAATATATATATATATATATTATACACACACACATACAGTGGGGCAAAAAACTATTTAGGCAGCCACCAATTGTGCAAGTTCTCCCACTTAAAAAGATGAGAGACGCCTGTAATTTTCATCATAGGTACACTTCAACTATGACAGACAAAATGAGAAAGGTCCCATTTCAAGGTCCCGGAGTGGCCTAGACAGTCTCCAGATCAACCCCATAGAACATCTTTGGAGGGAGTTGAAAGTCCGTGTTGACCAGCAACAGCCCCAAAACATCACTGCTCTAGAGGAGATCTGCATGGAGGAATGGGTCAAAATACCAGCAACAGTGTGTGGAAACCTTGTGAAGACTTACAGAAAACGTTTGACCTCTGTCATTGCCAACAAAGGGTATATAACAAATTATTGAGATAAACTTTTGTTATTGACCAAATACTTATTTTCCACCATAATTTGCAAATAAATTCATTAAAAATCCTACAATGTGATTTTCTGGATTTTTTTTTCTCATTTTGTCTGTCATAGTTGAAGTGTACCTATGATGAAAATTACAGGCCTCTCATCTTTTTTAGTGGGATAACTTTCACAATTGGTGGCTGACTAAATACTTTTTTGCCCCACTGTATGTGTGTGTGTAATATATATATATATATTGGCCTCAAGTGCATTCAATTATTAGACACTGGGTTAATTTAATGTCTTCAATTTCCTATAAAAACTAATTTTGTGACCCTGAAACCATACCAGTTCTTTCTTCAATACAGTGTAGAGCAGCCACTCACTCCCTCTCTGTCTGTTGCCATCATTAATCCAGGCTGACCACATTTCATCCATTCCCATGTACTGGACTGTTTTTACGTCCGTAGCCATGAAGTGCTTTGAAAGGCCAGTAATGGCTCACAACACCATTATCCCAGAAACCATAGACCCACTCCAATTTGCATACCGCCCAAACAGATCCCACAGATGATGCAATCTCTATTGCACTCCACACTGCCTTTTACCACCTGGACAAAAGGAACACCTATGTGAGAATGCTGTTCATTGACTTTAGTTCAGTGTTCAACACTATGTTACCCTCAAAGCTCATCACCAAGCTAATTATCCTAGGACTAAACACCTCCCACTGCATCTGGATCCTGGACTTCCTGACAATCACAGTAAATGTCTTCACACCGGCTCACCTAAACCTGAGGTTAAATAAGATTGGATTCAGTGAGAGGACAATTCAAGGCCAGACCGCTACTTCTGCAGACCTATTTATTTATTTTACCAGGTAGGCAGGTTGAGAACAAGTTCTCATTTACAATTGCGACCTGGCCAAGATAAAGCAAAGCAGTTCGACACATACAACAACATAGAGTGGAGTAAAACAAACAGAATCAATAATACAATAGAAAAATAAGTCCATATACAATGTGAGCAAATGAGGTGAGATAAGGGAGGTAAAGGCAAAAAAGGCCATGGTGGCGAAGTAAATACAATATAGCAAGTAAAACACTGGAATAGTAGATTTGCAGTGGAAGAAAGCAAAGTAAAAATAGAAATAATGGGGTGCAAAGGAGCAAAAATAAATAAATAAATACAGTAGGGGAAGAGGTAGTTGTTTGGGCTAAATTATAGATGGGCTATGTACAGGTGCAGAAATCTGTGAGATGCTCTGACAGCTGGTGCTTAAAGCTAGTGAGGGAGATAAATGTTTCCAGTTTCAGAGATTTTTGTAGTTCGTTCCAGTCATTGGCAGCAGAGAACTGGAAGGAAAGGCATTTCGTTTTTACTTGTATTTAAGAGCAGTTGGAGGCCACGGAAGGAGAGCTGTATGGCATTGAAGCTCGTCTGGAGGGTTGTTAACACAGTGTCCAAAGAAGGGCCAGAAGTATACAGAATGGTGTCGTCTGCGTAGAGGTGGATCAGAGACTCACCAGCAGCAAGAGTGACATCATTGATGTATACAGAGAAGAGAGTCGGCCCAAGAATTTAACCCTGTGGCACCCCCATAGAGACTGCCAGAGGTCTAGACAACAGGCCCTCCGATTTGACACACTGAACTCTATCAGAGAAGAAGTTGGTGAACCAGGCGAGGCAATCATTTGAGAAACCAAGGCTATCGAGTCTGCCGCTGAGGATGTGGTTATTGACAGAGTCGAAAGCTTTGGCCAGGTCAATGAATACAGCTGCACAGTAATGTCTCTTATCGATGGTGGTTATGATGTAGTTTAGGACCTTGAGCGTGGCTGAGGTGCACCCATGACCAGCTCTGAAACCAGATTTCATAGTGGAGAAGGTACGGTGGGATTCAAAATGGTCGGTAATCTGTTTGTTAACTTGGCTTTCGAAGACCTTAGAAAGAAAGGGTCCAGATTGTCTAGCCCGGCTGATTTGTAGGGGTCCAGATTTTGCAAGTTGCTGTGGGGGGTGCAGCACTGTTGACCGGAGATAGGGGTAGCCAGGTGGAAAGCATGGCCAGCTACTGAAAAATGCTTATTGAAATTCTCAATTATAGTGGATTTATCAGTGGTGACAGAGTTTCCTATCCTCAAGAGGTGTTCTTATTCTCCATGGACTTTACAGTTTCCCAGAACTTCTTTGACTTTGTGTTGCTGGAAGCAAATTTCTGCTTGAAAAGCTAGCCTTGGCTTTTCTAACAACCTGTGTATATTGGTTTCTAACTTCCCTGAAAAGTTGCATATCACGGGGGCTGTTCGATGCTAATGCAGAACGCCATAGGATGTTTTGGTGTTGGTTAAGGGCAGTCAGGTCTGGAGAGAACCAAGGGCTATATCGATCTATATCTATATATATACCTAACTGAAGGTTGTGCAATGTTTTTGTGGGTTTGTTGTTCATCTCACTGTGGTGTTGTGGAAACAAGATGGTGAGACTAAAAGAAAAACTAAATGTATCTTGAAGAACAATTCATGGCTGCCAGTAGGACTACTAGCCTATGTTGACAAATGGAGACCCAGGCGCCTATTGCAGATTGATCAACTCTGCCCACTTCTCAGCTGTACACATCTGATGTACGTCGTTGGCATTTGGTGTCATGACGCAGAGGGTGGGTCGTGGGGAAGGGGAGGTAAATGTGAAAACAGAAAGGGCTGAAAACACCATGGAGGTTCATTTACAACACATTCCAGCCTATATTCAACACAAGTGTGCGCTTTCATGGATTTTATCTGGCTGTTCAGCACATTGGACAGGAACTGGGCCTGCCTCGGGCTATTTACATGCATTATGTCAAAGGATTTGGACAGAGATCCTCACAAGAACTCAGTGATAGACTTTCACCCTTCAGCTATGAGATATTTTATCTCACCCCACTTTCATGCACTGTATTTCTTTTCAATATGATGAAAAAAAATAATTCACTGGAACAGAAGGATTTGAAAACACACATATTTTTTTTTTTACAACTGACGTGAGCTTAATTCTTTAATTCTGAAAGATATGCCAACACTGGTAACCTCGTCCCCAGGCTCAATTAACACCGTACTGTATATAGAGCCTAGTAACACAGAGTTACAGTTGCATTAAATGTGACTATGAAAAATGAATGTATTACATTGACCATATTATGTATAAAATTGATTCAGAGTTCGGGCATATAAAGTTTAAATGTGAAAAATATTTCTAAGATGCGTACTTCGAGATTTTCCAAACGCACTTATTTGTTTAAATCACTTGCGCTGCCCGCTTTGAAGTCAACAATGTACAGTCGTGGCCAAAAGTTTTGAGAATGACACAAATATTAATTTTCACAGTCTGCTGCCTCAGTTTGTGTGATGGCTATTTTCATATACTCCAGAATGTTATGAAGAGTGATCAGATGAATTGCAAAGTCCCTCTTTGCCATGAAAATGAATTGAATCCCCAAAAAACATGTCCACTGCATTTCAGCCCTGCCACAAAAGGACCAGCTGCCATCATGTCAGTGATTCTCTCGTTAACACAGGAGTGTTGACGAGGACAAGGCTGAGGATCACTCTGTCATGCTCATTGAGTTCGAATAACAGACTGGAAGCTTTAAAAGGAGGGTGGTGCTGGGAATCATTGTTCTTCCTCTGTCAATCATGGTTACCTGCAAGGAAACACATGCCGTCATCATTGCTTTGCACAAAAAGGGCTTCACAGGCAAGGATATTGCTGCCAGTAAGATTGCACCTAAATCAACCATTTATCGGATCATCAAGAACTTCAAGGAGAGCGGTTCAATTGTTGTGAAGAAGGCTTCAGGGTGCCCAAGAAAGTCCAGCAAGCGCCAGGACCATCTCCTAAAGTTGATTCAGCTGCGGGATCGGGGAACCCCCAGTACAGAGCTTGCTCAGGAATGGCAGCAAGCAGGTGTGAGTGCATCTGCACGCACAGTGAGGCGAAGACTTTTGGAAGATGGCCTGGTGTCAAGAAGGGCATCAAAGAAGCCATTTCTCTCCAGGAAAAACATCAGGGACAGACTGATATTCTGCAAAAGGTACAGGGATTGGACTGCTGAGGACTGGGATAAAGTCATTTTCTCTGATGAATCCCCTTTCCGATTGTTTGGGGCATCCGGAAAAAAGCTTGTCCGGAGAAGACAAGGTGAGCGCTACCATCAGTCCTGTGTCATGCCAACAGTAAAGCATCCTGAGACCATTCATGTGCGGGGTTGCTTCTCAGCCAAGGGAGTGGGCTCACTCACAATTTTGCCTAAGAACACAGCCATGAATAAAGAATGGTACCAACACATCCTCCGAGGGAAACTTCTCCCAACCATCCAGGAACAGTTTGCTGACGAACAATGCCTTCTCCAAGCATGATGGAGCACCTTGCCATAAGGAAAAAGGGCGGCAGGGTAGCCTAGTGGTTAGAGCGTTGGACTAGTAACCAGAAGGTTGCAAGTTCAAATCCCCGAGCTGACAAGGTACAAATCTGTCGTTCAACCCCTGAACAGGCAGTTAACCCACTGTTCCTAGGACGTCATTGAAAATAAGAATTTGTTCTTAACTGACTTGCCTAGTTAAATAAAGGTACAATTTTTAAAAAGTGGCTTGGGGAACAAAACATCGATATTTTGGGTCCATGGCCAGGAAACTCCCCAGACCTTAATCCCATTGAGAACTTGTGGTCAATCCTCAAGAGGCGGGTGGACAAACAAAAACCCACAAATTCTGAACTCCAACTATTGATTATGCAAGAATGGGCTGCCATCAGTCAGGATGTGGCCCAGAAGTTAATTGACAGCATGCCAGGGCGGATTGCAGAAGTCTTGAAAAAGAAGGGTCAACACTGCAAATATTGACTCTTTGCATGAACTTCATGTAATTGTCAATAAAAGCCTTTGACACGTATGAAATGCTTGTAATTATACTTCAGTATTCCATAGTAACATCTGACAATAATATCTAAAGACACTGAAGCAGCAAACTTTGTGGAAATTTATATTGGTGTCACTCTCAAAACTTTTGGCCACGGCTGTACAGTAGGGGGGAGGTTCTAAGGGTTATGCTAGATGGTAATGGACTGCTAGATCAGACAATTAAAACCAGCAGTTGTTTCATCCAGTCCTGCCATAGGCTTTCATTCAAGTTCCATTCTGAGGCGTTGTAAAACCAGACGGTTCGACAAAGAAAGAGCCAGCTGGTGGACGAGATTAACACTGGTACTGACAAGATTTGAAACCTTTGAAATTCAAAGCCCATAACTGGACAGAAACATAATAGGACAAAAGGTCCAATGCTTGTTAAATTATTTCCCTTTTATACTCGATGGATTCCCTAAAATATGGGACCAAGCTGTTATTCCTGCAATTGCCACCATTTAAGACTAGACAAAGTTATGTACACACTTAATGCCAATCAACAGAAGAAAAACAATATTTAAATTATGCGTTTAGGGAAGCTACTTTTGTTTCATCAAAAGTTAACTTGTTGAGAACAGGATATGAATCATCAGAACCGTCGATTTTTCTTACAACTCAAGTGATGAGTGAGTTTTATAAAAACATTGTTTAATAAAAACATTGCTTGTTGCTTAGAAACAAATGAGCGGATTAGTGACAACTTGCCAGCTTAAAATATGGGCGCAACGTTTTTAAAATCTAAGTTGCTACCTTGCACAGGATGAATGGGGGAGATAGACATATGCAAAACGGATTGTCTTTAATTAGACCTGCTAAACTAAAATGTTAAACTTCTCTCCAGTGTTCAGGACTGTATCTGGGGCCTGGAGTCACCACATAGGAGACAACATCCTGTACGCCAGGGTTCTCCAACCTTTTCTAGCATGAGAGCTACTTATAAATTGGCAAATTATTTTCTTCCCCTCTCCACTGCAACTCTTCCCCAGGTTTTTCCTGTCAACACACCTGGTAAGATCTGTGTTTGTCCCCCACATTTCTCTTTTATATTTTCCCAAATTATGTTCTCAGTTACATTTTTGCTGGTTTTAGATGATACATTTGAAAAAACTAATTTTTAATTCGCTCTTAAAATGTAAATTGTTCATAGATAAAAAACAAAACAAAATAGGATGTTATGAGTCCATGTCAACACTTAAATTACATCTGAAAACAATTCTTTTTTTTAGGTCGGGAAGAAAACTAACACATTTCGATTTCTTTGTGTAATTCCCCTTTAATTGCTCATCTGGCCCTTTATTGCGCATCTAGCGAGAGAAGAATGTGTGTCTAATGTGCCGGTCTAGTGATGGCTCTGTACTGATACTCATTTCATGGCAAAGTTCGTAAATAACAAATAATACATACAAATGATATACTTCTGCCAGGTAAGCCTACTTTGTAGTTAACATTTAATTGAGAAGGTATTGAGGAAAGTATTTCTGTCAACCCACAAGACAGTTATCACATCAACTGGTTACACATGGAGTGAGACACATGGAGTGAGACAAATGCGTGCACCACACAAACAGACAGGCAATATTGCTGGAAATTAATTGGCACGTTTTGTGTTAGGTCTGGCTTGAAAGCCAATAGTGGCTAACTAGGGGTGGAATAATGTCAATGTTGCGTTGATTAGAATGGTAGCAGTTTGCAGTGAAACACATGATCATTGCATGTACTTTCAGAATTGTTTGGCGAGCTACTCATACGCGGGCTGCGAGCTACTGGTATTAATGGGAGTGCTGCTGTGTAAAACAGGGCTGTTATCTCTCACAGGCAGTGGAGCTGCTCCAGTCCAGACCCGGACTGCATAAATGGAGACCCTGGCTGGCCTGGCACCCACAGTTCATGGAAGACTCTGCTTTACTGTCCAGCCCTGCTGCTGTTGTCAGTGCCCACAACACACGCATAATGCCAGCCAGGCCTGTAACGCTACACCTGAATGGCCAATAGGAATCATCTGGCCCCTGTGGCAATATATTCACACAGACATGGCTTTGTTGCTAATTTTAGACTCTGGACTGGACTCCATGTGCAAAAGCAACAGTGTGATTATTTTGTGTCATGGTTCAGTGAAAGGAAATGGTAATCATGAGGGCTTACGTATTGGAACCAGAAGAAGATGAAATTGGAACCAGTCCATTACCATGCTGAAATTCAAGAGGCAGGGAGCGGCCTGCAGCTACAGTACAGCAGGCTGACTCTACACAAGCTACGCAGGTAGTAATGGTGAGTGAAGACACAGCCTTACTTGTGGAATCTTCCTGACCTATCCTCGTTGTCCGCATAGAGGAACATTTTTAAGGCATAGTTTTCGATGTGTGCATTGCCGACAACTTCATGGGTGATTGAGTCACTGTCAGTCAGCTCCATCTTCATCTGAAAAACACAACAGCGTCAAATCACACAATTATGTCCTGCGGGCAGGCACATCCAAACTGAAAAACCACAGGCTCTCAGCGGCAAACATTTTTCAAAAGGCAAATCAAATCAATACAGAGTAGTTTGGAAACACACATTCACTACTTTTTCAGATCTTAGAGTGCATTCAGAAAGGTTTCACAACCCTGGACTTTTTCCCACATTTTGTTGTGTTACAGCCCGAATTTAATCTAGATTAAATTGAGATTATTTGTCAATGGCCTACACACAATACCCCATAAATGTCAAAGTGGAATTACGTTTTTCAAATATTTTGTAAATGAATTAAAACATTGAAAGTATTCAACCCCTTTGTTATGGCAAGTCTATATACGTTCAGGGGTAAAAATGTACTTCAGTCACATAATAAATTGCATGTTTAACATGATTTTTGAATGACAACCTCATCTCCGTACCCCACATACACAACTATTTGTAAGGAGCCTCAGTCGAGCAGTGAATTTCAAACACAGATTCAACCACTAAGACTCTTGGAGCATGGTGATGTTATTAATTACACTTTGGATGGTGCATCAATTCACCCAGTCACTACAAAGATACAGGCGTCCTTCCCAACTCAGGTGCCGAAGAGGAAGGAAACTGCTCAGGGACTTCACCATGAGTTAAGAGTTTAATGATTGTGATAGGAGAAAACTGAGGATGGATCAACAACATTGTAGTTACTCCACAATACTAACCTAATTGAAAGAATAAAAAGGAAGCCTGTAAAGAATATAAATATTCCTAAAAATGCATCCGGTTTGCAACAAGGCACTAAAGTAACACTGCAAAAAATGTGTCAAAGCAATTAACTTTTTGTCCTGAATACAAAGTTTGGGGCAAATCCAATACAAGGTATTTCTGAGGACCACTATATATTTTCAAGCATAGTGGTGGCTGCATCATGTTATGGGTACATTTGTCATCGTTAAGGACTGGGTAGTGTTACAGGATAAAAAAAAGAAACGGAATGGAGCTAAGCACAAGCAAAATTCTAGAGGAAAACATGGTTGTCTTCTTTTCATCAGACACTGGGAGATTAATTCACCCTTTAACAATAACCTAAAACACAAGGCCAAATCTACACTGGTGTCGCTTACCAATACAACATTTAATGTTTTTACTTAACTCTGCTTGAAAATGTATGGAAAGACCTGAATATGGTTGTCTAGCAATGATCAATATCCAATTTATTAGAGCTTGAATGATTTTGAAAATATATATATTTTTAAAGGGCCAATGTTGCACAATCCAGGTGTGGAAAGTTCTTAGAGACTTACCCAGAAAGACTCACTGATGTAATCACTGCCAAAGGTGCTTTTACAACGTATTGAATCAGAGGTGTGAATACTTATGTCAATTAGATATTTCATTCTCAAATTTACAAACATTTCTAAAAACACGTTTTTCACTTTTTCATTATGGGGTGTGTAGATGGTTGAGAAAGAATCAATCCATTTTGAGTTGAGGCTGTAACAACAAAATGTGGAATAAATCAAGGGGTATGAATACTTTCTGAAGGCACTGTAAATCTTTCAACTGACACAAAGTGCTCCTCCTAGATTCCTGGATGCTGAACAGCACACACAGACGCAGTGCATACATAAAGGGAGCCTGTGTACTGTTCTGTGCATGGACCGTGTGACAAATCTGCGATGGCTGTGTTTTTTTCCTGAGAAGTGAGGCTTTCCATGTGTGACTCATTGATTCCTGGGATGCAGCAGAGAGCACACACTTTAATTCCACTCCAGAACACTCTTGTAATTAATAGAGTATAGCATGGTGGGGCGGAGGGTCTCTGGAGACGCACCAACAGATAATAACATGGACAATAACCAAGGGATGGTTTTACCGCACTCATTTCAACAACGCTGGACAATAAACCTTGTACAGAAGACCACTACTAAACCACTGACCAAAAGGACATTGGATTTCACCGGAAACATCAAAGCCACTGGCACTTAACTTTATTACACCTCTCTTACATGGCAATGAGTCATCTATGACAATACCAGTGACTTTAAAACTTAAGTCATTCTTCTCGACCCGAATTGTGATTGGGTAGTGTTGTTAAGTTGATTTTGCCTTCATCCTTATATGTTCAACCCGTTTGCCCCTGACAAATTAAATGATTTCTGTGTCTTAATGCTATTGTGTCTTAATGGTTTGTCGTGGCCAGTGCCCAAAAATACATCCGCAAAGCTCACTTACTGCAGCAGAGGCAGCTGCTCTCTGAGATGTTACAGTCTGCTAGAGAGCGTCAGGTTTCCTTGTAAAATCAGTAAAGCAAATAATACTGGTTACATTTCAACAGGTGGACTCTGCTCTTCTGAATGGACGTACTGTTCACGTTTTAATGAAATCTCAACCTATCCTTAAGGCAATACACAGCACAGTACATCACTTGTGCTAAAGTGTAGCGGAGGACTTTAAAACAAACTTGGAAGGAAGCATGCCGACTTTATAGAAAGAAGAGTCAAGGATCAAACTCCTAATTGAATCAAAGGATTCTTTTTGGATCACACCAGTCCTCTGGGTTCTCTAGAAATCCATGTGGTACTAAAACAGCTTTGAAAAACACAATTTCAGGACGATATTTCCATGAAGGGCCGTTTCTTCTTTGATGGTTTGAGTGACATGTCTTTCTTGCAGCCCTTTTCAGGTGTCTTAAAGCAACCCTAACAGACCAGAGCTAGACCTATTGACAATCCTGTAGGGGACTTTAGGAGAACAAAAACAAAATGGCCAGTGCATTGGGCATGCAATGTTGAAGACGCCCAATGCTGCGATCAGGAAAACAACAACAGCCGTTTCCATGAAACCGATGCCCATTAGTGTATAGCCTAACTACTGGCAATATCTTCCACCAGACCTTTCTTGCCTAATCCACTGCTCTAAGAAAGCTAATTAAACGATGCAGAGAACGAGCCAAGATTGCGTCTACCCCGGCCCAAACAGCAATCAGCAGCCTGAGCGATGGCACTCAGCCAGCCATACTGGTCAATATGCCGAGGGCTGGGCTGCGGGCACGATTAAGCTTTTCAATGCCAGAACAAAATACAGATTGTCATCTTAATTATCCATTCTCTGCACAAAATAACAATAATTGGTTGTTTGTTTACCTAGAAACGTGTGGCTTTAGTGGAAATTAAACGGTCATTTGGTGAAATTAGAAAGTTCCACATGGTGTGGTGTAAGATTTTTGTTTCTTCAGTTTCATACCCTGCATTCACTTCTGGAATGGAATGGAAGTCTTCCTTACTCATTTTCCCATGATTAGAGAGGAAAAATAAAACAATGGTTCCACATTCACTTCCAGAAATATCATACAAGACGCAAGACAAGTTTTACAATCTGTACCGAGTCCATATTGACCTAATTTGCGATAGTGGGTTAAAAGTTAAACGTGTATTTCATAGGTTTCTTCACCACCTTTTTAAAAGCCCTTCAGACCGGATGTATCCACTGGGGCTGGCTAAGACATCCTGTTGCTGTGACATGTAATGAATCTTACTACAGCAACAGTAAAACCCGGCTCGGGGGACAAGAACATCCCAGGGCTTTCTTTAATTGGTTCCAAAATGTCAATAAAAATCCCTGGGCACAGGAGCAAACAGCATCCTGAGGTTGCTTCCTGCTCCCCATTTTCGAGGAACACCATAAAACCCTGTCTTTTGAACTCTGATGTGAATACAGTGCTCTCAAAACATTGGGGTCACCACAGTTCTCAAAGGAAACCATTTTACAAGATAAAATAGATGTTCAGAAATTGCCATTTTTTTTCACAATTACACAAATAGATGATATAACGGTTCATTTTTACATGAGAATGTATTGGTTATTATTGGAGCTTCTTTTCCACGACATCTAACAAACGTTCCTCAATGAAGGATACACATATCAAAGAGTGAATGTTTGACAGAGAATAGTTAAAGAAAACATTAATCGTCATGTGCCAAATCTTAGTTTTCATGCGACTCGACCACCTATGGCGCATTAAAACCTTTTTAGAAAATCTCTAGGAAAATATATGGTGATCTGGTCTTACATTAAAATGCAGAGCTTGAAACTTCAAGTAGATATTACAGATTTTTCATTACGTTTCACAATTCCACTCAAAGGATTTCTGAAGGAATTCATTGTTCAAAACATACAGTGCACTCGGAAACTATTCAGACCCAATGACATTTTCCACATTTTGTTACATTACAGCCTTATTCTAAAATTGATTAAATATTTCCCCCTCCCCCCTCAATCTACACACAATACCCCATAATGACAAAGCAAAAACAGTTCTTAAGAATTCTTTGCAAATGTGATATTTCCATTTTCTTATATATATATAAATATTCAGACCCTTTACTCAGTACTTTGTTGAAGCACTTCTGGCAGCGATTACAGCCTCGAGTCTTCTTGGGTAGGACGCGATAAGCTTGGCACACCTGTATTTGTGGAGTTTCTCCCATTCTTCTCTGCAGATCCTCTCAAGCGCTGTCAGGTTGGATGTGGAGCGTCGCGGTACAGCTATTTTCAGGTCTCCCCAAAGATGTTCGACCGGGTTTAAGTCCGGGCCCTGGCTGGGCCACTCAAGGACATTGAGACTTGTCCCGAAGCCCCTCCTATTTTGTCTTGGCTGTGTGCTTAGGGTCGTTGTCCTGCAGGAAGGTAAACCTTCGACCCAGTCTGAGGTCATGAGTGCTCTGGAGCAGGTTTTCATCAATGATCACTCTGTACATTGTTCCGTTCATCTTTCCCTCATTCCTGACTAGTCTCCCAGTCCCTGCCACTGAAAATTATCCCCACAGCATGATACTGCCCCCACTATGCTTCACTGTAGTGATGGTGCCAGGTTTCCTCCAGACGTGACATTCAGGCCAAAAATTAAATCTTGGTTTCATCAGGCCAGAGAACCTTGCTTCCAGAGTATTTAGGTGCCCTTGGCAAACTCCAAGCGGGCTGTCTTGTGCCTTTTTCAGAGGAGTGGCTCCTGTCTGGCCACTCTACCATAAAGGCCCGATTGGTGGAGTGGTTGGAGGGTTCTCCCATCTTCACAGAGGAACTCTCCAGCTCTGTCAGAGTGACCATCGAGTTCTTGGTCATTTCCCTGACCAAGGCCCTTCTCCCCTGATTGCTCAGTTTTGCCGGGCGGCCAGCTCTAGGAAGTCTTGGTGGTTTGTTCTGGGGACCTTCAATGCTGCAGAAATGTTTTGGTACCCTTCCCCAGATATGTGCCTCAACACAATACTGTCTCGGAGCTCTATGGACAATTCCTTCGACCTCATGGCTTGATTTTTGTTCTGACATGCACTGTCAACTGTGAGACCTTATATAGACAGGTGTGTGCCTTTCCAAATCATGTCCAATCAATAGAATTTACCACAGGTGGACACCAATAGAGTTGTAGAAACATCTCAAGGATGATCAATTGAAACAGGATGCATCTGAGCTCAATTGAGTCTCATAACAAAGGGTCTGAATACTTATGTAAATAAGGTATTTGTTGTTTTTTAATATACACACACATTGCAAAAAATGTCTAAAAACCTGTTTTAGCCCTGTCATTATGGGGTATTGTGAGTAGATTGATGAGGAAAAAAATCAATAATCTATTGTAAATTCCATAAACTTTGACTAAATGCGTTAGCAGACTCTCAAATTCCAAATTGTCCTTGGATAACTTTAAAAAGTTTACCTAATCAAATTGCGAGCTACATTATTTATTTTAGAGAGATGTAAATACCTGATGGAAAAGCTAAATCATAACTGCTCGACATTTGGCATCTGAAATAAAACATTTGGCATTCACCTTTTGACAACATTGCGAATGTGAATCAAGGAATTCATCCTCAAATTGGATTATACAGCAATGACTGTACATTACAAATGTTAGGTTGAATCAAAAAATATCTCACTCCTATAATTGAAAATGATGAGGTGCGGACATTTCAATCATGTCTGCAGAACTCACAACCATGGGAGGCTGCCACTCTGCCGTTAATGGCCTTTTTGTGAGGCAGTGCCATAATCCACTTCTGAGGGGAAATTGAATCTGCTAGAAGGCCTCTGTCCCTGACTCGCTTTGGAAAAAAAGTAAAATGCCATTAATCCTAAAGAGCTCTTAGCAGCCAGGATGGGTTTGAAGATATTCATTACTGGAGTTCCCGAACAGACATAAGTGGTGTGATAAGTTTTACTTTGTGGATATTTGTACAGAGTTGAGGAACTAGATAGCATTATCCATCTAGCCTACCTCACATTCTAGTGTTTAGTGCATTATGACATCTGACCGAAAATCTATTAAATCAACTAATAATAATGTGAATACAATGTGACAATAGTAGATAGACTTGTTATATTGTGAGCAAACCTGTTTAAAACATTGCCATGTGTAGGCTGGCTGATATCTTACCGTTTCTAACTGGTCCATCAGTTTCACAAGAAACTTCCGACATTCTGGGGTTTTGCTGTCCAGTTTCATTCCCGTCTGCATGGCATAAAGCCGACCTGACAGAGAAGGAAACAGGTATCACTATTTAATCTCAGAGCAATGAGTCAGTGGTGACGTTTCACTGAAAATGTTTCTACAATATCAAAATGTCAAAACCCTCTGGTTCCCAGATCTGATCATCTTTAAAACACCAAGTTGATATGGTAAGAGCAAAAGTGGACTGGGTACATTGTTCTGTATGTTATGTGGAGGAAATCAAAAATGTGTTTTTGCGTTCACGATGTCTTTCAAATTAAAGTACCCTAATAATTTGTCCAGCATGCAGTCTGAGAACCTCTAGAAATAGGCCTTACTAGTTTCTTAAAACTTGAGCCTTACTTGATTATTTTCACATTCCTCTGTTAGTTATGACACTCACTTTGGGTGAAATTATTCATCCTCTCAACAGTGCAAGTCTGTGAAAGAGGCTGTGTAAATATTAGCATTATTGCGGTTGTCTCCTTAGCATTGTACCACTGAGCACATAACAGCCTGGATACACAGTCTTGGCTCTCATGTTTTTAAAAACACACTGTCCGTCCACCCTCTCCTCCATGTTGCCAGATCCTTGCATGCTTCAATTGTATGCATCCAGACTCTGGACCATTAGCGCCCTTCTCTCAGTTTTCAGAGATTTAAAACATGCGCACACCCAGACATCTGGTGAGGGATAGTCCCATGAGCCTTAACGTCTTCGCTGTGTGCAACTTTTGGAAGCACACTGAATGTTTGAGACGTCACTGCCAAGTCCAACAACTCTGGGCTTACAGCTGTTTCGAGTGCTGCAGTTTCCAACCAACAAAAGAAAATACTTATTTTCCACCATAATTTGCAAATAAATTCATTAAAAATCCTACAATGTGATTTTCTGGATTTTTTCTCTCTCATTTTGTCCGTCATAGTTGAAGTGTACCTATGATGAAAATTACAGGCCTCTCTCATCTTTTTAAGTGGGAGAACTTGCACAATTGGTGGCTGACTAAATACTTTTTTGCCCCACTGTATGTAGGCTGTAGAACAATAATACAAAACAAGTATAACCAGGAAAAGGTAGAAGAAAAAGCAGTATACTGACTGTTTTGAATGGTAGTCTAGAGCCTGAGGTGAGGCTCGGAGTCCCTGAAGGACTTCAGTCAGAGCCTTAATAATGTGCTGTCTCCAACCGGGACAGAACAACAAATCGCGCCAGCTGTAGTTCAAAGTCATTAGCTAGACAAAGGCAGGCATGTGGACTCTGCTTACCCAGAACCCATGTAGGTGTCCTCCTCTCTAATGAAGATAACACCTTTCACCACCCACACATTGGCAATTTAAATGCACACAGGTTGATGGATGCTGCTGTCCCTAAGGAAATTAAAAGGTGAGCCACTAGAACAGCTTGTAGCCTATAGCCTGTCTAGCCAAGGAACATGGAACAAGGATCTGCCATTCTTCAAAGAGTGACCATGCAATTTGCTAAGCAGATCATAGAATAGGCTACACCAAACCATGAACAAGCACAATATTTCAGCGAATGTTTGTTACCAAAATGACAATGTAAAGTACCATATTTTATTGAGCTCGTCAGTAAGACCAGTGATGCACTTGTCATTCTGAAGTTTTGCCAACTGTCTTTGCCTCAAATGCAACAGGCTTCTATAGACCTGCCTGTGAGCTGAAGAGGACAGAAAGTAGGCAAGCCAACATCAGCTTCCATTTCAGCAGCACATCAAGACTAAATCAGCAAGTCACATTTCCAATCATTACATTGTAAAACGCGGTGATTCCCAGCAGAAAAGAAAAAGCAAATATGCCCAGCTGGGAGTGCTCTAAGTAAGGCAAAAATACAGTGGGTTAATTTAAATAAAGGCACCGGTCTTTGACACAAGGCTGCTCTCAGTATGAAGCCTATGAGTGGGAAATGTTTTATGTTTCACTGTAAATGTCAATGTTTACAGACCAAGGAATGCGGTAATCATTCTTGTCCAGATCAACAGTGATGGGTATGAGGCAGTAACAGACAGCAGACAGTGCATTTGGAAAGTATTCAGACCTTCACATTTTGTTACGTTACAGCCTTGTTCTAAAATGGATTAAATACATTTTTTCCCTCATCAATCTACCCACATTACCCAAAAAGGACAAAGTGAAAACAGTTTTTTGTAAAAAAAACAACAAAAAAACTTATTACCTTACCTTATTTACATAAGTATTCTGACCCCCTTTTTTTTAATGAGACTCGAAATTGAGCTCTGGTGCACTGTGTTTCCATTGATCATCCTTGACATGTTTATACAACATGGAGTCCACCTGTCGTAAATTAAATTGATTGAACATGATTTGGAAAGGCACACACCTGTCTATATAAGGTCCCACAGTTGACAGTGCATGTCACAGCAAAAACCAAGCCATGAGGTCGAAGGAATTGTCCGTAGAGCACAGAGACAGGATTGTGTCGAGGCACAGATTAGGGGAAGGGTACCAAAAAATTTCTGCAGCATTGAAGGTCCCCAAAACACAGTGGCCATCATTCTTAAATGGAAGAAGTTTGGAATCACCAAGACTCTTCCTAGAGCTGGCCGCCTGGCCAAACTGAGCAATCAAGGGAGAAGGGCCTTGGTCAGGGAGGTGACCAAAAACCCGATAGTCACTCTGACAGAGCTCCAGAGTTCTTCTGTGGAGATGGGAGAACCTCCCAGAATGACAACCACCTCTGCAGCACTCCACCAATCATGGTAGAGTGGCCAGACGGAAGCTACTCCTCAGTAAAAGGCACATGACAGCCCGCTAGGAGTTTGCCAAAAGGCACCAAAAGGACTCTCAGACCATGAGAAACAAGATGATCTGTTCTGATGAAACGAACACTTTGGCCTGAATGCCAAGCATCACGTCTGGAGGAAACCTGGCCCTATCCCTAGGATGAAGCATGCTGATGGGATGTTTTTCAGCGGTAGAGACTGCAAGACTAGTCAGGATCGAGGGACAGATGAATGGAGCAAAGTACAGAGAGATCCTTGATGATAACTTGCTCCAGAGCGCTCAGGACCTCAGACTGGGGCGAAGGTTCATCTTCCAACAAGACAATGACCCTAAGCAAACAGCCAAGACAACGCAGGAGTGGCTTGGGTACAAGTCTCTACATTTAACATTTACATTTAAGTCATTTAGCAGACGCTCTTATCCAGAGCGACTTACAAATTGGTGCTTTCACCTTATGACATCCAGTGGAACAGCCACTTTACAATAGTGCATCTAAGTCTTTTAAGGGGGGGGGGGGGGTGAGAAGGATTACTTTATCCTATCCTAGGTATTCCTTAAAGAGGTGGGGTTTCAGGTGTCTCCGGAAGGTGGTGATTGACTCCGCTGTCCTGGCGTCGTGAGGGAGTTTGTTCCACCATTGGGGGGGCCAGAGCAGCGAACAGTTTTGACTGGGCTGAGCGGGAACTGTACTTCCTCAGTGGTAGGGAGGCGAGCAGGCCAGAGGTGGATGAACGCAGTGCCCTTGTTTGGGTGTAGGGCCTGATCAGAGCCTGGAGGTACTGAGGTGCCGTTCCCCTCACAGCTCCGTAGGCAAGCACCATGGTCTTGTAGCGGATGCGAGCTTCAACTGGAAGCCAGTGGAGAGAGCGGAGGAGCGGGGTGACGTGAGAGAACTTGGGAAGGTTGAACACCAGACGGGCTGCGGCGTTCTGGATGAGTTGTAGGGGTTTAATGGCACATGCAGGGAGCCCAGCCAACAGCGAGTTGCAGTAATCCAGACGGGAGATGACAAGTGCCTGGATTAGGACCTGCGCCGCTTCCTGTGTGAGGCAGGGTCGTACTCTGCGGATGTTGTAGAGCATGAACCTACAGGAACGGGCCACCGCCTTGATGTTAGTTGAGAACGACAGGGTGTTGTCCAGGATCACGCCAAGGTTCTTAGCGCTCTGGGAGGAGGACACGATGGAGTTGTCAACCGTGATGGCAAGATCATGGAACGGGCAGTCCTTCCCCGGGAGGAAGAGCAGCTCCGTCTTGCCGAGGTTCAGCTTGAGGTGGTGATCCGTCATCCACACTGATATGTCTGCCAGACATGCAGAGATGCGATTCGCCACCTGGTCATCAGAGGGGAAAGGAGAAGATTAATTGTGTGTCGTCTGCATAGCAATGATAGGAGAGACCATGTGAGGTTATGACAGAGCCAAGTGACTTGGTGTATAGCGAGAATAGGAGAGGGCCTAGAACAGAGCCCTGGGGGACACCAGTGGTGAGAGCGCGTGGTGAGGAGACAGATTCTCGCCACGCCACCTGGTAGGAGCGACCTGTCAGGTAGGACGCAATCCAAGCATGGGCCGCGCCGGAGATGCCCAACTCGGAGAGGGTGGAGAGGAGGATCTGATGGTTCACAGTATCGAAGGCAGCCGATAGGTCTAGAAGGATGAGAGCAGAGGAGAGAGAGTTAGCTTTAGCAGTGCGGAGTGCCTCCGTGATACAGAGAAGAGCAGTCTCAGTTGAATGACTAGTCTTGAAACCTGACTGATTTGGATCAAGAAGGTCATTCTGAGAGAGATAGCGGGAGAGCTGGACAAGGACGGCACGTTCAAGAGTTTTGGAGAGAAAAGAAAGAAGGGATACTGGTCTGTAGTTGTTGACATCGGAGGGATCGAGTGTAGGTTTTTCAGAAGGGGTGCAACTCTCGCTCTCTTGAAGACGGAAGGGACGTAGCCAGCGGTCAGGGATGAGTTGATGAGTGAGGTGAGGTAAGGAGAAGGTCTCCGGAAATGGTCTGGAGAAGAGAGGAGGGGATAGGGTCAAGCGGGCAGGTTGTTGGGCGGCCGGCCGTCACAAGACGCGAGATTTCATCTGGAGAGAGAGGGGAGAAAGAGGTCAGAGCACAGGGTAGGGCAGTGTGAGCAGAACCAGCGGTGTCGTTTGACTTAGCAAACGAGGATCGGATGTCGTCGACCTTCTTTTCAAAATGGTTGACGAAGTCATCTGCAGAGAGGGAGGAGGGGGAGGGGGAGGGGGAGGAGGATTCAGGAGGGAGGAGAAGGTGGCAAAGAGCTTCCTAGGGTTAGAGGCAGATGCTTGGAATTTAGAGTGGTAGAAAGTGGCTTTAGCAGCAGAGAGAGAAGAGGAAAATGTAGAGAGGAGGGAGTGAAAGGATGCCAGGTCCGCAGGGGAGGCGAGTTTTCCTCCATTTCCGCTCGGCTGCCCGGAGCCCTGTTCTGTGAGCTCGCAATGAGTCGTCGAGCCACGGAGCGGGAGGGGAGGACCGAGCCGGCCTGGAGGATAGGGGACATAGAGAGTCAAAGGATGCAGAAAGGGAGGAGAGGAGGGTTGAGGAGGCAGAATCAGGAGATAGGTTGGAGAAGGTTTGAGCAGAGGGAAGAGATGATAGGATGGAAGAGGAGAGAGTAGGGGGGGAGAGAGAGCGAAGGTTGGGACGGCGCGATACCATCCAGTAGGGGCAGTGTGGGAAGTGTTGGATGAGAGCGAGAGGGAAAAGGATACAAGGTAGTGGTCGGAGACTTGGAGGAGTTGCAATGAGGTTAGTGGAAGAACAGCATCTAGTAAAGATGAGGTCGAGCGTATTGCCTGCCTTGTGAGTGGGGGGAAGGTGAGAGGGTGAGGTCAAAAGAGGAGAGGAGTGGAAAGAAGGAGGCAGAGAGGAATGAGTCAAAGGTAGACGTGGGGAGGTTAAAGTCGCCCAGAACTGTGAGAGGTGAGCCGTCCTCAGGAAAGGAGCTTATCAAGGCATCAAGCTCATTGATGAACTCTCCGAGGAACCTGGAGGGCGATAAATGATAAGGATGTTAAGCTTGAAAGGGCTGGTAACTGTGACAGCATGGAATTCAAAGGAGGCGATAGACAGATGGGTAAGGGGAGAAAGAGAGAATGACCACTTGGGAGAGATGAGGATCCCGGGTGCCACCACCCCGCTGACCAGAAGCTCTCGGGGTGTGCGAGAACACGTGGGCGGACGAAGAGAGAGCAGTAGGAGTAGCGGTGTTGTCTGTGGTGATCCATGTTTCCGTCAGTGCCAAGAAGTCGAGGGACTGGAGGGAGGCATAGGCTGAGATGAACTCTGCCTTGTTGGCCGCAGATCGGCAGTTCAGAGGCTACCGGAGACCTGGAACTCCACGTGGGTCGTGCGCGCTGGGACCACCAGATTAGGGTGGCCGCGGCCACGCGGGTGGAGCGTTTGTATGGTCTGTGCAGAGAGGAGAGAACAGGGATAGACAGACACATAGTTGACAGGCTAGAGAAGAGGCTACGCTAATGCAAAGGAGATTGGAATGACAAGTGGACTACACGTCTCGAATGTTCAGAAAGTTAAGCTTACGTAGCAAGAATCTAATTGACTAAAATGATTAAAATGATACAGTACTGCTGAGGTAGGCTAGCTGGCAGTGGCTGCGTTGTTGACTTTGTAGGCTAGCTGGCAGTGGCTGCGTTGTTGACACTACACTAATCAAGTCGTTCCGTTGAGTGTAAAGTTTCTACAATGCTGCTATTCGGGGCTAGCTGGCTAGCTAGCAGTGTTGATTACGTTACGTTGCGTTAAAAGAACGACAATAGCTGGCTAGCTAACCTAGAAAATCGCTCTAGACTACACAATTATCTTTGAAACAAAGACGGCTATGTAGCTAGCTATGTAGCTAGCTACGATCAAACAAATCACACCGTTGGGACTGTAATGAAATGAAATGAAAAATGTGATACTACCTGTGGAGCGAAGCGAAATGCGACCGGGTTGTTGAGTGCGGAAGTTCTGTTCGGTAGACTTTGGCTAGCTGTTGGCTAGCTAGCAGTGTCTCCTACGTTAAGGACGACAAATAGCTGGCTAGCTAACCTCGGTAAATTAAGATAATCACTCTAAAACAGGGGTGTCAAAGTCAAATGGACGGAGGGCCAAATAAAAAAATCAGCTACAAGACGAGGGCCGGACTGTTCGAATGTTCATTGAAAAATTTTTAAATGACGCATATAGTCTAGTGAACCTAATTGAACCTACTGAAAACCTAACAAATATATTACAATATGATCAGATAAATAAAGCAATATTTTCTTATGGCTCTGTCAGTAATCTTTAATTTTCAACAGACACAAAAGACAAATTTCCTTTATATAAATATCCCCATAACATGAACATTAAATGAAAGAAACCGGTATTCAAGGCACCATCAGTAGACTATATTTTCTATTTTAGCAAAAGTGGGCTAAATTTACTTCAAAGAAAAAAACAATAATAGCAATTTTCTATCATCCACTCAACTGAAATATTTTTAAAATATAATTGGATTGAAATACAAAAAAATAAAGTGCAAAAATCTATTAATCAAAAACAACACTTTGTTTAAGGAGAAGTAACATGCAGTGAAAAACAAATATTAAATTTTAACTTTTAAAATTGAACTGAGTAAAAACTCTAAATATGTGATTGCACAGTAATGTTCACTTGTTTGAGGTTGAGGGTGATACTTGGTGGTGTCCCATCTTTTCCACAAGTTCATCAAGTTCGGGTAAGGCTCTGAGCTGAAGAAATCCTCAGAATTAGTGGAGGTGTCAGCAGTAAGTCGACTTCTGTGTGATGTTTTGTTCAGGTTCATCAAAGAAAACAGTTGTTCACACAGGTATGTGCTGCCAAACATAGAAACGTTTGAGCAGCCTGGACAGCTGGGGCATTGTGCCGGGGGAGGAAACGGGTAATCCGCAGCACCCAATATTTTGCCCCTCAGTGCATCATTGCATTGTCAAAACTCCATTTGGAGGTTTGGTGGTGAGCTTTCACGTCAACAGCAAATGGGTTACCGAGCAGTTCCAACCTGCTTTTTGTGCTTCAAAGTCAGCAAATCGGCGTCGAAAGTCATGCAAGCATACCTATTTTATCAGCCAACTGTGTGCTACTGGTAGAGAGCTTCTCTTTCATGGTCTGGCAGCTGGGAAAGTGGCTCAAATTTTCTTTCCGCATCTGCGTCTCCCACAGAGTCAGTTTGGTTTTAAATGCCTTCACTGTACTGTACATATCAGAGATGACACGATCCCGACCCTGCAGCTGCAAGATTTATTGCATTCAGATGACTCGTCTCACACAGAAAAGCCATTTCACACAGAAACACTCGGAGTTGTGTTGTGTCTTTCCCTTTGCTGTCCAAGAACAGACAAATCTCCTCAATGATAAGCTGTCAGCTCAGCTCATCTTTGAAGCACCTGTTCGAGTTTTTCCTGGCAGCTGGCTGATGCTCATTGACAGCAGCTCCATTTTCAAACCTTCTGGTGTGATACAATGATAAGCTGTCAGCTCTTGGTTTGAATCTTCGCCACCATGCTCCTGTGTCCGTGCTCCGTCGGTTGTCAAAACGAGTTTTTCAAAGGCAGCTCCATCTCATTTACCAATGCCATTGTAAAACCAAAAACTCCTCTGCGGTTAAACTGGGCAATGTCAGAAACACAGCCAAGGAATATGCAATAAAATCTTTTCCCTTTTTCACAAGCTGCTCTTTTAGATTGATGGACAACTGGTCTCTAAACTCACAGTTGCCTTTCTGGGCAATTATCTAAACTTTAATCATGCAGTTTTGATGAAATCCCCCCTCCGTAAATGGCGGGCTGAGCGATCTCTTCTGCCAAAATAAAAGACAACTATGGCTTTTTAGCCTGCGAGATTTGGGCCTCGTTTTAACACTTTGTTACACTAATCAAAGTCGCTCAGTTGAGTGTGATAGTTACTATCCAGTGCTACGTTAATTTTACTGTGAGACGGTGAACGTTTGCGTAGCTGGCTAGCTGCTGGTTCTAATAATAAATCAAGATCATCCCAGATAGGAGCCTTGACTGACATATGTGCTCTAAAACTACACACACTCTAAACTACAAATTATCGATAATTACGCAATTATCAGTTGAGTTTGATACAAAGACGTTTGCTAGCTGTAGCTAGCGATAAAGAAGAAATTGCTAAGATTAGACAAATCAAACCGTTGTACTATAATGAAATGTAATGAAAAGTTATACAACCTGCAGACCGAAGCGCGGATGCGACCGCTCAAATGTCCTTGAGTGGCCCAGCCAGAGCCCGGACATGAACCCGATCGAACATCTCTGGAAAACCTGAAAATAGCTGTGCAGAGACGCTCCACATCCAACCTGACAGGGCTCGAGAGGATCTACAGAGAAGAATGGGAGAAACTCACCAAGTACAGGTGTGCCAAACTTGTAGCGTCCTACACAAGAAGAATCAAGGCTGTAATCGCTTCCAAAGGTGCTTCAACAAAATACTGAGTAAAAGGTCTGAATACTTTTATTTAACTAGGCAAATGTGATATTTCAGTTTTTTATTTTTTATTTTATGTATGCATTTGCAAACACCTGTTTCTGCTTTGTCATTATGGGGTATGATGTGTAGATTGATGAGGGGAAAACAATATTTTATCAATTTTAGAATAAGGCTGTAATGTAACAAAAAGTGAAGAGGTCTGAATTCTTTCCGAATGCACTGCAAGTCTGTTTCAATGATAAATTATGCCATCTAGGCTAAATCCCGCATTCAAGGCAGCTATATAATAACGCGGCCTAAGAGTGCGAAAATACATATATTTCTTTGTTTGTCAAGTTTCTGACAGCAGTAGCCCACCTGGAATGCCATCATAGTGTATGGCGTGGCTGAATGCTGCTGCATTAAAAATTAACAAGGAAAAGCCTGGGGCTGGAACCAAAATGCCAGACTGGGCCTGTTAAATGGTTATCTCCATCTCTCCAACGATAACACGGACTCAATTCAAATGTCAATCGAACATCAAACCCCGGAGGGACACGGGTTAAGGTCACCAACTTATGAGACAGAAGCAGAACATAATAATACAGTCACTACTTTAGGGTTCAATTTGATTCTATTCAGTTCAGTTTAGATAGACACTATTTCATATGCTCCCCATAATTACATGTATTGTTAATAGGCTTCACCCTCTATCATCTATCAAAACAAAGCATGTAAAAAACAAAAAAAACAGGAGAATATGAATAATTGAGAACACTGTTCAAAAAGTTTACGAACTAATTTTTTTGAAAATCACTGTCCTTTAACCAGACAATGGCAAGCTGAGAATGAAAATGTCTCGCAAAACTATGCCAAAGTATGCCTGTCAATATTTCCTAAACAATTAACCACAACCAAAGCCATGGGGATCAATTTGTTCATATGATGTTGGTCACAGCACATCACAGTGGGCACCCACAATCTCATCCTTTGTCAAGCGATTACACTCATACAGCATTAACATCCAATTTTCCTCCCGTGAAACAATGCAACACTGAGACCATTCACGATACAAGGCCATGAAAATAGAAACCATAATTCAACTGTACTTCAGGGGGGAAAAAAATCATTTTGCCATGGGCAGAACTTTTTATGTGAGTATGTTGAGTAAGGGAACAACATGGATGGCCAGAGTGGTTACAGCATTCTCTCACAAGTTTTTGGAAATCATCTCTCGCCCAGACTGAGATGTAGGAGAATGACAAACTACAGTGTCCAATGATATGTTGACTTAAAAAGGTGACACAAAAATAGACAGTCAGCAGCAGTCATTCGTCCTCTAGCCTACTTTGATTATATAGAAATATTAAAATGCAGCTTAAAGGATAAACACTTTTCATTAGTCCATTGTTGACATAAGCAAAACATTTTGTGACTGTCAGCAATCAAGTTGTCAAGATATTTAAACTGTCAAAATACAGAAATCATCCCTGTATGCTGCACTATGTAGCCAATTTTCCCGGGATCAGTGTCCTCTACTGTTGACAGTCCTCTTCGAAGAGAATGTTCAAGAATACTTCCCAATCTTACAAGCAGTCATTTAATATTTTTCCCCATACAACGGTGCTTTCACAGAAACAGGAAAGTGGTAGTTGAAACACCACAACGCAGGCCTACGCTAAGACATCCTTGTCAATATATCTTGAAGCAACAAAACCGCCTATAACATTCGGTCAATAATCTTTCGGGTTTCAGAACTATTAGAATGTAACTAGCATCCTTGTTAAATGGTTATAAATGGGAAGAATACATGCTTGTCCTGGCATGCATCCCCTACGCAAGCTTGACGTTAGACATTTAAAAAAATGAAATGTAAAACTGTGTGAGCCGAGACCTCAGTTTGGACGTGACCAAGTGTTTTCACTGACATCTGCAGTGAGAACAGAATTGTGTATTCTGGAATGCTAGCCTGCGTACTCGCTCTCCTCACTACAAGGATGTTATTATGTAGCTGCATTTCAATCCAAAGGCTGGGTGAACTCCAGGAAGCGGGAGGGAAAACGATGTTAAAGAGAGCCTTTTCCATAAATGAATACTGTAGCACAGCGCCATGGTGCAGGGGTCTACACTAGTAGGAAAGATACAGGTGCCACAGTCAAGAAAAGGGGTACTTGGGTTAAATAATGGTGGTTAAAGGGGAATGGAAACACTAGGATTTAGAACGCCAGCTAACTAACTGTAAATGGCAATATTGGCAGATTGTAGTTTCCATCAATCTATCTAATTGTCTGCATCACTTCCAATCCTCCAGATATTTTTTTTGAATAATATATATATCGTTTTTTTATATGTAGATATATTTCCTTTATTACCCTGCAACCCTACCACACATCCCCCAATTGGGGAAAACTAGTGAATAACATAGGCCTGTATTTCCAGCTAATACATACTATATACATTTTATGGACACAATAGTTCTAATTTGTTTGTTTTTACTCCTGTCCTTCCTCTACCCTCAACCATCAATTTCTGATGTCCATCCGGTTTGATTTCCATTTCCATATCTTTCAAACTGTGCTCTTTCAAAAAAGTTCTTAACCTATACATGTTTTACAGGCACACTATTTTTTACATTAGTTATCTAGTTGATATTAGCTGTTATTACTCCCAACCTTCAGCTCAATTCAACCCCTCCCATCATTCATTCTCTTAACACCATCAATATTGGATTTCTATTTGCCATATTTTTTTTTACTGTACTGTGATGTTTCACAAAAGCTCTGAAGCTTTCTATTTTCATTGTTTATTTTTGCTAAAACTATTATTTTATTATTGATCGATTGACAATTACTTTTCAGATCGCCCATTAGTGCTATCTGCAGGGTTAGCTCCAGGTAAATATTGCAATTCCTCAGGCATTCCTGGACCTGTGACCAAAAACAAGCTACATTTGGACAGTACCAAAACAAATGATCTAATGATTCTGACTCTTCACAGCAGAATCTGCAGAGCTGGGAAGCTTTTATCCCTCCATATAAATAACATTTTATTGGTTGCAAGAATTTTGTATAATAATTTTGAATCCGGCGTCGTTTTGCATATCTCTTCATAAACCATGTGCCATGGAATCGGTACGTCAAAAATCTATTCCCATCTACAGCTGTCAATTGTTTGGTCCTTACATTTAACTGGTATACTTTTTTATTTATCATAATTTTGTATGTATAGCCTATTCAGCCTAAATTATGAACACCAGCCCATGACCTCCACATCCGGCTTCTTCACCTGCGGGATCATCTGAGGAGAGGGGGGGTGTTCCCTTGTGGGGAATTCCGATTGGATGGGCCTATGCCATCCCAGGACCACCCCTGCACAGTCATGTGAAATCCATTGATTAGGGAGTAATGAATTTATTTCAATTCACTGAGTTCCTTCTTATGAACTATATTTCAGTAAAATCTTTGAAATTGTTGCATTTCTATTTTTGTTCAGTATAGATCCATAACAATGAACTGCTCAACTATAAGATTTCCAAACAAAAGGCAGAATCAGGTTGAGAGAAGTAGTCAGTGATTATGGCTCTCAGCTCTACAACCTCCCAAAGACAATGGTTGAGTCATTCAGAGACATGTTGGTGCTGACCTCCAGTGGCATGCTGAATTAATGGTCCACTCTGCCGCACATTGGCCGTGCAACAAGGAACTCTGACGCTGAAAGACATTCAACCATCTTTGCTTTAGTCCAAACAAGCCTAAATAAATAAAAAAATCTGACAAATTTGGAAAAGTCAAGAAAAAACAAAGTTACCACTACTACACTTTGTCTAAACCCCATCAACTGACAATCCCCCCCGCTGCTATAACATTATTTTTTTGCAGATCAATATTCATAATAGTACACACAAAAAAACAGGACAGACATCCAAAGGACACCAATTACTTTACTGATTTCCTTTCAATTCTACCAACACACCCACCATTCCAATTTGAATGAACGACCCAGGCGGGCAGTTGTCCCAAACTGGAAAAACATGTTTCCAAGCATATTTGGCTAATCCACCTCACAGCATGTCCTGCACATCCCATTCAACCAAAGGCAGCCATTGTCAGTCAACTGGATCTCTGTAATGAGCCATGTTAAAGCTTGTATTGGCAGACAGCAGCCCCTCTCAATGGGAGCCTATCGGGCTCCAGCTTCCAGACAGGAAGGCCACAGTATACTCTATCAGTGAGGGAAGCATTCTCCAACAGTCCATTTTACACATGGTTCGCTATAGTAACCTGGTAGAAACGACCAACGTGGATATGTTAGGGCCGATGCCGATACCGATTTTTGGGAGTCAAGGAGGGTGAGGGCCGATATTCAAAATCCTTACATTTGAATATTGATGACATTTCTCAGACACAGCCATGTCTGCATTAATTTACCAATTTTAAAATCAAACAATACATTGGACTTCGTTTTCACCAAACTACATAACGGTATTATTATTTATTTTTTAAATGGTACATTGCTTGATAAACTGGGTAAATTAAGAGGGCATAGGCCTACTCACAACACAGGTGAACGCATATTAAATAGGAATGTGCATTGAAATATTGAGCTTGTTTTGGAGTCTATGGTGCTGCAGATGACAATCTGTTTTCCTTCCATTTGGGATTTATATTAGTCTACTGATCAACAACATTTGCATCGAAGCACCACTCCAGCATGTCACGCCTGTATGGAAAGACATCATATAGGCACTGCTGTTGGTTTGAGAATATACAAAAAACATCTATTCATTGCAAATGGGTACAACGTAACATCATGATGTGATCACAGATGCTTATGAAAGCAGTCCTTTTATGTCATTTTCCGTGATCGAGATTGTGATTTTTTTTCAGCTGCCCGGACGAAATTCAAAACAATTCAATTGGCTAGTTCAGCTATCTTTCAAGAAATGGGTGGGTTGTAACTTGATCCTACTGCTACGACTGGATAGAGCGAGGCTGTAACTCGACTCCCTTTCACATCTCTTTCAAATCGCTCATATCACTTGCTGCTGTTTACTGCTACTATGAAAACTAGCTCAATGGCAATGACATTTGCTACCAAGCCATAAAATGTACATAACATCTAACAAGAACAAGGCTAGTAAACAAAGATGAAAATGACTCAAATCTGCCCATAATTTGAGATGTGAGAAAGCACACATGTATCGCGTGCTGATCTACAGCGTCATTGGTCCATAAACATGCAGGAAGATTCTTAGGTAGCTAAACCTATTGCCAATCTTTATTTAGTCATTTAAATACACTTCCTTCTTTCCCTATTACAACAATCTAATCAACTGTCAACTAGGGCTTTCGCTGACCGAAAGGCGTCTGTTCTTTTGACCAATCGATATGGATGAATTTTAAAACGTGTATTTTTCTATAGACACCACATGTGTTGTTTTTTACAGACCACGTAACTAGGCCTAGGAGTCCTAGACAAAGCGAGTGCAACAATATCCGTAGGCTAGTTATTGGTTTTGTAACAATACCCAAACATGCAAAGGAGGATATTACATTTTTCAATGTTTGTGTAGCTATTCAGGACACATCCCCATGAAGAAAATTCCATTCATAACTATGCATTTCTGTATAGTACAAATCAGGGACCCATGATGTCATTATGTTACCGCCATTCTGTTCTAGTGTTCAATAACCAAAAGAGGTTAAATTTAAGGTGTCATTATAGCTGACTCCCCATTCCTTCTGCAGACATCTTTGAATCTAGATTCAGAGTAGATATTTAACCGTTTTTGGAAAACATGGTCAAATCAAATTTTGGGATATTTAACCATCATTCTGTTACCAAATTTTACATCTGCACTGTCCTTGGAGTAAATGTTTTTTTGCACAATTTTTACCGGACATTTTTTAAATTAGTCCTTGAGCAAAAATGTGTCCTTTTGCACAGAGTTGTATGGTTTGTTTAATTTTGTAATCAATGGCTTTTGTTTGGAATCATTTTAAAGTGACACATTTTCAAGTCTCAGCGTCATTCTGTTACCATGGAATTGTCGACACACACACATACTGAACAAAAATATAAACGCAACGTGTAAAGTGTTGGTCCTATATTTCATGAACTGAAATAAACATGAATAAAAAATAAATAAAAAATAGTATGCTGACTGTAGGAATGTCCACCAGAGCTGTTGCCAGAGATTTGAATGTATATTTCTCTACCATAAACTGCCTCCTACATCGTTTTAGAGAATTTGGCAGTACGTCCAACTAGCCTCAACACCACGTGAAACTACCCAAGCCCAGGTCCTCCACATCGTTTGAAATGGTTGCATATATAAAATAATTGTTGTAGTTTTTCTTCTATCCACTTGAGATTATTCTTGTATAATGAAAAGCACTTAACAATTTTAACACATTATTATAGTGGAGATATCTTGGTTACTAAACTTTGCATGATTTTGTTCTGAGAGCCTAACGCAACTTCCCCAGCCAGTCAGATGAACTCGTGGATATCATTATGTCTCTGCGTGCAGTTTGAAATAAGTTGCTAAGTAGCGCTAGCTCTATTGCTAACTGGCGTAAGTGCAATTGCTGGACGTCTATGGGTATCTGCTAGTACGTTAACGCTAGTTCGCATTGGTTTGCGAAACTACCTCTAACTTATGTTACGAGATGTTCCCACGCCAATAGATGGCGCTGCTGTTGTGTGTATCCTACTGTAGTGAGGAGTGAGCTAAATTAGGCATTACGTACTATGCACTGAATGGAGCTGTATGCATGCTACCCAAAGATGCTGAAGTAAAGACATTCTTATCAACATTACCTTATTGAATAATCAGCATACAAAACAGCTTCCTTTATACTGGACACATAGACATAAAAATGGTATCCACAAGTTAATCTAACTCTGGGGAAGTAGATAACGGGCATCAATGACAGAATCCCGAAGTATCCCCTTTAAATTTAGGTGTCTGTCGCTCATAATATTTAAAAGGCAAAAAGTCATTTGCGTAAATAAACTACCGGCAATCCATCTGAAAGAATTTAAGGTTGCAGGAGGGGGCTAAATCAAGTCATTTGAGGACGTTTTGTTATGTTGATTCTTCTACAGAAAGGGATTGTCACAAAATGTACCCAACGTTAGGCACATATCTTCCTTACACTGTCTGGCAAGTCAGATAACCAGCCATGATCTTACCATATAAACTGCTTTTTCGCAAAGGTGGCAAAGCATGTTAGCTAGCTAACGTTAGCTACTTTGAGCATTGTCTAAAGCCGACCTTTCTAAACCAGTTGGCTAACAACTAACATTAACTAGTAATAAATGCTATGCACCTCGACTACTGTTGTGGAAGCAAAAAGCCGACTGAAACAAGCAAAGGTGCAGGAAGTGCGCTTACTTAGTTACCCGCTAGTAAGACTGTCAACAAGAAAAATTGTCAAAGTTGTAGCTGGCAAGATGATTCGTTAGCCGCTACCATTAACTATCTGGTGTTATGATTCCATAGCTAACGTTAGCTAGCTAACCTCTCTACGCATCTCATAACATTATGGATTTACATGTTCGCAATAGTTAGGTAACTAACGTTAGCTATTTGACTTGACGATGCATAGTTATGCCGATAGGTTTACAGATGATTGGCAACTAACGTTAGCCGAGTTGGCTAGTACAAACTCACAGTAATAAGCCACGACAGGATCCCTCTTCTCATGTTCCTGTGCAGTTCTTAGATAGTGCTGAATGGCTTTTAGCTGTGGTGGAAGAGCCATCTCTAAGAATATCAATAACAGATTTATCAACAATCGAAATGTGGATCGCTAGTTATCTTTATATATATATTTAAATGTTCCTAATCGCGCAGAATTCTTCTGCTCCTTGTTCAATACGTGTAGCGCCATCTGCAGGACCGGAGGACTATCAAAGCAAAACAGCATCATATTGATATTCATTACTGTGTACTGCAATGCATTCCACTGTGATCTCAAGAGCTGTGTAGCCAACAATATTATAATATGAATGTAATAACAATCAATGACAATTATGGCATACCTGTGCAGTAAACTGTCATCCAGGAACTGCATGCAGCTTGTTGTTTGGGGAGTTGTTCGACACCACAATGATCTGCTGTGATTACACTGCATATTGACCTTTCCCCCCAAGAGATAGCATGGGCTATCATGAACACAGGGTATGTATAGAAAGCAACTGAAACTGGGCATGCAGCAGTCCTGTTAATCTAGGGTTGCTTTGTCAATACAAAAGTTTGTCAGTACATTAAAGCTGCTGCATAGCACCACCTCTAACAAAAAAAACTAACCTAACTGATACTTTTGAAACATAAGAACATTTTTGATCCTGAGCTAAAAAGCAACAGACAGATTTTTTTTTAGAAACATCATACTGTAGAACAATATTGTCCTAAGATATGAGTTGGTCATAAAATGTGCCCCTTTTATTAAACAGAGCTGAGAAGTTCTATGCATTTTATAAAGAACACTCAGTCAAAACAGACAATAGATGTAATGAAATTCAATTACCCTAAGAAATTTAAACATAGCAACCAAACATGAGTAAAAATAAAAAACCTACGTAACAGATAACTAATTGATCCCACTTCCCTAAAATACTCCTCAGATTTACTGACAACCAAATGAATGTCATTGCTTCTTTTAACAGTTACCTCGGCTTTTCTGTACAAAATGAAAGAGGCAAACTTTAAAACTACCCATCTGTCACAAATACCAGAAAGCAGTATGCCATATTGTACCTGAGATGATACATTTAGCTGAAAATAACAAAAGTTGGATGGATGCCTGATAATAATTTACAGATACAAAACAAAAGAGGTAATTATTTTCAGTACAGCAACAGCACAGTGTTAAATCAAAAGCATAATACTTCAAGCTATGAAAAGGGTCTTAAAATAGTCAAATATATGGGTTAACCATCCACACTGTGACCAGCAGACTTATCAGCAATCACACTAAAATCTACAGTGATGTGCAGAATCTGCATGATAAATCTGGTAGCATGGAAACCCATCTTCTTTAACTTATTATTGTTGTTATTGATACCATTCCTATATATAGTATTTCAAAACCTTAATTTCACAATCATCAAATGAGATGTGCAAAAATCTTTACAATTTAAAACTAATTTGAGAACCTTTATATAGTATGGTACTTCAATTCATACAAAATGTACAATTACTAATGTATTATGACCTGAAAATAATGATGGCTTTTAGCTGTGGCTAAAAGCCAAATATTGAAATCAAATCTAAGCTTCATTAGTTGAAATTTTTGCCTCCCTATGCCTTAAAATGACCCATTTTCAGCTTCTGTCGTAGGGTATCAGGATGTTACCATTGATGACATGACATTGGCCATATGTTGTACTGGATGTAGGTTTTTCTATAGGCCCCTAAAAAGACTACAAGAATGCTATAAAACTTTTCACTGGGTACAAATATGGAAAATATTAGAATTACTGGTAACACCTTTCTTTCTTACGTGGGCCAATGATTGAAAGCTGCATATGTCACAACAATATCATTAGTCTATTGACAAAATAAGGTTTAAATCTGTGTGACTTGACTTAAACAATGGGATTATGGAAAGAAGTGTCTGAGTGTCAACTCCCAACAAAAAAAAGCAGAGGTATGTCGTTTTCGGCATTGGTGTCCATGTGAGACCTGGATAGACACACAGAAATGTGAAATGTGATCAATTACTCTGTAGCAAATAACACACAGGTCATTGATTGGTCAAATAACCCAATCTCCTACAGAGTATCTCAAATATCTCAGCAACACACAGCAGCACCGTGATCCCAGTGAAAGTGTACATTGCACTTAAAAATATGGTCTTTTCAAAGTGTTCTGGCACCATGCATTTTGTGACATTGAACGTATTTTCTAGGGCACTGGCATCACACATGTAGAGTGGGTGAACCTGGAAACCAAAGAGATGGCTCTGTAGCCAAAAAGCGATGACTTCCAGAATAATTCTTAGCAGGACAGAGATGATGTAGAAGACGGTGTATATAGGTCTCTGAAGGATTTCCTCCTGGTCAATGTTTTTACAGGCAGCATAGAGATGAAATACAGCTCCAGGGACTAAAACAGTTACCAGCTGCAATGCCCAGAATACCTGCAAGCAGAATAACATTCTGGCTAGTGGAAAAACAACCTATTCACAAGTCCACATTGAACAACAGCATATATTTTGAGCCCCTCTGTTAATGACATTGTTATTTACATTGACTTCAACTGGAACTTAATGACTGGAATGAATAGTGTTGGGTTTAAATCACATTATACAATATCATCAGAATATTATAACGATGGTAGAGTGAAAATTCACAACTGTTTGTGGATCCTGACATATTACCAATGGTTTCTGTCTAGCTTGTATTCTATTATCAGATAGGTTAATGCAGGAAGCTGTCTTACCTGAGGTGTTATCGGCCTAAATTGGTTGTAACAGTAGAGGTTTAACTCCCTCCTGTCTGGATCACAGCTAAAATGGAGAGCTTCATTGCCATAGACTGCAAAGCCCAGGACGCCCAGAAAGAACATCCGAACAGAGCCAAAGAAAAGTGTGTGGAACTGGCCTATCACTGTCGGAGGCCTGAGCTAAAACAAACAGACAGAAAAAGGCTTTAAAACAGCATTTGTTTGTAAAATATAAAAATTGTGTGTGAAAACGGAGGAAGCAGAAGTATGATTATCATTTCATGAATTACACAAACATTTGGAAACAGATGACACCACCCTCGTGAAAAAATAGCAGATGGACCAAATATCAGATCTAAATTAAACAATTTCAAAAATGTTTATTAAATCTGTAATGCATGGAGTATTTTGGTAATAGGTTATCTGTCATGTTTCAAACACAAACCTATTCTGAAAGTAGGATATTTACTATGCTATATGTAACACGTAGTCATCTATCAACAAATG